>NC_058378.1:56963750-57280000 GCF_018350175.1 Felis catus | reverse complement strand
GTATTCTGATGCCCCCATTGCTGAGGCCATCAGCTCTGAACACTGGTCCCAAAGAACACATTGCTTCCCTTATCCCTCCTTTTTCTCTTCATCTACCATTGTGAGGGATAGAGAACCATGGACACCAGTGGATGTCATTGCTAGTGACTAATGTCTGCCCAGAGACTGACTGTGCCCTCTTAGGTAAGGAGCAGGATCTACTTGGTAGCTCCATTGAGATATTTGATTTGGGTGGACCTCAGTGTTGTCTCAAGCATGTTCTTACTGTGATTAACTTATGTTTCTCTCTGAGGGGTAGGTTCCACCTAGCTCCCCGGCTACACATGTTTACATCTCTGCTCCCACATTTGCTAACTGCATGGGCAAGTGATTCAGTGTCTCCGAGTGAGCTTGCTCCTCCCTAAATGAGGGAGCCAGTGCTTCAGAGAGCGACGATGATTAAATAAGACAACAGGTAAAGCATCTGGCACAGTCCATGACATACAGTAGGTGCTTAATAAATGTTAATCCCCTTCCTGTGGTTGGTTGATGGTAGAAATAGCTACTTTGTTCCCTGACTTCAGTCCCCATGGAAGTGCCCTCCCCTTCTCAGTCTGGGCTTGGCCACGTGACTGTCTTTAGCCAGTGCGACAGTAGCAGATGGAACACAGAAACTTGAAGGGTGCTTGCATAGGGGAGCTTGCCTTCTTGCTGCTCCTGGAAGCCCTCTGCCACAACTCTGTGACCGACGCTGTGCTGGCCCAGTGGAGGGGGAGTGACCACAGGGAGGGGATTGACGTGGCCCCACCACTTGCTATTAGCTTTAGCTTGCACAGACAGAAGTCTTTAGATAATTTACTTCAAACTACCATTGATCCTCCAAATGTGCAGTATTTTAGGGTTAGTCTCTTATTGGTCCCTCAGCTTTAGCTCATGTTGGAATTCTTTGGACAAGATGATTGACTTAATATTTGGATTTTTGTTCAGCTGTCTTGCATCTTGTAGATTTGCTTCTCAGATGCCTAAAAAAAATGGCAAAAATTAAAGTTTTGGAAAAGAAACTTTCTGAAAATTAAGCTAAATTCACTATCCAGACAAATCCATAGACCATGGAGAAGAAAATGCCCTGATGTCCATTTGGCCAGGCAAACTCAGTAAGGGTCTAACTCAGGAGAGTTAGACTGGGCCAAGCAAGGCCATTGCCCAGGGCAGACAGGGCAGACAGGGCAGCCCTGGCCAGAGGTAGGTTCAGGGCACACATCCCAGTCACAGTGGTTCTGCTAGTGCTGATGGGGCAAGGAGGCCAGAAGCAGACAGTTGGGCCGTAAGGCCACAGTCTGGGAAAATTCAAAATACCTGGGAAGTAAAGAGCCAAGAGGATCATATTAAATGGTTTTTAGGACAAGAACCATGTTTACTGTGAATGATTTGGAGGCTTCCCCAATTTCATCATCTTGGAGCAGTTGACTTTTGGTTTTTGAATTATCAGAGGCCCCCTCAAGGCTTGGCTGAATATGATTTTAGCAGATTAGTGAATGGGTGGGTACTAATGAAGCACCAACCATATCTCATGGTTGGGCTAGGCACTCTGAGGAATGTAAGAGCAGGCTAAGGCCCCTGCGCTCAAATGGCTTTGCAAGGTCCCTTGGAAGCCATGCCAACCAGATCCAGAAAAGTATATTTAGAACAGTGAGTGCAGGAATAAGTGGGAGTTGAATTGTTCTGTACTGATTTCTGAAGGAGAAAGGCTTAATTTAGACTGTAAGGAATGGCTATAATTTAACAACAAATAAACTTTTTGGCTTCCCATCAAGACAGGACAGTGTGAAAGAATGCCATGATTGATGAGTGAAGTCTGCATGAGCACAGGAATGGAATCTATTTACCATCTCTGACCTAGATGATATTTAAAGTCCCTTTGATCTTTGATGGTCCGTGACTAATGGCATGTGTTTTAAGATACAGCCATGGCACCGAGAATTCCTGATACTTAGGGTGGTCATGGGAGGGCAGAGACAGGGATTATACTTTTCTTGTCTAGATTTCTCACCCAGAAACCTGAGAAATTGGTTAGTCTAGTCTAGAATCTTCCCCACTGCAAACATGCTGGTCACTATAAACAGACAAACAAACAGCCAGAAGTCTCAGAAAAAAATGGATGGTGGGCGCCTGGGTGGCGCAGTCGGTTAAGCGTCCGACTTCAGCCAGGTCACGATCTCGCGGTCCGTGAGTTCGAGCCCCGCGTCGGGCTCTGGGCTGATGGCTCAGAGCCTGGAGCCTGTTTCCGATTCTGTGTCTCCCTCTCTCTCTGCCCCTCCCCCGTTCATGCTCTGTCTCTCTCTGTCCCAAAAATAAATAAAAGACGTTTGAAAAAAAAAAAAAAAAATTTTAAAAAAAAAAAAAAATGGATGGAAAGAAAAGTAAGGGAATGATTAACATAAAATTCAGAATTACTGTCAAGAGGAGAGAGGAGAATTCCATTGGGGAATGCATACAAGAGTAATATTCTTCGTAATATTTTATTTTTAAAGCTGGCTGGTAAGTACTTGAGTGAATGGTATGTGAATATTTTTTGTATATTCACTGAGCTTGCAGCTATCACCACAAGCAATTTTAGGACATTTTCATCACTTCCGAAAGAAAGCCCATTTCTCCCTAAGCCCCACCGCTCTAGACAACCAGTAATCTACTTTCTATCATGTGGATTTGCCTATTCTGGACATTTCACGTAAGTGCAATCATGCAGTATGTGTTCTTTTGTGATTGGCTTCTTTCACTTAGCATAACATTTCAGAGGTCTTCCTTGTGGCAGCGCATCAGTACTTTGTTCCTTTTTATTGCTGAATAACATTTCATTGTATGGATATACCACATTTTATGTATCCATTTATCAATTGGTAGACATTTGGGTTGTTTCCACTTTTTCACTATAATGAATAATGCTGCTATGAACATTCATGTACAAGTTTTTATGTCAACATATATTTACATTTCTCTTGGATATATGTCTAAGAGTGGAATTCCTTGGTCATATGGTAACTCTCTGTTTGCATTTTCCTCATGACTAGTGTTGAGCATCTCTTCATGAGTTTATTGACTGCATGTATATTTTCTTTGGAGAAATGTCTATTCATATCCTTTGTTCATTTTTTAGTTGGGTTGTTTGACTTTTTATTATTGAATTGTTAAGAACTCTTTATATAGTCTAGGTACAAGATCCTTTTTTTTAAGTTTATTTATTTTGAGAGAGAGAGACAGACAGACAGAGCATGAGTGGGGGGGGGGGGTCAGAGAGAGGTGGAGATACAGAATCCGAAGTAGGCTCCAGGCTCTGAGCTGTCAGCACAGAGCCCAACATGGTGCTCGAACTCATGAACTGTGAGATTATGACCTGAGCTGAAGTTGGACGCTTAACCAATTGAGCCACCCAGGCACCCCTACAAGATCCTTTTCAAATATAATTTATAAAAACTTCTCCCATTCTGTGTGTTTTGTGTTCATTTTCTTAATCTCAACAGATCAGACTTTGATCTTGAAGCACAAAAAGTTTTCATTTTGATGGCATCCAATTTATCTATTTTTTCTTTTGTTCTTTGTGCTTTGGTGTCATATTTAAGAAACCATTGCCTAATCCAAGATCAGACAGATTTTCTGTATGTTTTAAGAGTTTTATAGTTCTAGCTCTTCCATTTGGTCTTTGATTCATTTTGAGTAAATTTTTGCATATGGTGTGAGGTAAGGATCCAACTTCATTCATTTGCATGTAGACACATTGTATTTTATGACAATGTCAGAAGTGACTTACCATTTTTTTTCCTGCCATATTCTGTTGGCCATAAAGGCCAGTTCTGGTTACAATGTAGAAAGAGGCTATATTTCCTCCTCTGGTCATGAAGACCAAGAGAATCATTGGGCACCGTCTTGGAAGCTAGTTACCACACTACAGACTTTTAATGTTTATAAATCAGAGAAATCCCTTATATTACCTTTACTGAATAACAGAACAAGATTACAAAATATTCCCTCAGCTACAATTGATAGCTATTTATTCCTCTGTTATTGATTTACTTTCTTGTATGTCCTGGTAATAAAATTTATCATTTCTTGAACAAATTACTTGGTCCCTTGCACACAGCCAATTTTCCTAGCCATTATTTCTAGTCCCCACTTATTGCTGGGTATTAGAAACAGGATTTTTTTGCTGATTTTACATATTTATTGATTTAAAAAAACCTAAGGAGAGAGAGGAGTTAAGTGACATGTCCCAGGTCACCCAGGAAGTGGTAGTCGAGTTCTAAAACCTTGGTTCATCAGACTTCAGAGTCCTTCCTTTCCCCTCCTCAACCATTGTCCAAAAAGCACCTGGGTATGCACATCAGGGCCGGGCCTCTCCTATTTCTCTGCTCCCTCCATGCACAACACGGTCATTCCACAATCACCTGTTCATTCTTAAAATCAGTCTCCTTGAAACACTCAGAAATGAACACTGAGGAGCCATCAACATTAGTTTGTACTAGATCGAGCTGCAGAACTTGGGGAGTGGGGGCTATGGGGGGCGATGGGCCCTGTGGGGTCTGCTCTGTTTAGCCGCAGTTCTTGTTGCAACAGCAGAACTCTAAGGTGTGGTGCCAAAATTCAAAATATAATCGAAGTACATTTTTATTTGCCTTTTATAATTTATTCTGAATAGCTGAGCTCCTTAATAGTTATCCAAAGTGTATTTTCCTTTAAAAGCACACTTTAAAATGTTTCACAGCATCCAATATGATTTTATTGCATCTTGGAATCCAAATGTTTTCTAAAATTAATGTCTGGTTTTATGACTCAAGACTATCAGAAAATAAGCCTAGTTACATTCAAAAATTACATTACTGAATTCTTTTATGTGTTCCCATTCCAAAAGGAGGTGGGACAAGATTCTCTCCCTCTCTCCCTCCCTCCCTCCTTTCCTCCCTCCCACCCCCACCCCCACCTCCTGCCCCTGCATTTCAAAGAGAGTCTGAGAGTAACTGATGGGCACAGAGACAACAGAATATTTTTGGCCCCCGAAGAAATTTAAAACCACTCTCAAACATTACGTTCCTTGTACCTTTTTGGGAAGATGAGATATTGCAATCTGGGGCTTTTTCACTGTTTAAGCGTTTGCCATTAAAAAACAGCTGCTGTTTTTCTCCTTTAAAACACACACACCAAACCTCACAGGCAGGGGGTTCTCCCTGTGCTCCAGTCATTTCCATCCCACCTCCTAACCCCTGGGGATTTTATGTTTCTGAGACAGGCAACACATTGGAAATCTAATTCACCTAGCAAACTTCAGGCAGACATAGAGAAAGCAAACATCGCCATAAAAGTGGCTCATTTATTTTGCTGTATTTAGTTGCTTCGTAGCCCTCAGGTGGCTCTCAAGTCCCTCCAGGTCACAAAAACAAGTCTGTAGCTTTAGAGGGATGCCTGCAGCTCCAGCAGGCCTTATAAATGCAAACACAAAGGCCCCCTTGTTTGCAGGAGATAATCTGTGAGGCTGGAAGGCAGCAACTGGTTTAGGAAGCTCCTAACTGGCCTTCCTGCCTCCAATCTCGCTACCTCTGCCCAGGCTGCACTCCACAGAGAGACCTTTCTGAAGTGCCTAGCTCTTCTCTTCCCGGTTTAAAATCTCACTGATGGCAGGAAGGGAGACAACCAGGCTTTCTGAACCTCCTGAAGTAGTCTTGGAAAAAAAACAAAGAATCAAACTTACCTCTGATAACATCTCTAGCTCTAACTCCCAATTTACAGGAAGCATGCGGATAAAGGCACATGTTTCATGACACCATTGGCCTGCCGCCCACAAAATCCAGATTATGGAAGACTCTACAGGACAAATGACCAGGTTTCGTCAACAGAAAATTGCAAGGGGAAATAAAAAGAGATGAAAGGGGAACCTTTGAATTAAAGGGACTTTAAAAAGCTATCTACAAATTTTATATGAATTAAGTAAACTATTTTAAAAAGGGAAGGGGGGAGAAATGTGAACACCTGACTGGATATTTGATGATATTAAGGAAATATTGTTAAACATTTTAGATGACTTAAGAGTATTGTGGCTGTGTTTGGTTTTTTTAAGAGTCTTGGGGTGTCTGGGTGGCTCAGTCAGTTAAGGATCTGACTCTTGACTTTAGCTCGGGTCATGATCTCACGGTTTGTGGCATTCAAGTCCCACATCAGCTCCATACTCACAGTGCAGAGCCTGCTTGGGATTCTCTCTCTCTCTCAAAATAAATAAACTTAAAAAAAGAGAGTGTTTATATTTTAGAGACACATACTAAATATTTATAATCAAAACAATGTGATGTCTGAAATTAGCATCAAATTAATTCAGGAGGGGGAAAAGGGAGGTACAGTGGAAACTAGACTGACCACGAGCTGGACCTTGTTAAGGGTAGGATATTGAGTCCTTTATATTGTTCCCTCTACTTTTGGTATGTTTGGAAAACCTCTGTAATAAATAATATTTTTATTTTTTAATTAAAAAAAATTTAATCTTTATTTCTGAAGGAGAGAGAGACAGAGTGTGAGCAGGGGAGGAGCAGAGAGAAAGGGAGACACAGAATCCAAAGTAGGCTCCAGGCTCAGAGCTGTCAGCACAGAGCCCGACGCAGGCCTCGAACTCACAAACCGTGAGATCATGACCTGAGCCGAAGTCGAATGCTTAACCGACTGAGCCACCCAGGCGCCCCTGTAATAAATAATATTTTTAAATGGGAGCAATGTTCTGATGGGTTCCCAGGGTCTATATCAGCAGTGATGCATCTCATTGAGACTCTGATGAAATGTATAGTTTCCACTCAAAAAAATGCATGCACACTCAGATATGTCCATACAGTTTGGGAGACCACAGACCCCTGTGATGCCACTTACACTTCTGGACTTCAGGATCAAGTATATTAACCAATGCCCTTTGTGGTCTGGCCCCAACTACCTCTTCAGCTTGGCCCCTACTGCCTTTCCAGCTTCTCTCCACCACCTGCCCCAGGCATTGCCCACTCTCGCTCCTCCAGGCCTCTACTCCTGAGGTCCCCTCTGTCTGCAGAAGACCCTTTCCTAAGAAGGCCCACATCAAATCTCCCCTCCCCTGGAGTTCTCTGGACCAGCAACACACCCACTGCCCTGGCCCCTGCCCTCTCCAGCGGGCAGCTCACTCACCAGCCCCATGTCCAGCCCTGTACTAGGAGCCTGGACTTACAGGTTTGTTCCTGTTATACCGTGAGGGCGAGTTCCCCCGGGGCCAATTCACCGTTTTCTTTTCTATGCTGAAAGCCCAGAGCTTTGCACACAGCCAATAAATGTTGGTTAAAATGAATTCAATGGAAAATTTAAAGCCCCAGGGTCAGGGGAGAGCTAATGGGATCTCACTAGCTCCAATACTACATGTCAAAGCAGGCGAATGAATAAAACGCTGAGCTCACTGCCTGCAGGTCTTGGTCACATTTGTCAGGTGGGAAGTCTGTGCCCCAGGGTGGCAGGGGTGGAAGGGGGACTTGGCCCAGTCCAGCACCCAGCAAGGCCTCAGCCCACAGGGAATCCACTCTTGATCTCAGCTAAAAGGTAAAGCCTGCCAAAGCCTGGGGGCCCATGTGAGTCCCATATCTAGCACTTCATTCTATCCCCGGACAACCTGGGGAGAACGTGTCTGTGGGGTGACGAAGGGGTCCTTCTGGACAAGGGGCAATCACGCTGCTACGGAAGGTGTGTGCTGGCCTAGAAGCCTGGTGCCTGTGCATTCACACCACCTGCCACCCTCCAGGTCTCATCCCTCCTGTACTTCTCGGCTGCAAATACATTCCCGAGTTAAGCCTCATTCACCCTTCAGGGTAAATAAGTGCAGTCTACTCGGCTGAAGTGAGATGGGGAACTTTGCACATTTGAGAGACAGTCTGAGACCCGAGGCTTCGGGAACTGCGAAAGCCAGACGCTACGGAAGAAAGAGCTCAGAAGGGGAAGGGCCCAACCAGGAGAGGTGGGCAAATGTTAAGTCTAGGGCAGACTCTAAGAAACTAGTGAAACTAGTTTCACTAGTTAAAAGTAGGAAAGAAGCCACCAGGCCCCAGAGG
This sequence comes from Felis catus, assembly GCF_018350175.1. Lineage (NCBI taxonomy): Eukaryota > Metazoa > Chordata > Mammalia > Carnivora > Felidae > Felis > Felis catus. Next base: position 57,271,931 of record NC_058378.1, on the reverse strand, counting down.
AACAAACCGGGGGCTCGGTCAGGAGCAGACAGGGCCAAGGACAAAGTCAAAAGGTAGACCCCAGGGGCTAAGCCCCCACTGCCCACCATTTGCCTGCTCTTGGTATTTCTTTTAAGAGGTTTAGCCTCTTCCACTTTCTAAAAGGCACCGCCGGGCTTGGAAAGATAGGAGAGGGCCAAAGGGGAATCGTGTGACTTTTCTGAGCCTGCATCGATGTCTGTGGGCAGCTGCGAACTAAGACTCTATTTGCCTTTCCAGGGACCTTGGTTGCCCTTCCTGCTCTGGAAAGGAAGGGCTTTCTTGAGTGAAGTACTGGGGAATAATCCCAGGCACGGCACCTGTTGTCTCAGGCGCTTTTCCCCTTCACCCTCTGAGGGAGGTAATGTCATTCCCATTTGATAGTTGGGAAAACTGAGACTCAGCAAGGCAACGGAGGGGTCACGTCTGTTTCGGAGGAAACGTGGTTAGCAGGGATCAGAAGCCAGGTCTGATGTGCTTACAAGCCCAGGGTCTGTCACGACCATCCTCTTAGAGGCTCCGGTCTGCTTCAGGGAACATGCTTGTGCCTCAGTTTCCTCTACCAGCCGTCACCACTGATGGTAGTGCTGCTCGAACACCAGTCCCGGCATCGAATACAAGCTCTGGAAGATGTGACATGGTATGGAGCAGGGAAGTGACTACCAGGCTCACCCCAGGAGGTGAGTGTGGGCTTGGCCAGCCTTTGCTCTCTCTCCAGCTCCCCTCCCCTCTGGATGCTGAGACACCAGTTGCCTGGAGAAAGTTCCAGAGTCCTTCCTCTGTGTCCAGGGCTCCTGTATCCCTGGGCAAGGTTTCTGATATGAAAATCCCTTCTTTCCCCTTCTGTCAGTAGCATCTTAGAGGGGACCCCCAAATCGTGTTGCAGCCGCAGTCCTGCCCACATTCTCCGACAGATCTGGAAATTGCTCTTCTTACCTTCTCATTATGTCATTAGGATGTGGTTGTGACTTGCCCCGTTTCTTCCTTCAAAGCTCCTCGCCTCATTCGCCTCCTCCCTCCTCCGGGACCTGAGGCAGGAAGTGCTACAGGGAGAGCAGAGGCCTTTCCTCCCCCTCCTTTCTTGTCTGCAAGTCGTTAATTCTTACTATTTGTTCTCTCCTTTCTGCTTTAATCACAGACCTCCGTGGCCTGATGCACATACTTGCCATGTTTCCGCTTGGCTCTTTGAAGACTTTCCTGGGCTCTTCCTGAGCCTCCTGAAGCTGTTCTGTCCAGAGCTCATCCTGTGTGGGTTTCAGTTATTCCCTCTGTTGCGATTTTAACTCCTCTCCAGCAATTCCAGGCATCTGGAGCATGGCTCCTTTCTTCTCCCCCAGGAAAATGCCCCCAGGCTGCGGACCTCTGTTTCTCCATCTGTCGTGATAGCAATTTGAACTATAATGTGGGAGGTGTCCAGCGTTCAAAGCCCGCTCCCTGCCCCAGGTGACCCTCCCAGCAACCCCAAGCCTATTTCACAGTCGGGAAACAGGTTCAGAGACTGTCCGAGGTTGCTTGGCCCCCATGTGAGCCACTGTGGTGCCTGCATTTTGGAAGTGCCTGCTCCTTTTGCCTCATCAGTTGTGACCAGCAAGAGCCCAGGAATGTAAGATACATTGTTACTCTGGGAAGACCTAGTTGTGGACACGTGTGGATTTCTCAGATTGAAGTCCAAAAGCATTGTTCCATGCCCACCCAAGCACCGTGTGTTTCTGTATATGCTCAGCAACCATGAAAGGGGAGAATTGGGGTCACCTGCTTGTTACTCCTGCAAAGCCTGGGTGCTATCTGCCCTTCTTTGTCTTAAGTCTCTAGGCTTCAGGTCTCTTCTGCTTTGTGGGAGACAAATGAGAGGAAAAAATGGAGGTGAGAGCCCCTCCGTATGCTTGTCTGCCACCAACCTTCCCCCCCCCCCCCGCCCCACCAGTGGGGCCTCGTCCAGCAGCGCTCCCACATCCTTCCCACCTTCTCAAAATCTAGAGGTGTCTTCCCTGCAGAGTGCATCAGCCCCTGCATTTTATGGTTACCACAGATAGAGTCTATGTGTTCCTTTCTGAACATTTTAAAACACTTTATACCATGTGTGACTTGCACCCGAACATCCTCGATACCCTTGCCCCTGCCTGTCTACCTCCCCTCCCCTCCTGAGCCTCTACATCTTTCCTGATTGCCTGTAATTTCCGGACTTTAGCCCTAGCTCTTAACACCTGTAGAATTTACCAATGTTTTAAGTTCTTCTTTTTTTTCTTTTTAATGTTTACTTATTGCTGAGAGAGAGAGAGAGAGCAGGGGAGGGGCAGAGAGAGAGGGAGACATAGAATCCGAAGCAGGCTCCAGGCTCTGAGCCGTCAGCACAGAGCCCGACACGGGGCTTGAACTCACGAACTGCGAGATCATGTCCTGAGCTGAAGTCGGATGCTTAACCAACTGAGCCACCCAGGTGCCCCGGGTTTTAGGTTCTTCTTAACTGACGCTTTCCTTCTTGACTGCAACAGACGCGGGACATTGTCTCATCCTCGCTGTAGCTGAACTCCATGGCTTGAGCTACCACATCTTTCAGAGACAGGATTTCCATCCGGGCTGAGGTCATGAGCTTGGCCTATCCCCACAATCCAGAGCCTGTGGCAGCCAACAACAGCACCCGTCTTAGTCTGCTCTGGCTGCTGTAAGAAATTACCATAGAGCAGGAGGCTTACACAAACATTTATCTCTCACGGTCTTGGAGCCTGGGAAGTTCAAGATCAAGATTTGGTGTCAGGTGAGGGCCCACTTCCTGGTTCATAAGAGGCCATCTTTTCACTGTATATCATCACATGATAGAAGGGGAGAGGGAGCTCTCTGGGGGTCTCTTTTGTAAGGCCACTAATTCCAGTCATGAAGGCTCCCCCTGACCTAACCACCTCCCAAAGACTCCATGTCCAAATACCATCACGTTGGGGATTAGGTCTCAACATATGAATTGGGGGGGCACACAGACATTGAGTCTTGGCAATACCTGCAATCTACGCTTGCTACCCTCTGGGGCCCTCTGTGCCACCCTCTGTGGGACTGGGGAGCGCCCAGGTCACACAGCGAGACAGTCCTTCCTGGCACGGGGTTCTCTCTGTATCACTTTCCCCCCAGTCCTGGGGCCTCCCTGAGAAGCCAGAGCACATGGAGTGTCTGTCTCGTGGGCATGGGGCGGGGGTGGGGTCTGCCCGTGGATGCATTGCTCGGAGACAGCTCCCGCAGAGATAGGATGAAGGCAAAACTCTCTGGGAGACAGTCACGTGCCCTCCACCAAGGGTCATGGTGATGACCGCCAAAGGAGAAAAGGAAAGCAGGGTCAGAAGACAGAGCTATGGAATCACAGAGTAAGGTAGTTCAGGAAATTAAATTGCAAAACTGATTCGCCTCAGGGAAAAAAAAAAAAAGGAAACTATGTGAGGTGATGGATGTGTTAATTAACTTCATGGGGGGATCTTTTCATAATGCATACATCTATCAAATCATCACTTCGTACACTTCAGTTATCTTACAATTGTATTTGCCAATTTTACCTCAATAAAGCTGGAAAAAAAATAAAACAGACAGACAAATAACTAATAAAACTCTATTCATAGCTATTCCCACCCCACCTCTTCTTTACCTTTCTGGTTTGGTATTTTTTTTTTTTTATCTTGAAATAACTACAGATTCCCAGGGAAGTTGCAAAATAGTACAAGGATGTACAAAACTTCATTTTGCAGATCTTTATTTCAAAAGAAAGCACAAAACTTTACCTAGTTTCCCCAAATTCTTACGTAATTATTGCACAATCTCCAAACCAGGAAACTGACACGGAGCCAGTGTGTGTCTCTGGTTTGATGCCATTTGTCATGTGTGGGTTTGTGTAAACACCACCACAATCAAGACACAGAGCTATCCCATCTGTATGAAAAATAGGGCTTCCCTTCTAATGGGGTTCTAAACATGTTGCAGGTGCTATGCTAACCAGAATCTCCTTTACTTCCTCTAACACCCTATACACCCAGAGAGAGCCTATAACTGTCTCCTGAATTATTAATTATGATAAAGAAAGCTGAAGCACAACATGAACACATTTCTTACTGAGGGTCTCCCCGCTAGTAAGTAGCAGGGAGAACGGACTCAAGTCGGGGTCTTCACGTCTCCGTCGCGCAGCTAACCATTCAGTACCTCCTCAGGGCATGGGTCTGGAGCCCCTTTCGCCTACACCCGTTGAGTACCAGGCTAGCCTGGACACTTTGGACATAGGGACTGAGGAGAATATCATCCCTGCATCTGCCTTGTCTGATCTCGTCGCCAGAACTTGACACTCTTCTGGTTCACATCAGCAAACATTTAGTGTGGAAGACGGTTTGTGGCAGAAAATAGAAAGACAACATAATTTAAGGAGAAGTCTACCCTAAATGGAAGAATGGATTTGTAAGAGGACAGGATTAAGTAAGAAGAATGTCTTCTCCGGGTTAGCAAGGAAGGGCAAGCCGAGGTGGGAGCCGGAGGCCGAAACAGAAGAAGGGTGAGCCATGTAGCATCGGGTTGGAAGGGCACGGCCAAAACTCCTTGGGAGAGGGGTAGGAGAGCTGAAGCATCTGGAAGGTGTGCTCAGCCAGGGGCTACAGATACACAGTCCCGCAAATCTCCCTCTTTTCCCCACCACCGCAGCTGTGATGCTGTTCAGAGCAGACTCCAGGGTACTTGCCTCAGTTCCTGCCTCATTCCTACTCCATCCTGTAAAAGAACTTTCCACCTGCAGCCTCATTTGCCATGGAGATATTGAAACTGGATGCTGTGTTTCACCCCCACTGGTTCCAACCAGACAAAACCGAAAAAGGACTGTGAACTGTGAGCAATCCCAGTGTGCTGTGCCCAAAGGAAGACCCTCCTCAACCGTGAAAAGTGATTCCTTTTAACTCACCTTGCACAGACTAATGGATTCATCATCATATATTTGATAGTATGGATTCATTGATTCATCACATCTGGACTTATGGATTCAGAGTATGGGTTTATCACATATGGACTTACGGGGTAGATTTACTCCACCCTATCCAGGCTGTAAGCTTTATTCTTCCATTAGCATATCTACAATGAAACTCCCTTTTCTAGGACATCAGCTCCCCAGACCATTTTCCACCCTGGAGCCACTCTGTGAATCTCTCCCCTTGTGTGAGTTCCCTCACAGAGCAAGCGGATTATCTCTCATTTAGTTGGTCACTGTTGTGGCCTCTGTTTCTCCTTTAACAATGTATTTCCCTCCTGCTCAGGCAATCACTTCAGAATATAAGGGGGATGATGATGTGTATTACAGAGAAATCTCAAATACGGTTTCTCTCTTTCTTCCCCCCAGCGTGGTTTCTTTACATCTGAAAGAAATGAGTTGTAACATATCATGCCTGATCATGACAAACGTGGTTGAGCATGAATCAACCCCCACCATTTTTCCTGCAGGATGCGTCACATTTTTAAAAGTCAGATGCAAGGATGTCTGAGACTCTAGGAAGTTAACTGTGGTCAGATTCTCTGTGTAGTCAGTGTGGCTGCTGGCAGAATGTCACTAATTTTGAAATGCCTTAAGGTGGTTTCCACTTGGCAAGCCAGATCACTGCTGTTTAGTGAGATGGTGCTTTTGGAAGTGGCTTGTTGTGGCCATCCACGCAGCCATTACTTACACGTAACCTCTTTCCCTTCTTTTTTTATGGCTCCAACATTTTATAGTTACATGGTAATCGCATTTTTTCTACTCCCTTCTCCACTAAGCTCAGCCCAGGCAGCGATATGTTTAAGAGCCTCCTCTCAGCACGAAGCAAGGATGCCTGAATTCTTAGCTGACAGCAGCTTGCAGACTTGGAAGCTTTCTCTCTGTTATCCTGGAGAATGTGGGCTTGTTTGAGGTCAGGATGCGGGAAGTATCTGTGTTGGCCAGACCTGCTGGGTCCCCGGGGAGCCATACCTCAACAGCAAGAAAAATGTATAGTTCTTGCTTAGTTGCGAGTCCAGATGTGCACACTCTGAAGAGACAGCACGCTGAGCAGTGTTCAAGGTGAACACTCAGGGCAGCTGCTGTTCAGAAGCAAGGCCTGTAATTCGGCACCACACACCCTCTCCTGCCGTTTGTCTGGAATTGATATTGTTGGTCAGGGTGTTTTGAGATAGGCTATAAATCTCTCCCTGCCTCTGATTGGATCTCGCAAACTACCCACACTCATGGGACAAGCAGGTAGGTTGGCCCCTCCGTGGGGTACCCCCAGCCGTCCTTCAAGAGGGTGGCCTCAGGGAATGAATTATGGCCCCGGGGCCATGATCATTACTTGGAAATTCTGCACATGGAATTGTTACCTATGCGGGGCCCAGAAGGGCAGAAGAACTTAAATGTTCCAGCAGATGGGTTGATTCACTTAGCTGCGATCCAGAAATTCTATGGAGAAGAACATGCGAAGTTCTTGGACGTGAATGTCAAGAGACCTAGGACAGGCTGGTGTTGATGGGTGAGGACCACTCTTCCACCAATCCAAAAGGCAACTGATAAAACAGTGGGAACCTCAAGTTCAATGTCCAGAGGAGGCGGGACAGGTGGTTTCTGTTATGGCTGTTGTTTTTTGCTTCCGAGTGATCACACCATAGATGTTCTTGTCTCAAGATAAGAGCGTCTTCTTTTAAATCTAACATCATCTAGGATAAAGTTCTGCTGTGTCCCAGATACCCTACATAAGACTTCTCACTTAATCCTCATAATAGCCCTCTGTCATAGGTGTTGTGATCCATGTTTCCCAATGGCTACAGGAGCGTCTGGATGGCTCAGTCGGGTAAGCAGACAACTTTAGCTCAGGTCATGATCTCTTGGTTCGTGGGTTCGAGTCCCACAACAGGCCCTGTGCTGATAGCTCAGAGCCTGGAGCATGACAGCTCAGAGACTGGAGCCTGCTTTGGATTCTGTGTCTCCCTCTCTCTCTCTGCCCCTCCCCTGCTCATGCTCTATTTCTCTCAGTGTCTCAAAAATTGAATAACAATGTTAAAATTAAAAAAAAAAAAAAAACCAATGGCTACAGTGAAGCTCATAGAAAGCCAAAGATTATGCCCAAGACCTCTCAGCTGGTAAGTGGCAGAATAGAGTTTCAATTCTTCCATCCTTCTTGAAGTTACTTTACCTCTAAAAGGATGCATTAATCTGTATGGTCTGCTATAACAAAATATCATAGACTAGATGGCTTAAACAACATTTATTTCCTCATAGTTCTGGAAGATGGGCAGTGCAATATCAAGGTTCTAGCCAATGCATTTACTGGTGGAGCCCCTCTTGCTGGCAAAGAGGGCTCCCTGCTGTGTCCTCCCTGTTGTGTCCTCACACCACAGAGACAGAGAGAAAGAGAAAGAGGGAGAAAGAGAGAGAGAAAGGGAGAGAGAGGGAGCAAGAGGGGAAGAGAGAGAGAGAAAGAGAGAGTGTGCACACGCTCTGGTGTCTCTTCTTACAAGGACACTAATCCTGTTGGATCAAGGTCCCACCCCATGACCTCATTTAACATCAGTCACTTCCTTATAGGCCCCATCTCCAAATACAGCCACACTGTGGGTTAGGACTTCAACATGTGAATTCATAACAGAGGGCTATCAATCCCTGCTTGATGGGAGTATGTTGAGGTTATGCATGAAAAGCCCCCATATCCAGCTGTCTTGCTTACACCTGTTCTAAGGAGAACAGGTGGAGAACTGTACCTGGGAGGGTCTGCTGAGAGGGGTGGCTGAGAACTGGGGTTACTGGAGTAGAAGGCTAGACCCAGGCCACGCATTCCGGTGAGATGCATAAGTCTGGCTGGAGAAGGAGCAAGTGAGCCGTGGGTCCCTCTGAGATGGTGTGGGTGGTCTGAGGTTCCCCAGAGGGGACTTGGGATTGGACATGGAAGAGATTCTCAAAGAAGCAAAATGGCAGAGGTCCCTCTTTCTTTCCCTCCTTCCCCTTCCCCCTTTCCCTTTCTTTCCCTTTTCCCTATTATTTTATATGATTTATTTATTTTGGTCTTTGCCTCCAGAGTCTGACAGGTGGGATTAATTGGGGCCACAGAGACCATCTTCTACCTTATCTAGTATCATAGCAGCTCATTCACCTATAACATTAATGCCACAAGTTCATTCAACCTCTTCTTGAATACCTCCCCTGACAAGAAACTCACCATCTCCTGAGCCAGCCCATTTTCAAATATTTGTAACTGAATCGAACTCCATCTCCCTGCAGGCCCAGGTTCTACCTGTTGGGGCAACACAAACAGTGGCAGCCCATTAGACGACATTCAGAACAAATCTCTCTACTCAAAATTCATGGTTCCTCTACGTGTTCTTCATGCCCAGTGTTTCTACCCATATCTCCACCCCTAAGATGAACTGGCCAGTTTCTAAAATATATTTTATTTCTACACCAGCAGCAAGTTCTAATTAAACAAGCACACGTTCACCGGAATTAAGCCCATTTTAACTACTCCTTCCATCGCTTCCTTCTGGACCAGGGAGCTGCTGTTCGTACACTCGAAAACTACCTCATGAGCATCATCTATGTGCCCAGACTTCCCAAGACATCAGGACTACAGCTGAGTGACATGGTCAGAATTCCTGCTCTCCCAGAGCTTTGTGTCTAATAGAGGAGACAGATCAACAACTAAGAACGTGAGGTAGGAAATGCCACAAAATAATAACATTTTCCTTCATGGTCAAACTATAGTTTTCCAGTCTAGTGAACACGTATCTTGAGCAAGGCACTTTGCTGATTATGAAACAAGTAACCTTGTGTGCAAGTACAGGGCTTTTTTTTTTTTTTTTTTTTTGGTATAGGTTTCATACAGCTTTATGATTTTTCTTTAAAAATGTTTTAACGTTTGTTTATTTTTGAGAGAGAGAGAGAGAGACAGAGCACGAGTCAGAGAGGGGTAGAGAGAGGGGGAGACATAGAGACACAGAATCTGAAGCAGGCTCCAGCACAGAGCTCTTCGCAGGACTCGAGCTCTTGAACCGTGAGATCATGACCTGAGCTGAAGCGGGACACTTAACCAACTGAGCCACCCAGGCTCCCCTAGCTTTATGCTTTTGGAGCCTCACAAGAACCTGGTAAAGTAAACAAGGATGTGCACTATTTTGAGGATTAAGCCCATTTTGCAAAGGAGAAAACTGAGGCTTGTTTTAGCAGCAACCTGGCAGCTGGCAAGGGCTTCCCAAGCTAGCTCTTCTTAGGGCATTAGCAGCACTGGATGTCAGTTTTTGACAAATGCATGCATTCATATATTTATTTGATGCCTTTCGTGGTTTAGAAGATGTCTCTTGCATCGCGCCATCATAATCAGCCTTTGTAGGAAGGACATTGATGTGGGGAGCCAGGAAGAGGCTTGCCTGGATCGGGGGACATCATCACAGAGCAGGGTCAGGAAGTGCAGGGTGAGACATCTGGGGAGGTCATGCGGCCACTGTTGGACAGCCAGGACTTTGGGGCCAGCGGGAGCCCCGGGGGGGGGGGGGTGGTCAGGCTGAGCCACAGGGGCTGCGGGAGGAGCAGAATGAAACGTCTCCTAACAATTGAGGAGGCGGCTGCATTTGGCAGTCTGCTAAATGAGGTGACAAAAAGTGCTTCTGGCTCCCTTGGCTGAGTCTCCGCCTTTGCCTTAGCGGGTACTCTCAGCCCTTCCTTCCTCCTTGCACCCACTAACCACGGACAACTCCGAGCACAGTGCACCCATCTTTCTTCAGATTTCTCATTGTTAGTCTTTTAGGCTTAAAAACAAACAAACAAACAACAACAACAATCCTACACAGGACATGTTTTATTCATTCTCTGATTGTTTCTTTAATCATTCTGCTGTGTAACTTCTCTGAGATGCACACGAGTATGGATATATATATCACCAACCCCTCGTGCTTGCGGAGTTGGCTAGACCAGGGCCCAGACAGGGAAGCTCTTGCCACAGAGATGGTGCACGGCTCCATCAAAGACATCGGATAAAACAGGGGTGGCGGGGAGGGGGATCTGCACAAGAAACCAGAGAAAATCGAAGGAAACCCTGACTTGCACAGGAGGGAATGCAGGTGCTGGACTCCAGGGAGCAGAAGCCCCTCATCTTCTTCCCCACCTCCCCCCCAGGCTTGGCAGTGGGCTGCTGACTCTGTAGAAGGTCATCCTTTCTGAAACAGCTTGCCCCCCATCCCCCACCCCTGCCCTCCCCACGGCAGAGACTCAAAGGTAATTAGTACTCTTAGGAAGACAACAGCGTCTGCTCGCCCCTGAGTGAGCTCCTGAGCCACACTCTCCACGGTTAGACCTCTTTTTTCTATCGTGAGCAGCTTGATTTGTCCTTAAAATGACATGTGGGATGACAGTAAAATGTAAACCAGGGGGGTAAAGAACAAAGTAAAAATGTAAATCCGAGGAGTCCAATTCAGACAACCTTTGGTTTCATGGCATTTGATGTGTTCTTTAATTAGACACGCGTGACTGAATCCCTGTGAGGCCATTTCCTCGTCTGCAACATGACGGGAGGGGGTCAAATGATCCCTGAGATCTCCCCGAGCTCAGACATACCGGGTTCCCCTGATGAAGCTGCTAGAGAAATGAGAAAGCCGAGGAATGCTTGCAAAGAATTCTTCAAAAACGCTCGAGGTTTTCAAGTCTTGCTAATTTCGCCTGCTCTCATAATCGCACTTCCCAGTTTCCAGTGTTTTCACTTATATGAGCTCCCTCGTTAAGTCCTCATGGGGGCTGCGCGCAGTCTCCCTCCACCGACGATGATACGGCTCCGTGCGTGGAATTAACTGAGTTGACCAAGGTGACGTGCATCCCAGAACCAGCACGGAAACCCAGGCTGTCTGACCCGGACGCCCTTGTTGTTCCTTGTCTGGGCTTGAACCTGCCACATCATCCCGCTTTGTTCACTTTATCTGTTCCTCATCTCCCACTCTCTCAACGTTCGACCTTGACCCCAGCCTGTGGGTCGTATTCATCCTCTGTCCACGTGGGACTGGGCTTGTTCTCTTTTTATCACTTCTGGGCTCCCTTCGTCACCACAATCCATAGTTAGCCTCAGATTGTGTTTGTTTTTGTTGATCCGGGCAATACTCAGCTCAGACCTGGTGTGCAATGGTGTGACTGGTATCCATGAGAAAGGAATTCAAAGATACCGCACAAAAGAATTATGCACACACAGCAAGAGGGTCTTTCTGCCACATCTCTGAACAGGAAAATCAATTCAACAAATATTTATTGAGCACTTACTCTGTGCAAGGCATGGTCTGTATATTAAAAAGAAAAATGGTACAGCCTTGAGGTGGTGGAGAAAATAAAAACATGGTTCAACCAATTTGTAAATGTCTGAGAGACTACAGGGAACAAGGTAGGCTCCGTAAAGTGCTTGTCCAATCAGACTATCTCTATTTATTCCAAAATAAGAATAATGACATCTCGAAGGATATGTCATCCCTCTGGACAGCGGTATGACTTCTGTTCCAGAAACCAAACAACGAGCTACATCAAAAAGTGGCACTGTGCCTGGGGGAACGAGCCAGGTGATCAGAAGGCAGCCCAGGGAGGTGGCCACGGGCAGGCACATGGCTGAGGGCAGCTCCCGGTGAAGTGGCTTCCAGGGTTGAAGGCAAAGCTTAGTTGGGAACACTTGCGCTGTTTGCTTCTCCTTGGCCAAGTTTCCAGGAGTCCCTTCCCCTTTCCACTTTTAGTACTCAATTTGGCTCCATGTGTATCTTACGTGTTTGTTTCCTTACGGAAGGACCATTGTCCAGACCTTGGCACCGAGAACTCAGAGATTAACTCAAAGCTCTTAGGGTAGTACTTGACTGACCGAAATTGGAGACAAAGATGAAAGAAAGCAGATGGTGACTAGGCCCCTGAAGAATACCCCCCTTAGCAGTCAGGCTACAAAAATGTGCCTTCAGGGCATCACACGAAGTCATAGGACTGCAGGGACATGGGACACTGAAGTCCCCAACACCATTTCCAGAAGAGGGCACTGATCTCAAAACTCAGCACTGGTCATCGTTCCCCATGCTGGCCGACCAGCGGGTGGTTGGGCTACCGCGCCCATTAGCACACTGTCTCTCAATGCTCATTTCCAAACTGACTTCCACTCTGTGATCATAGTGTCTGGCCCTCGGGGCCATAACGAACAAGCATAGCGCCTCCATTTTTCAGGGTCTGGGAACCTAACGTAAGATTAAGAGCTCCTAGACTGTAGGGACCAAATTAAACATTTGAGATCCTCTTACGATTATGAAAGAAAGACAGCTCCCTCTATAAAATTCGAACCACAGACTCTCCCTTCACCCCTTCCCTTAGGATAGCTGCTACGAATAGTTTGGTAGGTATGCTTCCAGACCTCTTGTTATGCATTTCCATTGATCAAGGGTGTGCTTTCCACTTTTAAAAAGCTCTCTCTGGCTGCAGGGTGGAGAATGGACTCCTGGAGGAGCCAGGAGCAAAAACAGGAAGCCCACTAAGACGAGGTGGAAAATAATGGCTGTCTCGGCAAATAGGGCAGCAAGGGGGGTGGAGCCAAGTGGGCAGATGCAGTGTATTTTGGGGAGGTAGAACCAGTAAATAATTGTTCAGTGACTCACTGAACCAATGTTTGAGGTGACCTTCCTTTTGCGGTGCTCCACTTTTGTCCACCTTCTCCCTGGCAACGGTCAGAAAACCAGAGAGCGTTAAAAATACATCCAAGCTTCCCCTCACCTGCCATCTAAACACTGTCCCTGGACAGCAGAGCAAACGATAGCGCGGGGAACGGCCACTGCTCATCGCAGAGGAAACTTTTCCTTTCAAACCCCTATTTTTAAACACTGAGCTCTTACTAGAAAGTGACCTTCCAGCGTGTACGTATATTTAGTTCTTGATGGTTTCCAACCCAAGGCCAGAATTTGAAGAGGCCGGATATTTGGGAAAATCACCAACTCCTACCACCTTTTGAATTGCCCCAGATTTATCCGTGGGGTGTGAGCCTATTTGCAGATTTCTTTTCTCTTCCCACTTGTTTTTAAGTTGCTGAGTTGTCCCTATACATAGTCAGGGAAGAGGCGGGCTTTGCCACAAAAATAACCACTTAGAGAAACAGAGCAATTTGGAATGAGCGAAAATAGATCTTTGCGGTAAACTTGAGTGTCTCATTTTCGGTATTGATTTCAGTGCCCTCTCGAGTGTGGTTTTCTGGAATCGCAGGTGGAGGCAGGTCCTGGCACCACCCTTGTTTATTTCCTGGTCCACACGACACACGGTGGCCCTCTGGTCACTTACATTTAGGATGTTGAAATAAACCCAGGGACCAGATTTATTTTCACGCGTGGTCAGAAAACCTGTAGGTGCCACGTTCATCATGGCCCCATGGATGTCTTACACTGTACTTCAGACACCACAGAACATCCCATTTTCTTTTACAAATGTGATTCTTACCACTAGGGGCTACCTGAATTCCTTTCGCTTTCGTGTTCACCGTGCAAGTGACTTTTGGAAATTAGTGGCATTGCTTTCAGAACAGTAGTTTTCAACCACACCACACCTCAGACCTAGGAATCCCTGGGGATGGGGCCTGGGCAAGTGTAATGTGAAAAGGCAGCCTGGTTTGAGCCTTTTCAGTCCTACTGCTTTGGAACCATCTGCACTTGCATGCTACTGGGACACCGGGAACATCTGAGTAATCAAAATGCAAGTGGTAGAAACCCCAGGCCACGGCAAGTCTGTGCCTAGAAACCCTAACAGAGACCTTAAAGAAGCACTCCATGGACCTGTGTCTCTCACTGGGAAATACTTTGTCCACTATGTGTGGAAGAAAAGGACATCCCCCCCAAAACAAATCAGTAACAGATAAGATGGATGAATCTCAAAATAATTATGTTGAGTAAGAGAAGCCAGACCCCCCCCCAAAAAAAATAAATAAATAAATAAATAAGTGTATATAGTAGGATTCCATTTACAAAAATCCTAGAAAGTGAAAACGAATCTATTGTTACAGAAAGCAGATCTTCATTTGTTGGGGGACAAGGAGGGAGGAGGGTAGGGATTAGAAAAGGGCACAAGGAAACTTCTTGGGGTGATGGATATTTTCATTATCTTCATTGTGGTGATGATTTCATGAGTAGATACATATGTCAGAGTTCATCAGATTGTACCCTTGAAGATGTGCAGTTTATTGTACATTAGTCGTACTTCAAAAAAGATGGAAAAAAGTAAGACTTCTCCAAAATAATTAGATGGGCTATGCTGTTCTTTACTGCTGAGCCTTAGGAAGAACATCAGACTACAGGAATAGCTCATCTTCAGCACCATGCAGAGCCAGTGCCAAGCCTTTACATGCATTATCTCATTTAATCCTCATAACAGCCTTAGGAGGAAAAGCAGATGTAGAGACAATGAGTAGTTTGCTCAAATTCCTTCAGTGCATAAGCGATAGATCTGCAGTTGGGCTCATGTCAAAATGACTCCACAGCCTAATCTCTTAAGTCCAAAGAAGTATTTAGTCCTGGCTTTGCCACTAAACAGCCAAATAACTGAGTTGGGAAGGTCCCCAAGCAAATATCCTTTTGAGGGCCTGAACACCCCTTAAGCGTATCTCTTTATAATCTCTTTATAATAAGAGATATTTCCCTTTGAGGGGGAGGATTCACCAAATTGTTTCCAAAATTAGTTAAAGCCTGCCTGTAAGTCTTAAATAAAAAGCTGATGCCATTTAACTGTAAGTGGCAATGTGAATGTAAGAGTCACTATTTTGAAATGTAAAAATGCATTTGACTTTCCACTTCGTACTTAAAAAAAAATGGGTGGGTTCCTGGGGCCCCTGAGCGACAGTCTCTCACAGCCACCTGTCAGGGCAGCTGAGGTAACGGGCTACCCACATGGTCAGTGCTGCTGATGCTAAACACAGGGAAGAGCTGCTCCTTGTCCATACCAGAGGAGAAAGTACAGAATCTTAGGGCTCTCAGCTCTTCTCCATATCCCGGTGCTCCATCCTGCCTGGAGGAGGTAAGAAGCTTTTCCTTCTTTTCACTGGGTCTTGGGCTTGTGCCCACACCTCATAAGCCTGCAAATATCCAAGTCTCAGCTTTCCCCTGTTAGTAGGAAAAGAACCCGCTGCTAACTTCCCCCTAAAACTAAAATAGTAGCACTTCATCAGACAATGCCATGACCTTGAGAAAGTCACTTCATTCTTCCCTGCACCAGTTCCTTCAGCTACAAGAAAAATAACATTCATTAAAGACATCAGGCAAATCATCTAACCTCTCTGTGCCTCGTTTTTCTCATCTGTGAAATGGGACTACACGTAGTTGTCTCGTGTCATAGAGTCATTTGACTTATATAAGCATTAAATGAAATACTGTAAGTAGGGGCGCCTGGGTGGCGCAGTCGGTTAAGCGTCCGACGTCAGCCAGGTCACAATCTCGCGGTCCGGGAGTTCGAGCCCCGCGTCAGGCTCTGGGCTGATGGCTCAGAGCCTGGAGCCTGTTTCCGATTCTGTGTCTCCCTCTCTCTCTGCCCCTTCCCCGTTCATGCTCTGTCTCTCTCTGTCCCAAAAATAAAAAAACTAAAAAACTAAAAAAAAGAAATACTGTAAGTAAAGTGCTCAGAACAGAACCCGATACATAATACACACTGTTAAGCTGTGACTGAATTGTAGTAATGACATTCATTACTCTGCCAATTACAAAGAGCTTTAGGTGTTAATTTTATACCCATGTTTACAGAGGAGGGACCCAGTATCCAAGAAAGTTAAGTACCTTGCTTAGTGAATGAAAACTAGAACTTGAGCCTGGAATTGGCCACCACCACCCCCCCCCCCCGACTCTAGCATTAGGTGATTCTTCTTCTTTTTGACACCAGCAATGTTAGTTCTGTGATATCCTTCCTACAGGTCTCCCAAATCCCACTTACAACTCTTGGATTGTCATGGGGGGTGAAGAGAGAGTGGGCAAAAGGATCCCCACTGTAGGACATCACCTCCTGTTGGCCAGGAAGCGGAGGTGAGAGTGGCAGCAGGGACCCCCAATGCCCCTGTTGGCAAGTCAGCTAAACCTCAGGAGCTTCCCTAGTTAACACTTTCCTTCTGCTCATGTGCAGTCCACCGCCTCCAGCAAAAGAGGTTAATTTTCCACTTGCAAAAGTATCTTCAGTGAGTGAGTCTGAAAACTTTCTTCTGATTTGAACTCTGAAGCTATTTGGAACCAGATGTAAAGCATCCCCAGTAATCTTGAATCAACAGCAATCCTGAAGGACACTCAGACACTTGATTTAGAAGCATCTTTGTGAACCAGACTAAAAATCTGGGATAGCAATGCCAAAGCTATAACTTCTGAATCTTCTTTATTTACTACTGCAAAATCCCAAACCTTATCTGTCAGTTCAGTGGTCTGGTTAAGAGGAACATTTCTCAGGGACAAAAATGTTGAACTGAGTTTGCCTTCAAAATTGAAAGAGGGAAAAACAGCTAGTGTGTGCTCATTGTCAGTGCCTTACTACTCAGAGTGTTGGTTTCCTGGTACAAAAACAAACAAACAAACAAACAAACAAAAAAACCCAAAAAACAAAAAACAACCAGAAAGCCACTTGGGCTAATTTAAGTAAAAAAGTTATGGAAAGAGTGAGGGGAATCTAAAGGTCACAGGGTTATATACTAATATCCATATTCTTTTTCTTAAAGAATATATTCTTAGAGTTGCATACGCTTCGGGCCCCACAAAAGCCGGACTGTTCCTGTGCTCCATGCTTTGGTTCTCTGCAGAATGGCCTCCTCTTCTGGCCTACCTACCTGTGTGCGGTGTCTGAGGCGGCTGCCTGGGGCCAGACTCTGTGTGCCATTCAGTACAAGGCCTGGGTACCTCTTCTGGAGTTACCGCTACCTTTAGCTCAAGTCCTGGGTGGAAAGGATCTCACCAGTTATTGGCCAACCAATGCCTTGACTCTCCCCCATCCAATCACTTGGAAGAGTGTAGGGGAGGGGAATCCACTGGTATAAAAATCCAACTGTTCTTTTAGCATAGCCTTTGAGTGAGGCGGATTCCCAGAGAAGGTGGCCCCAGATTGTGTTAACCACAGTGAGAAGCAACCTATAGCGAAAGACCCTGAAGAAAATAATCAAAGTTTCAAATTCCTCTTCTTCCTCTTCTTTCTCTTTCTTTCCTTTGTCTTCCCTTGGAGGTGGCAGTATAGCAGAGGCTGCGAGGCAGCAGGACCAAGGGGGTGGAGCCTGGCCGAAGGGCAAGGAGGCTGCTATGGGCTGAGATGGGGGAGGCAAGGCTGGAAACTCAGAGGCTGCTGGCCTCGTTGGGAGATGGGAGACATAAGGGGCAGTGAGTGGAAAAGTAAATATATTGAGGCTGATTGGAGCTCAGATTTTCACTGGTGGAGAAGGGATTTTCAAGTAGGGAACAGAGAAAGACAGAAAGAATCCTGGGCTGTGGTTGGAAGTGTCGGTGTAAACTTGTGGTGGGAGAAAGAGAGAGACAGAGACAGAGAGAAAGAGATGATGGACAGAGACAGGTAAGCAAGCAAGTAAATCAGAAGGGGTGGCTCTTCTTTACCTTAAGATGTCAAACAGACAAAAGTAGAGGGGACAATGGCAATTATCACTGTTTGGCAGTGATTGTAGGGGTTGCTGGCAAAGTCATGAACAAATGCTAAGGCTGGGTAGAGGTTTCCTGAGGAATAAGATATTGGCATAACCCTAGACTATTTCCCCAACCGTATTTTGTGATTGAAAACTACTTGTCAACCACAGAGGGGGAAGTGGTGAGTTGACAGGAGAGAAATCTGGCAGGCACCACCTTGACCAGATAGAGGACTGAGGATTCATCCCAGCGATGTGAAGAATTGACCACAAGCCCCCTGATGAGATGCGCCCCCCACCTTCATTTCTCTGCTTTCCCTGTTAAAACACATGGCTTGAGTCTGGGCACGAGGAAACATTGGAAAACCCCAATGAGAAATCCAAACTCTTTATAAACAGTCAAGGTCAAGAACGAGAGGAAAAGACTGAAGAACTGTTCCATATTGAAAGGAAATAAATGTGATAAACAGAGGCAGCGTGTGATCTTGGATTTGGTCTTAAGCCAGACAAGAAAAGGAACCATTGCTGGAACAGTGGCAAATTCGGGATGACACCTATGAGTCCGATGGTCCTGTGGCAGCAGTTAGCTCCTGATTTGGAGGATTTGTGGCTGTTACCGAGGAGAGTGCCCTTGATTTAGGGAAGTACACGCTGAAGTAAGTACTCAGGGGTATGAAGGATCATGTCTGCAACTTGTCCACAAATAGTTCAGGAAAAGAATGATGATAATGAGTAGATACATGGAGACAGAGACGGTGGAGCAATGGGGTAACACGCTAACAGATGGGGAATCTGGGTAAAGGCGTAATAAAGGAAGTATGTATTTACAGGTATATAAAGTATACAGAGAAGGCATCTAAAGGAAATTCCTGGTACTCTTCTTGCAATGTTCCTAGAAGTTCGAAAGTACTGCAAATTATAAAAATGTGTTTAAAAAGCAACCGCGGCCTAAAATTTCTTTTTTTTTTTTTATTTTTTTTTTCAACGTTTATTTATTTTTGGGACAGAGAGAGACAGAGCATGAACGGGGGAGGGGCAGAGAGAGAGGGAGACACAGAATCGGAAACAGGCTCCAGGCTCTGAGCCATCAGCCCAGAGCCCGACGCGGGGCTCGAACTCCCCGACCGCGAGATCGTGACCTGGCTGAAGTCGGACGCTTAACCGACTGCGCCACCCAGGCGCCCCCGCGGCCTAAAATTTCTATCCATGCCCCCAGACTCTTCGCAAAAGGAAGGGAATGCGTCTTCACTGAGCTGAGCAGAGTCTCTTAAAAAGTGCTAGCCATTATCCACGTCAGTGAAGCGACTACATCCCCCTCTTCTGCTGACCACTGCAAAAAATGACAACAATAACAACAACAAAAAGCAAACTAAAATAAATTTTTAAATCTCTCCTGAGAATAAGTGAGAAACTGGTCCTGCTTTGGTAAGACAGTATGAAGTAATCTTTTGTTCACATACTCAAAAGCAAACAACTGATGCACGCCAAAAATAGAAAGCATTTAAAATTTTACAAGTGCCTCTTGTGGTGCGCCTAGGTGACTCCGTTGGTTAAGTGCCCGACTTTGGCTCAGGTTATGATCTCCCAGGTTCGTGATTTCGAGCCCCGCGTCGGGCTCTGGAGCCTGCTTCGGATTCTGTGTCTCCCTTTCTCTCTCTGTCCCTCTGCTGCTTGTGCTCTGTCTCTCTCTCTCTCTCTCTCAAATGTATAGATCAATATTAAAAACAAAAGTGCTTCCCTTTTGGGATGAGCGCTGGGTGTTGTACGGAAACCAATTTGACAATAAATTTCATATTAAAAAAATTAAAATGTAAAAATTTAAAAAGTGCCTCTTGCAACAGTTGGAGCTGATCAGTGCCGAGCAAAGTCATTGTCCTTAATATTTTCATCTACTTCCGTCCTGTTACAAACATCGACACCGAAGGAGACAGCGTGGCGGAACATAAGGACCTCACGCGTGGGAGTCAGACGTGGCTGGGCTCGAATTCAGACTCCCCTTCTCAGCTGTATGTCTTCAGGCGGGTTGCTCAACCCTTCTGTGCCTTGGTCTCTTCAACTGACTGTAGGGTGTGGATAAAAATAGCAGCTTCCTACGGTCACGGTGAGGCTTGAGGAGACATCATATTCCAAGCATTCTGCATTTGAAAGGCCCTCACTAAATCCCTGTCTCCTCACTTTCTGTGAAACACAGAAAAACTTCAAGGCCCACCTGCATCCCTCGGCCAGGCTTTGAGAACCACGTCCACAGAGAGGAGGCACTCTGTCAGCTTCATTTGCATCTCACAACAGCCAGGACTCCTGTCGGCTGTGATCTCTTGCCTTCACCCGAATGACATTTTTTTCTGCCTGTCTTTATTTCAACCAGACATTCCTTCATCTCACAGCACAAAGTCCAGGCAACACTTCTGACATGCCCAAATTTATTCTTTTCCCTGGAAGACATTTCCCTTCACTCCTCATGGCTTATAAGCTACGGAGACCAAGAGGAAAAATGTTTGTCCATCGCAGCCTGTCTGCAGAGAGGAGCAGCACCATAAGAAATTGGACTGAGATGAATCTTCAAAGGGCCGAACTTAATAGCAAAAAGCCAAATAAATCTCAAGGAGCGGATACACAAGACCCAGGACAGTGCTTTGGGTCCTTGTCTCTTAGAGGCTGGTTTATCTGGGAAAGAATGTGTCATCTTTTAAAAGCCAGCCTGATGTCAGGCCCAGCAATTGCTCTTGGTCTGTCCTCTCATCGGTTTTCATGCACCGTAGGGGGATGGCTCAGAAGCTGCTGGGTGGGGACAGGGCCTCATAACCATCTCGTGGCCGATCCCTTACCATCACATCGGTTGGGGTGAGAGAGGCAGGAGAGAAGGATGGACCCGCTGGGGTTTCAGGCTCTCACACGAATTGCTTCAAACCGAGTGGGGGACAGAAAGGAAAGGACCGTGTAGACAAATGGCCTAGAGATGCTCTGATTCTGTTCAGAGCCCACTTACTCTCCTGAAGTGGCGAAATTCTTCCAAATATGCTTCTTAAAGAGCATCCCGACACTAAGGAGATGCTTCTAGTTTTCCTCCAGAATACAGAGCTATGAAACAGTACTGCTCTTTAAAAGTGCTTCTCCCCCTTTGTTCTCATTACCAAAGACATACATGAAATTTTAGTAAATATAGATAAGCCCAAAATAGGGGGAGGGAAAAGAAAGCAAAATAATCCATAATCTTACTGATGTCAACATTTTTCTTGTTTCCCCCAAAATGAATGGTCCTGTGCCTGATCTTTTACAACCTCCATTTTTCATTGAACAAGAACCTGCAAAGCATTATCCCCTGCCATTAAAAGCCTTTCCAAGCTATTCTTTGTGGTAGTTGTTCTACGTTCCTTAGGGACGCAGTGTATTTAACTAAATCTCTAATGGTGACTATTTAGGTTGTTTCCACATTTTACTATATAGATAATGCTGTAAGCAATACTTTCACAGCTCAGTCTTCACGTGCAGCCATGATTATTTCACTAGAATAAGTTCCCACAGACAAAATTAGCATAGCAATAGTAAGCACATTTTATTTTTTAAATGTCTATTTATTTTGAGAGAGAGAGCAAGTGGGGGAGGGGCAGAGAGAATCCCAAGCAGACTCTGCACCCACAGCCCAACACAGGGCTCAATCTCATGAACCATGAGATCATGACCCGAACCAAAATCCAGAGTCAGACGCTTAACCAACTGAGCCACCCGGGCGCCCCTAGTGTGCACCTTTTAAAAACTTTTGCGACGTACTGCCAGTTTTCCTGCCCGAAAAGTTGTACCAGTGAAATAACACATTCTTGCTTGCAGAAGATTGAAGCTGCCAGTGTCTTCCATCACTTTCTTTACCTCATTGCAGAATTACTGCATGTGATTTGTTTGTACAACTTGGAAAAGCGGGGTTA
The DNA here is from genome assembly GCF_018350175.1 of Felis catus. Classification (NCBI taxonomy): domain Eukaryota; kingdom Metazoa; phylum Chordata; class Mammalia; order Carnivora; family Felidae; genus Felis; species Felis catus. Next base: position 57,250,423 of record NC_058378.1, on the reverse strand, counting down.
GGTTTAGTAGCTCTTGAGAGAAGTAGAAGCAGGGATGGAGAGCATGCTTTTCCTAAAAGTGCGGACGCCCACCTGCTTGCAAGAGCACTGTTGAAGCAAACGTGGGCTGTGGCTGGTGGTTCCCATCCACCACTAGGACCTCCAGAATCAGGATTTACAAAGCAAGCTTTCTCCTTCTCCCCCGCCCTCGCCCCTCCCTTTTCTGTTTACAAAAGTTACACAAGCTCAATCCTAAAGATTTGGGGAGTAAAGCAAATTATTCACAAAAGAATCCTCCAAGTTTCCACCACCCAAAGGTTAGCACCAAGAACATTCCAGATTTCCATTCAGTCGTTTGCCTTTGCGTGTATGTTTTACCCGCGTAAATGAAATAATACTGCTTTTATTCCGTGTTGTGGTCTGTGGTCACATTTTGTCCTTTACCAGAGAGCGTCAATGGGGGAGCACTTTCTTAGCCCACTCCCAGGGGGAAAGCCACACATCTCCCTCAAGCCCTTGACCTCTGGCCTTGACCCTGGCCTTCTGGGCCTGCCTCTACAACAATCTGTAAGCCATTAGCAGGGGCTACATGAAATCTAGAAGGGCTCATCACTAAGACCTCAGCTTTTATCCAGGGTCAGTATAATAAACCACCATCTGAAGAGTGTTTCTGCATTTCCTGCAGAGGTCTTTGAAGAGAGTGTGTATTATGTGCCTCCCTGTCCTTATATTGAGATTCTCGTGATAAATTTGTGCTCACATTGAGTGTCAGGGAAAAGTTTGCCTCTCCTGACAAATGGCTCTACTTCCTTTCATCCAATAACTCATCATATCTCCCCTTTCGCTTTAGCTCAATTTAATGCGCAATTGCAGTAACTATCTTCTGCTAGGTTTCTGGTTTAATCATTTCCTCCCTTCATCCATATGACTTTGGATATTTCATCTCTAATCCCACTGTCCAGGGCCTATATTTTTAATTTCCAGTCATCTCAAATTTCTTTGGAAGTTGGTAGGAGCACTGGTCATAAATAAACAAATAAGAATCTTGACCTGTAGGTCATCTCTTTAAGGTCACATCTGCCTTAGTAATTAATAATTCCCTTCATTAACTCCAAGTTCCTTCCTGGTATTTCCAGGCGGCTGCACTCAGAGATATTATAAGATACAGTTGGGTACATTAGGCTCGAATGAGAGGAATTGGATTATGTTAGGAATAAATTATAATATGTTGGTGTCACTTAGTCATTTTCCTGTATAACTGAAGTCCTGGGAAGCCTCTCTGGTCAAATGCACTTCTTACTGTTGTGACAGTACATTATTTCCTTGCAAGGACGGTGGCCTGGACACTGCCGTGCCCTCCCACTTGGCGACTGTTGAAGTAAAATGCAAAGGGCCTTATTGGTGTGTGTCTCTCACTTTGGTGTATGTCACCGTGGTGCTTTCTCTGTCTCCTAAATTCCCCCCATCAGGGCCCACCCTTTAGGTGGTAGACTAGAGACCACAGTGCTTTGCCCCTTCCCTGCAAATCCACCCTTACTCTGGCCTCCACATGGGCGAATGCCCTTCCCTATTGTTTGACGTCATGCTTGTCCCTTCCCGTCAGGCGGTTCACTTTGGCCAATAGAATAGGGGCAGGAGTGACAGGGTACCACTTGCAAGCCAAGGCCTTAAGAGGCCTGGCAGTCTTCCACTTGCTCCCTGTGCTTCTGCCGTGGCTGTGAGAAGAGCTTTGGGAAACTGCTGCCCCTTCGGCCTGGGGTCCATATGAAGCAGAGCTTCCCCAGGTAACTTATAGACCCACGAGCAAAGTAAGTACTTATTGCTGTGTGCCACTGAGATGCTATCGTTGTTTGTTATGCACAAAAGCTGACTGATGCACTCTGTGACAGATCCTTCTGGGAAGATCTCGTTCTTTTCTTGCCCTTCTCCCTTGGCCTTGATTCTGGAGACCATTCGGTTGATCCCCTGGTGCCCCGGAAATTCGACTTAACTCTCACGTGCTGTCCCAACCTGCCTCAAGCACCCCAGCTGAGGCACGAGTCTCGAGCCCCCTGCTCATCCCATGGCTAGAATCTCTAGGACAGGCAGCTGTAGAACGTGTGCCCCTCTGTCCCTGGAATCTGGGTCCTCGACACTAGAGATAGTTAACTGTTACCGAGTGTGTGCTAACAACGCCAGAGGCCCTGCACTAAGTGCCTTCAGGTGTTAGGTCAGATACTCCTCAGATTTCTGTGTTAGGCATTAGCTTCCTGTCTGCTGTACACATGAGGAGGCAGATGCACTCAAAGGAAAGGAACTTGCTCAAATCTCCTGGGAGATGGAGGGGGAGCTCAGACCCACCTCTGTGCTGCTGCAGAGCCCACATCACGCCGTCACCCTTTTAGCTGCCTAAATTGTGTGAATCACTCCGTGCCATCCCAGCCAGGCTGGCAGACAGGGCAATCTCGGTCCTGCCGGGCTCTCCCCGTCTCCACGCTCGGGACCTGAAGGCTGGCTGAGGGGCCGTGTCCTGGGACGGGTAGCTGCCATTCTCACCATTGCTCCCTCCCCCGACTCCAACCGCCCCCCACCCCGCAAGTGGCCTCCTACATGGGAGTCGTGACAGGAACCTTCATAGGACCCTCTTGCTGTGTGCTGCTGAGCAGGAGCAAGGCCTTAGGGAGTGGAGGCTAGAGAAGCCAGAGGCAAGGGAAAGATGGATCATCAGGGAGGCTATCTAGAAGCTTCAAGGAGGTGTTCCACGTGGCTTGTGTGAAGGATCACACTTGCCCTTCCAAGTCAGTGCCTAAGCCCCCACTACAGCCCCTAAGCATCGAACCCCAGTGAGGTAGAGCTGGATAGGGCCCTGAAGAACTTTGGTTACAGAGGGGCAAACTGAGGCCCATTTCTTTACACTGCAGGATCTCACTCCTCACTTCCCAGCAGCATCGGCAAGAATTACACTGCCAAGGTAGCATGGTGGTCCCCTTATTAAGACTTATGAGGGGCGCCTGGGTGGCTTGGTCGGTTAAGCGTCCGACTTCGGCTCAGGTCATGATCTCACGGTCCGTGAGTTCGAGCCCTGCGTCGGGCTCTGTGCTGACAGCTCAGAGCCTGGATCCTCTTTCAGATTCTGTGTCTCCCTCTCTCTCTGCCCCTCCCCTGTTCATGCTCTGTCTCTCTCTGTCTCAAAAATAAATAAACATTTAAAAAAAATAATAAAAAAAAAAGACTTATGATAAGCCTTTGTCTTTAACTTAATTTGAGATCATATCCCTTAATCCGAATTCTGCATCATGCGCATTACTGTTAGTGTGATAATTCATTCAGCTGACACAGGAATGTGCCTGACTTCCACCAACCAGACCCTCTCTGGGTCCTACACGATCCAAGGTGCACATCTTGCTTCAGACACGCTTCCAGATCTTTTGTTTAGGTGTATATATTTACATCATGAAAACCTGTCCCTCCCCCACTCCACAGCCCCAGGGACAGTTGAATTTGCCCCTCCCCAACGAAGTCTCTTGGGATGGGAATGTGTTTCTGAGCAGACATGTGCCAATGTCATCCTGAAGAGAAGGGGCTCCTGTCCCTTTCGCTTGTTTTCCAATTCCCACAAGTCCGCTTCCCACCTTGCAATGAGGTGTCTCCCCTGAGAGATGACGTTTTCTTCCTAAGAGACTAACTCCTTGGAATGGAGACCAAAGGAGGGCACTACTTGTGGTTGAGTGCTTCATCTATCTTTTATCAACCCCTGGGAGAAAAGAGGGTCAGTCACTGCATTCATATCTTTACCCTCGCCCCTGACATCTGTGCCTCCACAGTGATCTTAAGCACCCGAAATTCCTCTCAGGGAGGGAGGCCTGAGACCCACTCAGTAATGTCCCCAGAGGCCACCACTCAGCTGTCTCTCAGCTGGGAACACGTGTCCCCACTGTCCTTCGACAGGTCTGCCAGAGGTGACGGGCTTGCGGTCCTCCGGCTTTCGGAGCTGCCCAGTGCCTCTCTCACCCCTCCCCTGACAGGTGTAAATTGGCTCACAAATCCTGCAATTCGTTTAGCCCATGCTCCGCCGAGTTTCCTCGGCGATTTTCTGGTTTATTGCCCGTTGCCTGGTTGCTAAGATTCCTTGTAAATTTCATCGCCCTCTGCTCTGCTCTACCATTTGTCCAGGCTCCACATGGAAGCTGTTGTCCCGGCATGTGCCCTGCGCTGGCTGTGAATCGCTCTAAAGTCGAAACTCTGCTGCAGGCAGGCCGCCACCTGAATGGCAAGGAGGCGGCGCGGTGAGACAAAACCCCAAGGGCGCAGAGCTAATTTATGCCACCCGGCAGAACTCATCTTTCTTGCCTGTCTCATTCCGGAGGAGGAATCAATATATTGAGGTGGTGGGATCGCTCACTGCTCTTGAAATGTTTCTCGACGCCATCCCATCACACTCTAGGGACTGCAGATGACTGAAAGACAGACAGATGGCCCTCCACTGGCACTACAGAGACTGACAAGATGTGACTGGGAAGAGGCTGAAAGTACAGGCTCTCCTTAGATATTCTAGGTTCAGATGCAAGCTCTTTCACTTCCTGGCTGTGTGACCTTCAATAAGTTACTTAAGCTCTCTGTACTTTAATTGCTCTTCTGTAAAACAGAAGTAACAAGAACACCTACTACATTGGATTGTTGTGAGGTTTAAATGAGATAATACTTATAACTCCTACTCCCTGGCATATAGTAAGTGCTCAATAAGTGTTAACCTATTATTGCTAATATCATCGACAACATCATCATCCCGAAGCAGCACGTTGGAAGCCAGTGAACATTGCACCCTTCACGTCCCTTCACCCGACTGATCTGTTCCAAGCTGCAACACCGTTATTCTGACGACTCCGTTGGCTCCATGTGTCTTGTTAGTTCTGTCCCTTGTCTGCCTTCCTTTCCAGCTTCCTCTGGTTGGCACGGTGGCTTCATATTTTCTTGCACCCTGTAATTGGAAGAAGCCAGCCACTCATCATAATGAAAAGAGGGGCTTTTGCCCCCACCTCTTCAGAGAAGAACTATAAATCACACATCACATTTCTGTAGATGCCATAGAGCTATATAAATTACAGGCAATGTTTTTCCAACATGTACATAGGAGCCTTTATATAGATAAAATATTTATGTAGGTTCCTATAGAAAGGCTACTGTGCATTCTCCTGACACAGACCATTTCTCAGGTGTTCTCAGCGGCCACCAGAGTCCAATGCTGGGGGCTTAGAAGCCACTTTTGGGGAGTTGTCACAGGAACTCAGAGGTGGAAGAACCCTCAGGAGTTACTGGACCCAAACTCTCGTCATGTCCGGGAGTCCCATTTCCAACAAACGCTAGTCGAAGGATACTGCGGATCTCCACAGAGAGAACTTGTTTGTCGATGGGCAGCTCAAGATATTAGACAGTTTTTTTTAAATTTTTTAAATGTGTATTTATTTTTGAGAGAGAGAGAGAGAGAGACAGAGAGACAGAGAGCGAGTTGGGAAGAGGCAGAAAGAGAGAGAGACACACACAGAATCCAAAACAGGCTCCAGGCTCCAGGCTCCGAGCTGACTGTCAGCACAGAGCCTGACATGCGGCTCAGACTCACTAGCCATGAGATCATGACCTGAGCCAAAGTCGGACGTTCAACCAACTGAGCCACCCAGGTGCCCCTAGACAGTTGTTTCCTAAGTCGAACTGACATTTGTCCTCTCACAACTCCTCACCTCACACCCTCTTGGACAACATTGAAAAAGAACAGACCTTTTCAACACAACAGGCTTTTTAAATATTTGAGTCTCCCCTCCCATCTTTCCCTCGCCCTGCCTTCTCCAGGCTAAAGAAACTAAATTCTCTCAAGTATTCCAGGTCCAGCTTCTGGACTCTTCTCCGTCCTAGTCACTCCCCTCAACCACACAATGGGTGTGTGCACTAGCATTAATCTGCTCCTTAGAGTGAGGAGCCCAGCCTGGAATGCCGTCATCTAGATGTGGCCTGACCAGCCCAGTGGCTCTCACGTCCCTTACTATGATACCATAAGGAATTCAGATTCGTTCTGTAAGTTAAGATTTGAATTGGCTTTTCAGCTGTAGCTTTGACAACTTAAACCTCGTCCGGGCTTTGTTCACCAAGACTGATACTCAGCCATGGCTCCCCTAACCTGCATTTGCAAAATTGATTTTTTTAACATAGAATTGGAACTTTATACATTTGTTCCTTGCAGTCTTTGGCTTTGCATCTCCATTTCCTCGACCAAGCAGGGATGCATGCATAACAGGGATGGCCTCAACCACTCCAGCACTTAGAGAAGCAGGAATCTTTTTTTTTTTCAATTTTTTTAATGTTTATTTATTTTTGAGAGAGAGAGAGCACACAAGCAGGGGAGGGGCAGAGAGAGAGGGAGACACAGAATCTGAAGCGGGCTCCAGGCTCCGAGCTGTCAGCACAGAGCCTGATGCAGGGCTCAAACCCACAAACCGTGAGATCATGACCTGAGCCAAAGTCAGACACCGAACTGAGCCAGCCAGGTGCCCTGTGAAGCAGGAATCTTAACAGTGACCCTGCGTCACTTATTTCTCCTTCCCCATCCTCTACCCTGGTGCTGTGTATGCAGTAGGTGCTCGGTAAGAGCTAATTCTGCATCTAACCTGTCATGTCACCCCCAAATCGCAAGCTCAGATATGTGAAAGATTTGGAATATTGCCAGGTACTGTAAAGATATCAGTTACTGTTAATGTTGCTCTTATTACAGTGACTGAATGTCTATGGAAGTCAAGAGCCAAGGTTGTTTTCTCCACCTCCATAGTGGCTGGAATGATGTCTTTCACACAGCAGGTCCTCCATAAAATTTGTCGGTTGAATTGAACTGCAGCAGCTTGCCCAGCATCTTAGATGTAGACTTAAAAGAAGAGAGTCTAAACCTGGCACAGAAGGTTCTAGCCAGGTTGTGACAGGAGTGATGAGGGTATAGGATTAAAAGGAGAAGAAACAAGAGAAATGGGGACCATACTGAACTTGAAGGGGCTCATTTCCCAGGTTTCTGCATTGGGTCAGCTATCACTGCACAAGCAGTCCATGGCTAAATGGCTTCAAAGCAACAAGCATTTATTATTGCTCATGAGACCGTGGGTCAGCTGGGCAGGTCAAAGCCAGGCTCGGCTGGCCTTGACTGAGCTCCATCATGCACCTGCAATCAGCTAGCGGGTCAGCTGGAGTCCCCTCATGCACATGTCTGGCGGTTGGCTGACTGTAGGCTGGGGTGATGGGGTGACTGGGTTGTGTGTGTCTCAGCATCCAACAAACTAGCTCCTACTTATTCACTTGGCCCCTCAACAGAGTTCTTTTTTTATTTTTAATGTTTATTTATTTTTGAGAGAGTGTGTGTGAGCAGGGGAGGGGCAGAGAGAGAGGGAGACACAGAATCTGAAGCCGGCTCCAGGCTCTGAGCTGTCAGCACAGAGCCTGACATGGGGCTGGAACTCACAGACTGTGAGATCGTGTCCTGAGCTGAAGTCGGACGCTTAATCAACTGAGCCACCCAAGCGCCCCATAGAGTTCTAAAGAAAAGGCAGAAATGCCCAAGATGTCTTGAGGCCTTGGTGCAGAACTGGCCACTGTCACTTCCACTGGCTAAAGTAAGTCACAAGGCTACCCCAAATTACAGAGTAAGGGTGGGGGAACCTCCACCTCTGCATGTGAGGGGCCGAGAAATTACATTGCAAAAGGTGCATATATAGGGAGGTATGAAGAATTTGGGACATTTTAATAATCAATTTACCCCTTCCTTGCTTCCTTCCTTCAATCCTCTCTTGCATCCTCCCTTCCTTCCTTCCTTCCTTCCTTCCATCTATACACACTGCCAGGATATTGACTATAGGACAGAACCATGCTAAGCGTTGGAGACATGGCTGGGAACGTACATGTTAGTGCCAAGAGCCCTAGACCTCAGAAAGGGCTTCCAATCTGAAGAAAGCCACCACTGAGGCAGATTAGGAGGAGGGCTGCCGATAGCCACAGAGTTGCTTCCATGGGCGTGAGCAGCCTCTGTCTTGCTCTGGCCACAGGAAGATGGTCCCCGTGCAGATGCTCCACTCACAGCCATTTGCTCTTGTGACCAGGCTGAACCCTGATGCCCAGTCAGCATTGCTGCAGCTGCTGCCAGCATCCTGAACAATTTATGAATTCAGTCAGTCACCGTGAGTGTTGCCACACCGCATGTCAATCTAGCCCTGGCAAGGACATAAACAACCTGATGGGCCTCTTGAGGATTCGAGGAGCCCGGCTGCTAAGTTAGCTGCAGAGCTTTCCCAGGGTGACTCGGGACAAGGCGAGGACCGCCAGGCCGGGCGCAGCCTAGGATAGAAAGCCCTGTGCAGAGCTCTTGGCAGGGCACTATTATAGCTCAGTTTTATGAGCTCTTAAATCTCCACATTTACTAAAATGAGGGAGCCCGGCAGGAAGATTAAGCACTGTTGGGCTCTTTAAATCATCAGCACCAGCCATCCTGGGGGCTAGATTTGTTTTAGGCCCTGGCATGATCTCTGTGTCAAAGACCCAGGGAAATGAGCGGTAGTTAAGGGCTTGGACTCCTTGCCAAGTTCTGCCACTTACCAGCTGTATGACCTTGAGCAGGTGACAGAACATCTCTGCGCCTCAGTTTCCTCTTCTGTAGGTGGGGCTGTAAGCACTTGAAAGAGAATGCCTAGGAAGTTCAAGGGTGCTATTATGTGATGCAGTGACCCTGGGGACTTTTGGTAGCTTCCAGCCCCGGGAAGAACCCCTCTCTGCCCACCTCACTCCACCGTGACCTGGAATGCGGGAGGCCCAGGACTCACGCTTCTGTAGAAGCCCTCAACTCTTACTTAACCAGTCAGAAAAAGATGCCCTGACTCAACCTTGGATGGCCCCGGCCCTGGGATGCTCCCTAATCACTCAGAGTTGCCTTGGGGCCCAGGGTAGAGATAGCCACACTGCTTCATGCTCCAAACTTGCTGAGTGACTCTGGACAAGTCACTTAACCTCTCTGAGCCTTATAATGCTCCCAGGGACTTTGGCAGAATAAATAGTGCATCAGGCTGAAAGTCCTTTAAAAACTGTAAATCTCTGTGCAATTCATTCATTCATTCAACAGTCACTGAACACCATGAACCAAGCTCTCTGCCAAGCTTTGGGTATGGAAAGAAGAGCGAGCCTCCCTCCTCACCAGGTGCTCAGCGCTGTGTGAACAAGCAGGCAGGTGGCAAACTCTTGTCATCAGGACAGGGTCTGGGGGAGCCTGGGGGACAGTAGCCAGTGTGCCTGGGTGTCAGGGAGCCTTCCCGGAGGAGGCAAGAACAGCTAAAGCATGACCACCCAAAGGGTTAAGCCAGGCCAAAGAGGCTGAGGGAGAGCAGCAGGGGAAGGACAGGAAGGATGAGGCTACCACGTGGAAGGTGACCGTGATGGGCAACTGCACGCTGACTGGTTGGGGCCTGGGGGAGCAGATAAGTGAGTTTACGGAGGGCCTTAAGGGGCGGGCTCAGGGTGCTGGATCCAACCTGAGGTCATGGGGTGTCCATCGACAGTGGCAGCAGCAGCAGCAGCAGCAGGGGCTCTTGGAGGCGCTAACTGTGCCCACACATGTCCTGAGCCAGCCTGTCCTGAGCGCTTACTACGCGCAGAGCACGGCGCTAGCACACGTCCCCTCCCGCGCAATCACCCTAAAGGTAGAGCCTTTATCTGCACTTTGCAGGTGAGGCAACTGTGATCCAGCCTGAGGCCACCCAGCGAATCAGAAGCAGAGCTGGCTCCAGACCCCGGCAGTGATGCGTGACTGCCTCTGGGGGGATCACAGGTGGAGGCCGTCCCCGCTGCTCTCCCCAGGACCCTCAGAATGAGCGCCTCCTGGGGCAGCCCCTAACAGGGGCTTGCTCATCTACACCTGCTGCGCTTCTCACTCCCGCTCACGCATCTCCAGCTCTGAGAACAGGCACCACCTGATCCGAACTTAACCTCCCCCTGGGACCTAGCATGGAACCTGCCAGTAAACTCCGTCCCCAGGGAGGGCACTTTGAAATCCTCTTCATTAGACTCCTAATGTGGGAAATTAAAACTATGAGCTTGAAGCTTTTCAGGACAGCAAATAATATTTACGGTAATACTGTTTCAGAAGATCAAATATTTATAATAGGGTAGACTCCATCATGCTACCCGTCGTCTGAGCTTCTGGGGCTGCAGCAGCTGCATTATGGATGGGACCAGTCATTAAAGCGCTTTCAAAACCATTTGTGCTCCCGAGTGCTCCTCTCCAAGGGGCAGGGCTTGGCCCAGTGCGAGGCCCAGGGCTCAGTGAGCCAGGGTTCCTTCCATAGCTACCAGTGACTGCAGCGGTGTCCGCCCTGTCCCCTCCTTCTCCGTCTAGGGGAATGCCTCCTGCTCAGGTTCTAGGTATCCCATGGTGACCTTTCCCACCATTACAGCCGATCCCGTAATTACCACCTTTCTTTCTGGATTCCCACCTAAGGGTTCGTTCCTCAAAGAGCAGGCAGCGTGTATTTTCAGCATGCTGTTTCCTTGGGGTCTAGCACAGAGCCTGACACATGGCAGGGGCTGAATTAATTATTACCAAAGGAGCACCATGCCCCCAATCTCATAATTGTCTTTAAGAGCCTATGGTGGATCCATGAAAGAGGGATTTTGCTGAATCTTTTTTTTCTCTAGCTATGTTTTCTGCATAAGTTTTCTTGTAAGATACTCCATTTTACAAGGGAGTATTTTTTTTTTTTTTTTGTCTGATTTAAAGTCATTTCTTCCAGGTCCAGAGTGTGTCCCTTGCCTACCGGTTCCCTTTTAACCAGTTTCTTCTTTCTCATCCTCATCTGATAATATTATTAAAAGAATTTTATTATTTTTTAAAAATGTTTGTTCATTTATGTATTTTGAGAGAGAGAGAGAGAGAGAGAGCAAGAGAGAGCACGAGCAGGGGAGAGGCAGATAAAGAAGGAGAGAGAGAATCCCAAGTAGGCTCCATACTGTCAGTGCAGAGCCCAACGCAGGGCCGGGCTCAATCTCACGGACGGTGAGATCGTGACCTGAGCTGAAATCAAGAGTCAGATACTTAACCGACTGAGCCACCCAGGCACCCCAAAAGAATCTTATTATTTGTACAGTCTAATCATTCTTTTTCTTTCTCTGTCTTCTCATCCCAAATCAACACCCTCTTGGTCTTCTGGAAACTTTTCCAGCTGTCTCTGATTTGGGGATATCCAGTGACCAAGATGCAGGCCACACTCCACTATGGCTAGTTCACTGCTGAGTTCACAGGTAGAACAATGTTTTCTGGCAGGAGGCCAAGCAACGTCCAGGCCTTTGCAGAATGTCTCCCTGTAAATAACTGCAGAGACTCCGCAGGGACCCCGGGTCCCTTTTCTGGGTGTTATTTGACAGCTCAGTAGGATGTAATTTAGGTCAGGGAGACAATGGTCCTGATCCCAGGATAGTCCCTTCCCCAGAGGGTACTTCCCAAGGCAACTGACCAAGAAGTGGGGTGTATGGACTCTAGAGCCTAAGGCCAACATCTGTGATATGTCCCTTTGCATGGACAGGCGGAGACAGATGAATCAAAGTGCAACCAGGGAGTAATGGGGCTATGCATGGCTAATGAAATGAAGCTGATTTTCTGGTTTTGCTCTGAAGGCCAAAAGAGGTCTTCAGGAGTGTCTCATATTAACCCTATTAGACATGAAGTCTAATGAGATACTTTTTGAAAATTTTAAATACCTTACATTTATCAGTTTGCCTGTACCTGTGATAGTTTCCACCTCCCCAAATACTGATGAATTAGTGACAAATGGCTTCTTTCAAACATCCTGCTTACTTATGTGTTCGATGATTTTACCCTTTATTATAGATCAGTGGTTCTCAAACTTGTCCATGTGGCTGAGCACCTGGAAGTTAAGGGCTTTTTGCGGAACACCATGAAATACTGATATATTTAATCCCATTATATGAGCCAGGAACAATTTTACTAGCAGAAAATATGACTATATTAATGTGTGCAATATAATATCACAACCACAAACACACGTGTCCCAAAAGAAAAAAAAGCTGCCAGGCTGAGACTGGCTGTGTGCACAATTTCTCTTTAGTATTTGCTCAGTATTGTTCATTCATGCTGTTATCTTCGGAGGCTGGCCCAGCAGGCCAACAGCAGTAAGTACCAAAGCCTTAAGAAGGGACTTGAGGATGGGGGTGAGAAGACCGAGCCGGTGTGAACAGGAATCCAGTCCATGAGGGTCAGAAGGCCCCTTCCCGCCACCCTGACAGGGGGCTATGGTGTCCGCAGTGCCCCAGAGACTCCGGCAACCCTTAGCCTTGAGGCTACTGAGATCTCTGGCTGAAGCCCTAGGTTCCAGGGTGAGTTGCCAGAGGCGGAGGCCAAACCCTTGCTATCTCGTGTACTTACACAACCTTAAGTTGCCTGGGCAAATCCCTCCCTTGTGACCAGGACAAGCCAGATAAGCGTAACTGGAAGGATGGAGAGGCAGGAAGTCACCACCTGACAACCCACGTCGTGCCGAAGAGGCTCCACCCGGATAGTCTAGGATGATCTCACCCCTGGCCTGAGCACATACCACCTGAGGAAGGTGAGAGGCTCTTGATTTTTATTCCCTTCTTCCCCACAACAGCCCCACCCTGTGCTCTGAGAGCCCCAATTTTTATGGATTCCGGTCTTCCACCAATGTCTTCATCACCTAGTTCTGAACCCCTCCTATCAGTTTCCTAGGGCTTCTGTAACAAATGAACACAAACTTGGGGTCCTAAAACAGAAATTTATTTTCTCGTAGTTCTGAAGGCCAGACATCCAAAATCAGTATCACTGGGTCAAAATCAAGCAGGGCTGCACCCCCTGCAAAGGCTGTAGGAGAGAATCCTTGCCTCTTCCAGCTTCTGCTGGCTCCACGTGTTCTTGTGTTTGCGTGATTCCGTTCCCTGCTTCTGTCTTCTTCTTCTCCTCTTCTGTCTCTTATAGGGTTTGGGGTCCACCCAGATAATCCAGGATGATCTCATCTCAAGATCCTTAATTTGATCACAACTACAAAGACCCTTTTCCAAATAATGTCACGTTCGTAAGTTCTGGCAATTAAGACATGAACATGTCTTTGAGAGTAGGGGCTCAATTCAGCTCCCTACACCCAAGACAAGATCACCCAAGATTATCAGCAGGGATGATGCTAGCTCACCCATACAGCCCTCCGCTGTGGATTCCCTTTCTCCCAGTCTGCTTCCCCATCCCACTCTTATCCTCAGTCTTAGCTTAGATTACCGTAGGATCTAGATCGTGCCTGGAGCCGATAGCAGCCACCCCAGGGAAGGAAGAGTCCCACCAACAGGTAGACCTAAGAATTGCATTTGGCTTCTCTCCCATCTCATTCTGAGACCAGCATACTTGACCTTCTAGAAGGAAGTAGATTTTCCATACCGATTGCGATTTACCCCAAAACGAAAAATAAATTATTTGTTTAGTTTATCTCCTTAAGGCTAGCTCCTGAGATTTCCAGGGCCCCTGGAAAGTCTCAGCCCCTCTGCCCCTGGGGAAATATTGTCCTTAAGACTGTGAAAATAATAAAGCAGGTGACGCTTGAGAACTGAGTTCCACCTCTGGGTGATTCTTCCAGGTGCAACACAATGGAAAGATGAAGCCTCTGCCAAATCTAGACAGAACCCCACCCAGAGGAATTCCACTAGGGCGGCGAGTGACGGTCCCCAACTTCACCCCTCCAATCCTGTTCTGCTTTGTTGCTTCTGAAATGCTTATCATCTGCCAGAGGATTACCATTTCATGTGCTGCTTGTCACCAGGCTGTTAAACTTCTTGCTCTCATATATCCATTTTGGCCATTTGGATTTTCCATCTCATTGTCTCTTATCTGCAATGCGGAATTGTGAAGAAGCCTCAGAAGCTCTTTCCAATCCCAACACAGTTTTTCTTCTCCTTTCAAAAGGTGAAACTGAAGCAAGGTGGCGAGAGCCCCGGTCCTGGACCCCTCACACCCTCAGGGCTCAGGACGGAGGGATCGCTTGTGGAGGGACCCACCTCCGGCACGAAGCAAACAGCATGACCTCAGTGCATCTCAGAGAGCAGGGAGCAGGAAATTCTGACACCACTCCTAGGTGAACCTCAGCATCACTTCCTGGCCGAGTCGTTAGGAAATTATCTGGTGTGTGTGTGTGTGTGTGTGTGTGTGTGTGTGTGTGTTTTATGTCTTGTGTCTCACCAGACTGTGAACTCCCAAGGACAGAGATAATAATAGCACTAATAGCTACCATTTATTCAGCTCTTACTATGTGCCACGCACTGTTCTAAGCATTTAATGCACATGACCTCGTCTAATCCTCATTACAGCTCGGTGAGCTGGGTACTGCTGCTGTCTTCATTTTGGACATGAGGATGCTGATTTGCAGGGAGGTTAAGTGGCCCAGGGATGGAGCTGGAGTTGGAATCCAGTCGGACCGACTCAAAACCTCTGTTTTTAACTCCCAGCACCAACCACAGTGCCTGTCACACAGTAGGCACTTAAGAATAAGTGATGAAAGGAGCGAGTGGAGACACGGATGCCTTCTCCCTGCTTCCCCGCTCTGCCCAGGCTCAGCACCTCCACCCCGTCAGCTCTTCTCAGCACAGAGCCCGCAGCCTGGCCTTTCCAGCCAGGCCTCAGATCTGTGCCTGGTTCCTGCTGAAGAACCCGGCCCCGTGCCTTCTGTGTTGCTGCCATGTGATTCCAGGGGGTGGGGAAGAGCTAGTCACAGCTCTGCACGGTGAAAATCCAGAAGACAAGAGGAGAGAGAAACCAAGGTTCTCTGCTGAGACTACTGTGGGTGCGGCCATCACAGGCGTAAGACAGGTGATTGGGGTCACCTCATGAACCCATTTCCCCTTTCATGGTTACCCCCCACCTTTCCCTTTGTAGATCACCTGCCCCTGGCCTTGGCTGCTGAGGAAAGAGGCATAAAGTAGATGTGAGAGGCCTGGTCCCCAGGGTGCCCCCTGAGACCTGGTGTACCTGGATCTTTCCAGGAATCAGAGCCTCAGAGAGCAGAGGGCTCCTAAGGATGACCAAGATGTAGAGGGACAAGAGGGCCTTTGGAGCAGGCAGACTTGACGCTCCTTCCCAGCTGGGTGGCCCCAGAGAAGTCTCAGCATTCAAAGCTCGCATTTCTTCATCTGTAAACACAGGACAGTAAGACCTTAATTATGAGGATTGATAAAATACAAATACGTAAAGGGCCTAGCTGGTTCTCTCCAGGCCTGGCCTAGGGACTGACCTGAGTCTTTCCCCTCTGGCCTCCGGTGGGTCTGAAACACAGCATTATATGGAATGGTGCTTCTGTGCACAGGCCCTAGGGCCAGATGTCATGCCTTAGGGCCTTTGCTCTGAAGCTTGCTGGCTGCATGACTTCACAAGTTTTCTCTATGCCTCAGTTTCTCCTGCTGTAAAATGAGGTGTTCACTTTTCTCTCCTTCACAGTTGTGAGGGTAAAATGAAGCAAAGGGCCGGATAAATGTTCCTGTGACTAGTAATGTCACAATGGCAGTAGGGGTGGCATTTTCAGGATGACCCCAACCTCATCACCAGAAATAGTGCACTGTCTTCTGCAAGTACTGGAGTAAGAAGGGCCCTCCTCGTTCTCTACTTCTCACTCTGGAGCACCAGACATCAAAGGCCCTAGGAAAGAATCTGGAGTCCCTAGAACCCTGTGCCCTCCTTCAGAATATTCAGAGCCCCCGACACCCTCCACAGAACACTTCTGCCCTCGCAGAGATTCAGGGACTCAAGTTCAGGGCTCTGTAGAGAGACAACAGGGCAAGAACCCCAGTTCCATGACACGTAACCATAAACTAGTTACTTAACCTCTCTGGGTCTCAGTTTCCTCATCTGTAAAGTGTGGGGAATCATAGTATCCAACCTCCTAGGGTTGAGGCTTAAATGAGATAATGCACGTAACCCATTTAGAACAGACCCTGACAAATCACGAGCCCTCGGTAGAGTCTGGCTCTAACCCTTTCTATTTGTACCGTGCTTTACGCTGGTTATAAAATGTTTTCGCATACAGTCTGTCCTTTTGACAATCTAATCGTAATGGCAGACCCCCGGAGCCTTCAAATTCAAGTGCTAGACGTTCCAAAGTAGGAATTATCCCTGTTGGACGAAGAACTCAAAGCTCAGAGAGAACACATGACAGGCCCAAGGCAGGGCCAAGCCTTATGACACCGGAGAGCATCTTCTTAATCGTGGTGCCAGGCTATTTCCCAACCAAGGAAAAAAATGTCACCACACCCATGGGGCCATTTAATATTGTTACAGCCCTGGGGATCTAAGTCACCTCTTTGCCCTGGATCTGCTGGGTAAACAGCTCGGCTACGTGTCGCCTCTGAGAAGAGGCCACTGTTATAAGGCCAAAGCTTGGATGTTGACATGCTGCAAACAGCTGCCCACCCATTTTCATCCTGCAAATAAATGCCTGGAGTCTGGCCAGGGCCAGGGTGACCTCAGTATCGATGAAAGCAGAACCCTGTTGACAACCCGCACCCCAAGCTGGAGGCAAACGGCCCCTCCTCTGTTGTTTTCCAGTATCTTCTCCCTATTAAAATGCAGGCTGCGTCAATCCCCTGTTGGAAATTGTGCTTTTGCATATATAATGAAAGCCGTGACCGTTCTCATGTTCCCCAAACACCCGTCTGCTGACCCGAAGGATCCCGTTAGCTAAAAGTCTCAAAGGCCTGAGTAATCCCTCAATTTCAAGAGAGACCCCTTTAAGAAAGCAGCCAAAGCTAAAGCCAGGCATTTGCAGACACGTCTTCTGGAGGAGAGCAAAGAGTGACAAATACCAATAGCCCCAAACAGAGATCCTTCTAGTTTGTTCTAAAAGAAGAGAATGTGTTCATTAGCCTCCCAGCCCCACCATGGAGTTGCCCCAGGCCACCGTGTCCCAACGTGAGCTCCGTGGAATATTCCAAGGATGTGAATAAAAACAACCCACCAGGGGCAATAAGGCATTGAAAGAGGGGGTGCCATTGTCAAATAAGTTTGAGACACTGTGGACTAAAGAAAGTTAAACTGGTGTCCTTCCTTCTCAAGCCTCTGAAAACGCTAATGGGGGTGAGCTGTAAGAGAAGGATCCAGAACGCAATGCTTCCCAAACATGTTTGACAAGCATCACCATCTCCCGCCCCTGTGGCATGGAACCACACAATGCGGTGGTTCCAGAAATGCCCGGGGCCCCATCCCGAGAACTCCATAAAGGCAAAGCCCGCCTTCTTCATCGTTGCTTCCCTAAAGCACCTGGCACCACACCTGTCCTGCAGCGATAGCAATAAAAGTTGGTTGAGTTTAATTGAATTCTAAAGCCCCTTTAATTCTAAAGCTGTTTGTCAGCGGCTTTGCAAGGTCTTTGTCCTTGGAATTCTAGCAACGGATTTTAATGCTCCCAAGTGTCCCTGAACACTCGGAGCAGGGTCTACTTTAGCCCCAATTAAATGCAGCTTAAATTCCTGCCCAGAATGTTACTGGCTTCCGAGAACTCTTCCCTGGTATACCCGGAGAGAAGCAATCGGCCACACGAGTTCCCAAGCCAGCTCCTCTTTTTCCTCGCGCGTAGCCTCGAGCAGGGCACACATTCCGCTTCTCATCTGAAAATGTAAACGTGATCACTTCCTAGGCTCACCCTGAGGATTTACCGAGAGAATGGAAGGGGCACACCCGGCACACGGTGGGCCCTCCTATCTCTATAGGAGGGCTTCCCAAAGTCTAAGTTACAGAGACAGGGGCAGCCTAAGAGGTGGGGCAAGATCCTTGCAGAGGGAAACACAGACCTTTGACAATTAGTACGAAAGCCAAGAAAGGGCTTGACAGTGTGGACTCCACAAATGACGAAGGTGGACATACCCCAGGGCCCCAGCCGTGAGTTCCTGGCTGAGGTAGCCCGGCTCACAGAGGTCCTTTGCAGGAAGGAAGGCATTTACACTGACTCAAAACCGCAGAATGCCTGGTACTTGGCCTGAGGTTTTAGCAAATAATTCATAACCCTCATCACCAAACCGGCTTCCTGCTCAGAGCACTTAAACGTACGCTGTGCAGTCATCAGCTTGGGGCGGGCAAAGAGGGACAGACACATCTGCCCCAGGGCCCCCACTTGGCCGCTTAGTAGCTGTGTGATCTGGGGCACGCTAAGGTCTTTGAGCCTCATTTTCCTTGCCTATGAAGTGGGAATCATGAGTGCCATCTCCTAAGAATGTTATTATACAGATAAAATGAGCTAGAGCAAAACGAAAAGACTTTATAAACCGTGTAGTGTCCTGCCTTTCAAAGAGACGCTGTTTTGATGCTATTTCTTGGGAAAAGTCCCATGACATGCCCAGGGCATCCCATGTGTCACAGGGGCTGCCCCAGGCGAGGAGGCTCTTCTCTCTGCATCCTGCAGCAAAGCCAGTGCCACCCTTCGGGGACAGGTCGCCGGTGACCTCATCCCTGGAGATTTTGCTGACTTTCAGCCCAGCGCTCCTACAACCTGGATGTGTTCCCTTCCTTCTTTAAATAAAAGTGACCTTTACTGAGCACATACTACAAGCTGAAGGTGGCACCGGGTGCTGTACATCATCGGGTCTTCGCACAGCCCAGTGATTTGTGAAAGAGTATCTTCACATCACAATTAGGGAGACAAAGACTCGGAGACCACACTGGGGAGAGGGAAAGAGGCAAAGGAAGAGAAATGATCTGTTTTCAAGGCGGGTGTCAGTTACTACCTGGTCAATGAATGGAAATGATGAATCATCAGCCACTAAATAACTATTATAAGCATTAGGTAGCAACAAAAGAAAGTGATTGTGTAATGATAAAAAAAAAAAAAAAAACCCAAGAGCAAAATCCCAGGTACACCATGGCTCCAGCTGAGGAATTATACTCCTAGGTATGAGTAGTGGGCTTTTAGGTTGATTTCAACATGAATTAATCGCGTCTTGTAAGTAGGGAGCAGAGGGCACAGGTGTCCACGTCTGGGGAGCACAGTGAAGGTTAAGATTTCCCAGTGAAATGAAGGACTGGAGGTGCTGGTGGCAGGAACCAGCATTTCCAGGCGAAGGGACTGACTGAGCAGAGATCTGGGGTTGGCCGGGTCCAGAGGGTTAAATAGAGCACAGAGCACGAGGAAGGAAATTGGGAGGATTGAGCAGAGACACCAGAGCATCGACGTGCTTCCCCATCCCTGGGTGTTTGCTTTGCTTTCCAGGCAGCAGAGAGCCGTGTTTCTGAGCATAGTATGACACACGGAGCTGTCTCTCTTCCCCGGTGTAAAAAGGGTCCAAGGGTTACCCCCAGGGGGGGTCTCTTGAAGAAAGAACTCTGCCAGCTCCCCTCTCTGAGGGTGGATTTGAGCCCTCTGTCTCTCTCTAGGAGTTAAGACCCGGGATATCCTTACCAGGGTCACTGGCCAGCTCCGCGGAGGTTAGCTACCCAAGGCCCAGCTTTTCTATGCTGGACTCCGAGGCCCGAGGGAGCCTGGTAGCAGAAGCTGGTTCAGGGGCGGCCATAAGAGGGCAGGAGAGTGCTGGTAATGGGCCGTGTGCCCTGCAGCAGCCTCTGTGGCGTGCAGGCCTGACTTACAGTAGGAGGCCCTAGGAGCCCTGCAGGCTGGCAAAGAGGGGTGGAGTGGGGTGGGGAATGGGAAAGAGGGGGAGAAAGGAGGGGGGCAGGGCTAACACCGCTCCAGGAGGCAAACGCCATGATGAAGACTGGACTACGTCAGAGACTTCCGTCGGATTCCCAGCTGAACCACTTCCTGGCTGTATGAGCCTGGATGTGTTAATTGACCTCTCTGTGCCTCATTTCCTCTTTGGCAAATTAGGCAACGTTAATAGGGAAGTCAGGGAGGAAGAAGGTGCGGGGAAAGGGCGGCATCAGGGTGGCCCAGTTGGTTAACCGTCCAATTCCTGATCTTGGCTCAGGTCATGATCTCAAGGTTTGAGAGATCGAGCCCCACTTTAGGCTCTGACAGCGTGGAGCCTGCTTGGGATTCTCTCTCTCCCTCTCTCTCTGCCCTTCCCCCGCTTGCACTCTCTCTGTCTCCCTCAAAATAAATAAACATTTAAAAAAAGAAGAAGCACGGGGGTGGGGAGACAGTCCTGCATTGATCCTAAGGCACTGGCCAATGCCTGTCTTACATACAGGTGCATAGATGGAGGTTTGAATGTGGTCCGGGGTGGGGGTTTCTCTCACCTTTACTGGAAGAAAGTCCACTGGGGTCACTTGCCTGCAGACCCCTGCCCCCCTCCTCAAGGGCCTCTCTCTGCTGCTGGACCACACTCCTTACCCTCTTCCCTTCCCTCACCCCTGTTACTTTCCCAAGCAACCCAAGCGAACTTGCCCCCACCCCAACCCCTGACTGCCAGGACCTGCCAGAATGTGCCTCCAAGTGTGAGGGTCCCTTCCAGGAATTCCTTCCAGCTTTAGGGCCCCAGATGTGACCTAAGAACCCTGCGTGGGCCACTTCCCCAGAGTAGACTGAGTCCAGAGTCTATGAGACACATGCACACACAGAGTCTCAGGGCACAGACCCCACAGAAAAAGGCTTCTCTGGGGAGCTGCCTGGATCAGTCAGGGCTCTAATCTCATTCCTTTTCTGTCTCCTACATGTCCCCACTTTTGTCCCTTTAGGATTTTGCTCCCCAAGCTGCAAGGCTAGGGAGGAGGGTGCCAGGTCCCCTGTCACCGACTGCCCCGAGGGATGCACACAGAGTGACATTGGGGAATGGAGGCAAAGGTCACTCTCCTTTGCGTTCCCAGCCTCCGACAGGGGCCTGCCAGTTTACCTTAATACGTATTTGTGGACCACGGGTCATCAGATTATGTTCCTACTACCTGGTGACAACTGGGGACCGCTGGCTTCCTTGCCCTCACCCCAGATCATGCAAACAGAAGCAGTTGGTCCCAGGTTGCCTCCCCAGTAATCTCTAGGTCTTTGCAATTAGGGGGTCATGGGCCCCTTTGAGAATCAGTTAAAAGCAAAAGACCCTTCACCCGAAACTAACATAACATTGAACATGAAGGATACTAAAAAAAAAAAAAAAAAAAAAAAAAACACCATAGACCCTTTCCCCCCCAAAAAAAGCCATCTGCCCATTCTTTTCTGCACACGTTTTTAGAGAACTTATGGATCCCCCAACCAAGGACCACTCATGGGCCCTTCTGGGCAAGACCCCCTGCCCCAGCTCCCGGGAGAGCTGCTCACCCTGAGAATCAGCAGATCAGGACTGGAAAGGACTCTGAGGACCAGAACAGACTGCGAACTTAAGCAAATGAGCTTACTTCTATGGGCCTCTATTTTCCCATCTGTAAAATGGCGGCAATGATAATAGCTCTGCCCACCTTATCAAGTTGTTTAAGGCCCACATGTGCTAGGGTGCAGGTCAGAAGCACAGTGGCTAATTCTTTTGGGGACAGCCTCCCTTCTAGGCCCTGAGGGGGTGCGTAACCTCGACCCTTCCAGAGCTAATGCTAGAGGCCCAGGCATCTTATCTAGGGCATAAAAGGAAGGACTGTATCCTCCACCCCAATTCTCTCATCCCTCAAGCTCTGTCTCCAAGAATGCCACGGGCCGCCCAGGCTAGAGCCTTGGGCTTCTCCCTCTCCCCACCCCCCTGCAGCCACTCCATCACCCCTTAGACATCTCTCAATTCTGTCCTGCTCTCGCTCACTCTTTCATCTGGATGATTCCAACAGCCCCCTGTCCACAGCCTTGCCCCTCCAATCCCTTCTCAACAAAGTATCAGGTTCTTCCTAAAACACCAAAATGATCGTGTCACTCCCCTGCTTAACCTCCTCCGTGGCTCCCATGGCCTCCAGGATAAAAACCGCACAGCTTAACATGACCCACAAGGTCTAGCCCACCCCTCCGCTTACCTCTCATACTCTCCAAGGGCGTGGGGCTCCTGGATGTGTACTGCTCTTCCTAGATCCTCACCCCCAGCCCTGCCTTCTCTTCCCCATCTCCTCCCTGCCCTTCTCCAGCTCCCAGGTGCCCATCACCTCTCCACCTGAACCTCACATGTTCTGTTGAGCCTTCCTGTCCCCTCTCGCCAGGGCCAGGTCAGGAGCCCCTGCCCGGTGCCCCTCTGCTTCCTCCGTCCCCCTGTCAAAGCACAGACCACTTTGGGTTTTAGTCACTCATTGCCCCACTCAGTCACCAGCTCCACAAGGACAGGGACCAAGCCAGAGCCATGGGAGCCCCAACCCTTAGCAGTACCTGGCCTGTGGTAGATAGATGCTCCAGAAAAGTCTGTTGAATGGGCGCATGGATGGTTTATACAGGAATAGAAGCCATGGCCCACCCTGGAATGCTCAAAACTGCACTGTTTTGCCCTCTTCTCTGCTCTCCTCTGCATGACCCATTCCTTTTCCTATAGAAAACCCTGATCTCAGCACTGAGCTGCGAAAAACCTTGGAAGCCAAGTGACTGACAAAATAAAAATAAGCAAGCTAACATTTGAATGCCCCAGGCACTCTGCTAAGCTCTTTACATGGGGACACTTGATGGAATCCTCACCAGCAGGCATACGAACTACTGTCCCAATTCACAGACTAGGATGCCAAGGCGTGGGAAGTTCAGGAGTTTTCCCAGGCCCTTCCAGCTGGCTCCCACATCCTGGCTGTCTGACCTGACAGCCCATGACTTATCCCTCCCCTCCACTGACTGGTCTTACCCAACCACCCCTAGGTCACGCAGCAGATTTGTAGGGATCTGGGATTGCAGCTCAGACCTCCCCACTCTGGGCCCAGCTCCTCACCCCTGTCATTCTGCCTTCTCTGGACATCCCTAAGCCCAGAGGATGCCACCCTTTGCCTCACCCTTAACTCCCTACTGCCTGTATACCCTGAGGTTCTCCCTGATAGCTGAGCTCCTGTACCAAGCCTGCGAGACACCACAGGCATGCACACGAGGCCCCCACTCCCTCCAGCTCTTGCCCCTGAGGCTGCAGCTGTCAGCAAGGAAGGCTCACCATGGAATGAACCCAGTTCTCCAGGGACTTGACTGGGACTGTTTCAGCTGCTGGGATCTCATCTCAAAACCCCCCCCACCCCCGCCACAAGCCCTGTTTCGAGTTGCATCCCATCCCCCCTTCTTCGTGTGCCCTTTCCCTGAGCTAGAAGGCTTCAGAATACCCAGCGTAGAGGTTTCCCAACCGTGCCCTGGGGGTGGGGATGTGGGGTTCCTGGGGAGGTGCCTCCAGGATGGGGGACAGAGAGGGGCTCTGGGCCCCCTTCTCCACTGCTACTCGAGAGGTCCAGCTGTCAATCTGTTTCATGTTACAGAATTCCATGTATGCTTTCGTTTGAACAAAGGGTTCTTTCTGAGTGAGAGAAAGCCTTCAAGTCCAAAGTGGGATCAAACCGTCAGCAGGCTCTGCACTCCCTCCAAGCCTCGGTCTTCACATTAGTGCCAGCGAGACAGACTCCATCCTGTCTCCTGTTGTCACCTTGCAGATATTTATAGCATCACCGTGTCCACCAGAGAGCGTAATGGGCTTTTTAGGCTAAACCAATTAAACTCTCCTCCCGTAAGTCATGTCTCCTGGATGGCTTCTGCCGCCCTTCTCTGAACTTGTTCTATCTTCATTATCTCGGCTCTTTATGGCGGTGGGGGGGACGGCATGGCCCGGGAGTTCACACATGGGTTACTGGGGGATGTCTGCCTCTCTTTCCAGCCCCAGCTGCGTCCTTCTGCCCAGCAGCCCTTCTCGGTCCCTGGCCACGTGGATGTGCTGCAGACCTGGGCAATGCTGTCCACCCCTTTGTAAAATGGGAAGCAGGAGATACGCAGAAGATACTTAAGAAGGGAACACTGACCTTTTCCTCCTTTCTCTCTTTGCTCCTTCTGATCTACAAATATCAAGCGTCTATGCTGTGGGCAACACACCGGGCTGGCCCCTCAAGACTGCTGCATGCAAAGCTGATTGAGTTCCGGGATGGGCCCCCAAGCCCTATGGTCTGGTGGAAGCTGGAGCGAAGCATTTCCCAAGGGTTGATTGTGAGCCCAAGGACTCATGAAGATAGTGTAAGGGATCTAGGAGCTTAAAGGCAATGATATTATGTTCCCATTTCTTGACCAAGTCAAAAATAAAATATTTGCTTTTTTAAATGGGATGGCACGAGTGCTCTGAAGGCATGCCAGGAGAGTGCACCCCTGACTCAGCTGAGATCAGGGAAGCTTGCCCATGACTCGATCCCCAGCTCGTTGGCTCATCACATAGCTGACCACCGAGAACCATCCTGGTGGCTTTCACCATCATGCAGTATTAAATTCTTTCTATGTTTAGTCATAATCAGCTTAATTGACACCCAGTATGGACCATTGGTTTAAGACAAGAAGCATAAGGAACATTGAGATGGAAATATGATATCAAGTTAATGAGGAACATAAAAAACAGAATAATTCTCAAAAATTTCCCAGTACTCCATAAACCATTGTCAAAAAGGGCAAACACACCGTGGCAATTATAGCCAATTTGGCTTTTTTTATTTATTAAGAATAATGATGATCCACTCCTGTAATGTGTTTTTGAAAAGCGCTTACAGACAGCAGTTTCGAGCTTTCTCTTTAGTCTCAATATGCAATGGAAGTGAACCCTTTACATTTAAAACCAGCAAGTTGATTTTTCAAAACACAAAAATTTCAGTAACAAAAGCTTACAGCTTTTTATGCTGCAACTTATAATTACAACTTGCATTTTAAAATATATTTGGTCTCTAAATGAAACATGAAATTACAGTTTTGTCAACAAATCACCTTTTTGCATAATTAACTTAAAGCAAATTAAACATTATTTATCACTTACTCAATGGGAAAATGCACAAATTCATTTTTAAACATTATGGATATAATTAAAGAGTCATTAAAATAAACTTTATAATACAACCTTTAATAATACCCCGATCTAAAACTATATTATTACATTTTTTAAAAATCACTCTTTTACATACCACAGAAAAATTACAGAATTTTTTTTAATTTTTTTTAATATTTATTTATTTTTGAGACAGAGAGAGACAGAGCATGAATGGGGGAGGGGCAGAGAGAGAGGGAGACACAGAATCGGAAGCAGGCTCCAGGCTCTGAGCCATCAGCCCAGAGCCCGACGCGGGGCTCGAACTCACGGACCGCGAGATCGTGACCTGGCTGAAGTCGGACGCTTAACCGACTGAATTATTTTGAAGGCGCCCCCAGAATTATTTTGAAAAATTCATTAATGTTGTCCTCTAAATCTTTCCAGCTTTTTTCTTTCTGGGTTCCATGATAGATTTGCATTTGCAGGCCCCCTGTAGTTAGATAAGGTTGTATGCCTCCTTCTGGCCAATGAGTTAGGAGTAGAAGTTCCTAGACCCTCCAAAGTTCCTTTTCCCTCTGGCTCAGTGACTGGCAACATTTGAGATGGTGGGTATTCCATCATTTGGGCTCCCCAGGCCACGATGATGAGCACAGCACTCTTATTGTCCCATAATGGACACGTTGACTGAGTAAGAAATAAAACTGTTTTAAACCACTGAGATTTGGAGCCTGTTTGTTATTGTATCTTACCCAAGCCTATCTTGACTGATATAATTCACACGTGGGAATATGTGAGATCATCTATCACTTCATTCCTAGATAATATCACTAGGAATAATAGTACCATGAGTCAAGCTTGGGCCTTGGGGAAAAACATACCTGTGTCTGAATCCTGTGGCTTAGGCAAGTTACTTTACTTCTCTGAACTTAGCTTCCTCATCTTTAAATTTCTGCATAATACCTACCTCAACTGGCTATTAAAAAGATTAGAAATAACATATAGAAAAGGTCTTGCACCAAGTCTAACATATAGACACTTCAGAAATAGAAGCCTTGGGGCGCCTGGGTGGCACAGTCAGTTAAGCATCCGACTTCAGCCAGGTCACGATCTCGCGGTCCGTGAGTTCGAGCCCCGCGTCAGGCTCTGGGCTGATGGCTCGGAGACTGGAGCCTGTTTCCGATTCTGTGTCTCCCTCTCTCTCTGCCCCTCCCCCGTTCATGCTCTGTCTCTCTCTGTCCCAAAAATAAATAAACGTTGAAAAAAAAATTAAAAAAAAAAAAAGAAATAGAAGCCTTTATAGATACGTCAGTAAACTTCTTTTATCTTCCCAGCATCTGTCTGTGCCCCTTTCCTGTAGCAAACTACTTCTCTCCCTCTCTAATCATGTGATTCCAATGAGACCACCAATCACAGTGGCTTGTGTCCTGGCTGAGAGGACAAGCATGCAACCAAGTCCTCATTAATCTTCTTCTCCATTCACAGTGATGGGTCAAAGGGCCACCCATTTGCCTGGGCATGTGACCCAAGCAGGGCCAATCAGGACTCTTCCATGGGATTTGCAATAAGGACGGGGAGAGAAAGGTTTCATCCTCCATAGAGAGTGACCAATGATGTCATAAGCCTGGAGTTGACAGCAATATTATTTCCTACTGCAAGGATAAAATTCTTCAATGAAAGAGAATGAGGTCCCTGTGTAGAGAGAAGAGCCAAGAGAGGCAGTGATTGGGGGGAGGGGGGAGGAGGGAGAAAAAAAGAGAGATAGGAAAGGAGGGAAGGATGGAGAAGCGGGGGGTGGAGAGAGAGACAGAGAGAGATGAGTTCTCATCATAGTTGTGCCCTGGATCCATCAGCCTTGTCTGATGCTAGCAAATACCTCTTTATTCCTGGTTATATGAGTCAATAAATTCCTCATGGGTTAAGCTAGTTTGTGTTGAGTTTCTGCTGTTTGCAATCCAAAGCATATTGATGAGTTGAGACATGCACTCATAACACGTAAGATGTACACACACAACCATAGCACAATCCAAGCAGAATGTAATAAGCAACACAGAAAACATACCAGAGGTGAGCAAAAATACGGAAGAGAGCAGTCGAGTCTAACCGGCTGAAGCAGGTGATGATCAGGAAGGGCTTTCTGAGGGAGGTAGCATTTCAAGCAAAACCTCCAAGAAGGATAACCTGTCAATGGGTGTTGTATTTATTTATTTTACCTTTTTAAACACCGAGAACATACATCCTCTCCCCCACCTCATCTCTTTCATACCTGGACAATAAATCTAGAAGATGATGTGAATTCTCCCTACTTTCCTGTGATCAAAGATGAAATTAGTGTTAAGGAAAACATGTAGAAAGTTTCCAGAGAGATTTTTCTTAAGCTCTGCAGTTTCTCCACATCTCCCACTACCCCAAATACTAATCAGGTATCAGCAAAGAAACAGGTACTGAGGATATACAGGTAAACAAGGTTGACACACCTCCCAACCTCATACAGCTGATAGTCCACTGGGAGAGGGTGAGGGACAAGAGGCAAGACATCACAAATGTTGGTGAGAGCCATGAGACAGCTCAGCAAGGGAGGATGAGAAAATAATGGGGGTAGAGGGTGTGGCATCCGTCTTACATAAGATATCCAAAGCCTTTCTAAGGAAAGCCCCTCATTTTCCTTCAGAAAAGGAGACAGTAGGGGCACCTGAGTGGCTCAGTCGGTTAAGTGTCTGACTTTGGCTCGGGTCATGATTTCACGGTCTGTGAGTTCGAGCCCCACGTGGGGCTCTGTGCTGACAGCTCGGAGCCTGGAGCCTGCTTCGGATTCTGTGTCTCCCTCTCTCTCTGCCCTTCCCCCCACTCATGTTGTGTGTGTGTCTTTCAAATATAAATAATAAAACATTTTTTTAAAAAAAAGAAAAAAGAAAAGGAGACAGTCACAAATGAAAGGAAGCTCATCCAGCAAAGGGACCAGTGTGTTCAGAGGCTCAGAGGTGGAAGGAGTAGAATGTTAGGAGAATTGGAAGAAGAGCAATGTGGATATGGCGTGATAAGGACAAGGAGGCTGGAGGGGATGAAGCCAGTGAGACGGCCAAGGACTCAGTCTCATGGTCTTGACAGCCATGGAAGGAATTGGGGCTTATTTTATAGGTGTAGAAAATGCCTACAAAGTTTCAAGCTGAGGGATGACAAGATCTCTCCCATCCCCATCACTTCAAGCCCAAATCCTAACTTTTGCCCCATCAGCCCCACGTGGAAGGATCTGAGGACCTCACTCACCTATTTCCTCCAAGCTCCTCCTGGAAGCCCCGTGTCTATCCTGGTGACCGGCCCCCATTGTCCTGGTGTGTAAGCTCCAGACTTGATTACTTGCCCTGCAGACCATTTTCTCTGAGACTGGGGCCTCTCTGTTCACATCACTTCTCCTGAGCTAGAGTATCTCAAAGTATCATCCTAGAGCATCTGAATCAGAATCACCCAAGGAACTTGTGCAAAACCAACTCCCAAGAGAGGCTGATTGAGCAGACCTGGTTTGTAGAAGCTTCTGAAGGCTTCAGAAGAATATCCTAGTATGTGGTGGGGTCTCTTTCTCCTCGCACGCCTCCCCAGGACTGACTCTGCTTGCGGGTTCTCCTGCTTCACCTTCTTTCTGGGCACCCAAACATAGACCACCTGCCCAAGGTTCCCCCAGCTTCCCAGACTCTGAGTAGCCAAGGCCCATCTGCCAGGCCCATACCCCAAGTTATTTCTTGTGGGACGTCGTCCTGAATGCTGGACATCTGTCTGAACCACCAACACCTGTCACTGAGTCCTCCTCCCCAGGGCCCCTGGTTGGTCAACTTTTCATCCCTTGCTGCTTGGGATCCCCAAGCCCCATAGGCAGATCTACCTCCCACACTGGCTCATGGCTAAACACATGGGTTTTATGGATGGACAGGCCCGAGTTGGAATCCTGGCATTGCTAAGGACCAGCTGGGTGGCTTTAGGCGAGTTTCTCTCTTTCAGTTTCAGTCTCTCAACTGGGAAATGAAGCTAACAGTGACTATCTTACCCTTTTGCTATGAAAAGTAAATGAAATAATACATTTAGCAGTCCCCAGGATATAGCCAGCACTCAATAAATGTTAGCTACTGTTGCTATTATTACCATGCTTACTATTATTATTCCTGGCTAGGTGTGATTTGCTTAACAACCAAGTTACCATTCTTTTAAATGATGATAGAAGTCTCCCTCCTGACATAAGCTTCTTCTCCCTGCTGTCCCTCCCTGAGTGAGGACACTGGCCCGGGTGCTGTCACATGGTGTTTCAGGAGATAGGAAATGGCAGGAAGTGATTCCCTCCCAGGAACCAGTTGTCCCTTCCCCCAGGGGGGAGCACATGGCCTGTGCTGAATTTTTGGGATGAAGGCGGTTTGAGCCCTTGTCCCCTCTTCCCATTTCTGCTGCCCTGGCTAAAATCTATTTTTATCAGCTTTGTACTCCCCTGAGCTGAGATATTTGGCTGCAGGGAACAGCTTCTCCAGGGGAAAAAAAAAAAAAAAAAAACTCACATAACCTCTAAGCCTCTCTCTAAAATCAATTGCAAGAGTGGTTCTGCTGCTCTGGCACCTTTGTGTGCTCCAGCTGGGAGACCAGCTGTCTGGATGCTGGGGCTGAGGAGCTGGGCTGAGGCATGCAGCCCCCGGATGGGACAGGAATGCGTTTTCTTCCAACACAACGGTCTGGGGTGGCCTGAGAGCTCCAGGTTCCAGGGACCAGGCCAAGGTGGACACAAACCCACATGTGGACCATCTCCTTTCCTGGCACCTATGGGCCATGTCAGGAAGTGAGCTGCCCAGAACCGCACCTATTAGAGTTGGCAAGGGCCGCAGAAATCCTCTCTTGAGGCCTCTCTATTGAACAGCTGGGGAGCGAAGGCTGGAGAAGGAAGGTGCTCTCTGAGCCCTCCGTGAGGCGAAGCCACGGCTCCTGGCCTCACAGTGACCTCCCTGGGGGACTCACTGACGAGGCTGCTCAGCCAGGTCATCTGTTGCCTAGAGTAACAGCCACATCTGGCTGCACCAGCGTCCCTCTCCAGCCATCTGGTTGGCCCCTGGTCCACTCTGTTTACTGCCAGCATCGCCTTCCTGTTTGTTTTCTTATGGGAAGAGCCAGAGGGGCCAGGCAGGGCCACAGCTATTAAACAGCCTTTCTGAAGAGCAGACTGTTATTCCAGCAGCTCTGGAATGTCTAGAAGGATGAAATGGAACTAACTGCTATTTGCAAAGATGGGGAGTGAACTGGACCTGGCTTCAGCCCTGTGTATATTATGAGGTCAGAGTTCTTAATACCACATCCAAGATTTCAAAGCACGTGTGCATCATTTTCACACCCTCCCAATGCCCCTGAGAGGTTAAGATCAATGGCCTTTACAGCCACCACAGTCTATAATGATCAGTTTGAGAATCAACCAGTTAACGGAGCAGCCTGGTCTCTGGCTCTCACTCTTCCCATCTTGAATGGAAGGTTTGGAAACCACTTTAGTTTCATGTTTCCAGGCCAGGCACAACCGACAGAATGAGATTTACTCTATGTGAGATGCAGAAAGTACCTCAAAATCTGTGGGGTTTCCAAAGAGAGGGCCACTCCAGTCTACACAGCATCTTTGTGCAAAGCAGACAAAAGTTCTCCTGCACAACTCATTTTGCTTCCAGTTGTTAAAAAAAAAAAACTGTTGTGATATATTGATTTTGTTATCACAAGATACCTGATTGCCAGGAAATGGTCATAATTCGTTTACAAACCTGCAATGTACACGTCATGAAGGGAGCCACTACAGTTGCGTGATGCATCACCTGCATGGCGGTGCGCAGTGGCCTGGGGCAATGGCTCAGCACTGCCTCTTACCTCAGACCCTTCCAAAATGGCCCCTTTGAGGCCTTTGATTCTCTTTTTCCATTCCCTAAACAGCTGGCTCAGCCTGGGATGGACAGCTTGTGGTGACCCGTAAACTCAGTGAACAGATTGAGGGGGTCCTATGCTAGACCCTAAGTGCCTCCTCCACCCTCCCCACACAAGGAAATGGCCAGAGGCCCCAAGGCAGAGGTAGGAGCTCAGGCCAACATCTGCTTGGAACAGAAAGAGTGGGTCAGGAGGCCGGGAGCTCTTCTGGTGTTGAAGGGGTGGTAGGGTATAGAGTGCCAGGCCAGCACAGGGGAATGTAAGGAGAGCAATCAATGGGGTCCAAAGCTAAATGCATCCAACAGCATTGAGACCCTGCCCTCTAGAGAGGGCCTTTCTCTAAGTAGAGAAAAGAATATCCTAATTTTTCCAGATGGAGAACATGAGAGGGGAGAGTAGATTCCTGGGTATGATTCTCCCACACACACTGAGGGCAGAACTATCATACTCCAAAATACTCCCCACCAAAATTTCTCCAATCAGGAGGAGAAGAGATAAGTCAGACCCTGGGGGCGTGGGGGGGGGGGTGTTAAATTTATCTCTACCTTCCTTTCAAAACCAGAAAGAAGGCTTGGCTCCCACTTCCCCTCACTCACCCTACCCCACCCTCCATCTGAGCCTTCACCCTTGTCACTGCCTCTGGGCTCATTATCTGCCCACTGATATTCAGAACGATTTCATTAACGTCATCACAAATGCAGTCATGAAGAACGTATTAAGGAAGTTGGAACCAGCCAATGCTTCCCACAAAAAACCAACTTAAAAACCAAGCAAAAGATCCATTTACAGTGTCAAAGAAAACCCCAAATGCATATGGTTGAAGAAATATTGTTGCTTTGGTCGATGCAAAGGGTGCTGCCAGAGAAGCTGCAAGAAAATTATTAATATCTATTTTTGGGAAACGTGGATTAAAAATAAACAGCCGTAGTTGAGGGCAGACATGTGACGATGGAGTGAATGTGAAAGGCAAGTGCAAGGATGTTCAGTCACAAATTTCGAGCCTGAATGATCAAGCTTTATTTGTTCTCTGTATGGCTCATAATTTTAACCTTTTATTATGCAAAGCAGCCAGTTTGGTCTTACATTGCCAAAGGAAGCTTGGCATGATTAACAGATCACATTTGTCAATCACTTCATCTATGAAAAGGTGGGCTGGCTTGAAAGAGATGTTTTAAGTTATTTTCAACTCTTTGGACATGGAGACTTGGGCACCCTAAGTCAGCATTCTTGCCCAAAAGCTGATGCAGAGAAAAATTTATGGTGGGGAAGGAGGGTACAGAGGATGGTCGAAGATAATCCCTGGGATCCCAGGGAGGAAACCCTCCCTGCATGCCAGTGAACAGCCTTCAGCATCCAGAGGTTCAGGGTAGGGGTTGGGCTGCCAAGCAGGAGGGTTTAGTTTTCCTTGCTCCTTAGGAGCTCTCCAGGGTCCTGGACAACCTCTGCCTGAAACTGCCTGACCCACTGGACCCTCAGGCCATGAGTTGGGCTGTAGCCTCTGCCTTCCTGGCTTTTGCCCTCCAGATACCAGCTACACCTAATATGAACATCTGGCCAGTGTCCGCATTCTCGTCAGTCTTACATGACATGAAAAAGCAGAATGGTGACTTGAAAGAAGCTAGATTTTCTAGTCAGACATGGTTTTGAATCTCAGTTCTACCACTCATTATGTGAGTTGAAAAAGTTAACTCTTCTCCTTGAGCTTCAACTCTCCTTTCTGTAAAATTAGATAATAACACTTGCCTTCTAGGGTCGTAAAATTTTTAAAAGTTGGTGAGTAGAAAATACTTACCTTGTGTCTGACATAAAGCAGGTCTCAATAACAAATGCATTCCATTACTATGCATATTACCTCCATCGGTGTTCATATGCTGCTTTAGCAACCTATCAATCCCTGGATTGGTGACCCTATTACCTGTTCATGAGTTAGGACCCAGTGGTGCAAGCAACAGAAAATAGGCATGGGCTTATGTACAAAAAAAGAAAGGGGGGGGGGGGTCGTGCATTACAAGAACATGGTAGTATCTAATGGCAGCCAAGAGCCTGAGTGCACCACACCTCCATAGGGTTGTAAACTGGGAGTGGTTGTAAACTGGGAGGTCACTAGGGACCTCACCATCTCCCATCTCTGCTCCCCTCTGGCATCTCCTTATTTCTTCTATAGGCAATTGTCTCTGTTCTCCCATCCACTTGGCAGAAAATGCACTCTAGTGTTCATGAGTATTCACTTCATACACTGGTTCCATTTTCTCAGTTCTGATTCCTGTTTGTTGGAATAGAAAATAAGATTGGGCCTATTTGGAATGACCCTTGATTCAAACAAGTCAGACTAGGGGGAGGTCACCCAGCAGGAGCATGGCTACTGGTCTGGGAGGGCCCTTCCCAGGAGAGACAGAGTGAACACACATCCGATGTTGTCACTTGAGTTTCCAATACAAACCACCTTCAGTTATTGGTTGGTTTATAAAGCTGCTAAATTGTTTTATGATAGATTATGGATTAGATACAGATAGATGATATAGATGATATAGATATAGACACAGACACAGATATAGGTATAGGTATAGATATAGATAGATAGAGTTTTGGAAATGATAGAGGCAAAGGGATGTCAGTCTCATATTTTTAAAATGTGTTTTTCTTTTCATCAGACTCACAAAGAATAAAAACCTAAAGGTTTTTCCAGAGGGAAACTTACCAATGCTACTCAATAACTTTCACTATGTGGGGCCATGGTGGGAAATATTGAAGATATAAGCTTTGCCTAGAAGCCCCCAAAAGCATGCCATCCTGGTCCCTGGCAGGGGAAGATGTCAGAGTGACCAGGCCTCTTGATTTCTCTGTCTGTGTACCAGAGGCCACATGACCCCGAAAGAGATACTCCTGGCCAAGAAGAACTGTCATACATAAAACTGAACCTAGAATCTGTGTCCATACAGCCTGTTCTAAGATAAATGTTCAGCCTCAAAACGCTGAACCACATAACCTCATTCTCCATGCTCTTCAGACCCTTCTCTGCACCCTTTTTTCCTACCAGTATCTATTAACAACCTTGCAGCAGCCTCTGTTCTCTCTATCTAAGCAGTGCTTCTCAATTTAGCTGACTATTAGAATCATGTAGAGAGTGTTTAAAATGTGGAGATCCTTAGACCACCCCCTCCCTTCCCAGGGACTGTTTTGAAAGCTGGAATTAGGGTTGTGGGGGGGGGGGTGGAATGAGGAGGAACTTATTTTTAAACAGCTTCCACCGTGATTTGGATTTAAATCAGACTTGAGAGCCCTGAACTAGGGTAAACAAGTCTCCTAGCACAAACGTAAGTTGAGGCTCTATTATGCTATGCCCGGGGGGTAAAGGCTTTAGATATGATTTCTAAGAACTTCGTTTGCTTCAATCCTCAAAGGGAAATGATGGTTTTCCTTCATGCTACACTAGCAAGCTCGCCAGAGTGCAATGCCTTGGGGAGCACCCCAGGTTGATCAACAGAACGATTGCTTCTCTATCGTGAAAGGTGATGCCTCAAAGTCCCCAAAACCCTGCAATTGGAGAACAGTGCTTTAGTGAAAAACAGCTACACGAATGCCTGTGGGGCAGGGACTGGCCTGTGATGACAGGGACGTACTCCACACTGAGCCACTGCTTACATAATCCAACAGCCAGGAGTAATAACTAAGGGTCAGTTGGTAATGGGAAAGTGAGAGCCCCCAGCCCAGCTAAGAAGGACAGAAAGGCTTTGAGATTGGATAAGAGAGGGCAGTTAGGATCAGCAGAGAATCAGAGCAGCTAGACCACAAGTAGAGAATATGGAAGAGCTTAAGGGGACAGGGAAGCTTGGAGAAAACTCAGGGCTAAATCAGAGGAAACAGAGAACTAGACAGAAAACACTAACTTCTCAGGAAGTCTAAGAGAGAAGGGTATTGGGCAGAAACAAGCTGACCACAGCTGCCTACAGAG
The DNA here is from genome assembly GCF_018350175.1 of Felis catus. Lineage (NCBI taxonomy): Eukaryota > Metazoa > Chordata > Mammalia > Carnivora > Felidae > Felis > Felis catus. The sequence goes on along the minus strand of NC_058378.1, from coordinate 57,215,724 downwards.
ACTTGTAGACTGAGTAATTTGGGGGGAAATTTCAGAAAAGCTGGGAGCTCTCCAGAGGCAGAGAACTTGGCCTTAGCCAAAATTTGCCTCTAATAAGCTGTGAGACCTAGGACAAGCTGCTGAGCCTCTCCAGGTCTTGGTTTTTCCATCAGTAAAATGACAGAGTGGGAGTAGTGGAACGCCAGGTCCTATTCTAGCTCTGAGACTGGGTGATGTTGTCACTGAGTGGGGGAAGACTCAACCCAAGCTGTGCTGTGAGCTGGCATGTCCCCCTCACCCCAGGCTGGGCCCTGTGGGGATGCCACCACACTGAGGGTACCGCCCCTAATGACCAACAGTGGGCACCAAGGGAGGGTGGCATCCTGTGAGGGAGCCATGGACGTTGGGAGCCCCAAGGGGTGTCACAGACATTTGGGGAGCAGAGGAGTCTCAAGCATAAGGAGACCTGAGGCCAGACCAACATTCCCATCATGGGCTTCTCCCCATAGCCCCACCTCAAGGATCTCAAGGAACCCTGCAAAGAGGGCTCACTACTTCTAACGACAGAAGAGAAACCGTAGGGGCATCTGGGTGGCTCAGTCGGTTGAGTGTCTGACTTCGGCTCAGGACATGATCTCACAGTTTGTGGGTTCAAGCCCCGCATTGGGTTCTGTGCTGACAGCTTGGAGCCTGGACCCCGCTTCGGATTCTGTGTCTTCCTCATTCTCTCTGCCCCTCCCCTGCTCTCTCTCTCTCTCTCTCAGAAATAAATAAACATTAAAAAAAGAAGAAGAATTTCCGATTCTGTGTCTCCCTCTCTCTCTGCCCCTCCCCCGTTCATGCTCTGTCTCTCTCTGTCCCAAAAATAAAAATAAATGCTGAAAAAAAAAATTAAAAAAAAAAAGGGGTGCCTGGGTGGCGTAGTCGGTTAAGCGTCCGACTTCAGCCAGGTCACAATCTCGCGGTCCGTGAGTTCGAGCCCCGCGTCAGGCTCTGGGCTGATGGCTCAGAGCCTGGAGCCTGTTTTCGATTCTGTGTCTCCCTCTCTCTCTGCCCCTCCCCCGTTCATGCTCTGTCTCTCTCTGTCCCAAAAATAAAAATAAACGCTGAAAAAAAAAAATTTTTTTTAAAAAAAGAAGAAGAAGAAGAAGGGAAACCCTAACTCTGCTCAGGATCGGGTTATGCAGGCCAACCCAGGGATCAGGGTTTTTGCTTTGGGCTGGAACAGCCCCATCACAGCGTGGTAACTGGCTACACTGACAACCACCCACGCCTTTGGTGGATAAAAAACAGATATAGAATTACAAGTTCCTCGTGCAGTCTGTTTGGCAGCTGTGGGGTCTGCATCAGTCAGTGTCTGGTGGGGAAAACAGAAACCACAGAAGTTATTTTAGCAGAGAGGATTGAATCTAGAGAATTGGTTAAAGCCGTATTGGATGAGGAAACAGAGTGAGAGTGACTAACTACAGATGCAGCCATCGCCCCCAGGGCAGGAGCGAAGGGACAGCCAGGGTCACCAGAATGTGGGAGCCTGGAAAGGGGGCTGCGTCAGGACGAGCTGGGGGCCAGATATCTGTTGCCCGACTGATGTGTCTGAGCAGGCACAGGGAGGTTCATTCTAGAAGTGTGCCAGAAAGTCTAGAAACTGGAACTAACTTCTGCTGCCAGGATGCAGAACTTTCGTTTGGGAGAGGTTCACAGGAACCGGAAGCAAATCCGGAAGGAGCAAGTCCCAGTTCCCTCCTCCTCTTGCCTTCTTGTCTCGCAGAACCTACCGGTGACCGGCTGGCAAAGGGAACATGTGGTTTGCAGAGGCACAGCTGGGGCACCACAAAGCTGAATGTCCAAGAATGGCACTGGGCTGAGCAACCACGTGGGGCCGTCTTTGTGGCAGCCGTGGGTCCACGGCACGAGGGGCAGAATTCAGGAGGCCAGGGGGGCAGTGTGAAAACTCAGCTAAGGCTTGCTTTGATGTGATGCTTAGGGGCCCAGGGAACTGCTGGGGCCCTGGTGGCTGGGTTTCGGGGGAGACCCAAGCCTCGGATGGCAGTGGTGCCTCAGTAACTCAGGGCTGGACAACCCCATCCTAGAGATAGGAACCGGAAAGGGCTGGCTTGCAGCCTCATCCCTTTCAGTCTCCACACTTGTTCCTCTGAGGGAAGCGGGAACGGACCGGAGGAACTAACTCCTCCCTGCAGATGTGGGTGAGAAAGGAGCATCCCTCACCCCCAGGGAAAACCCTGTCCTGGGAAACGCCCCCGGGGCACGGGGCGGGGGCAGGGGGGAGGGCAAGGCTTCCGCCTCCACCAGATACTGCCCTTGCCGAGTCAAACCCACTCATCTCTGGAAGGCGAGGTCCTAGAGAGGTGGCAGTGTGTGGGAGGCACGGGTAAAACTTTGCGTTGGCCCTTTTTGACCGTAGGAGTGCCGAGTCTGGGAAGACCTGCCTGTGTAGAGTAGGTGCAGAAATGTAGCCCAGAGGAGCGGCCACACTGTGTCCCTCAGCCTTTACCACTCACTCCGGTGTGGTGGCCGGACCTCCCACCGCCAGCACCACCAGCCTGCTCCCCCCAAGTGCCAGCAGGGAAGGAATCGGCGGCCCTCGCAATGCCTGCTGGGGTGTGAGCTCCCAGTTCCCTTGCTCCCAGGTGCGCTGACGCTGAGGTGCCTGTCCCCACTGTGTCCGGCAGAATTAGATCCCCCTCCTGCCTCCCGTGCCTCCCTGTCCCACCCCGACAGCAGTGTTGCCTGAGGTCACCTCCTGGGCCTCATCATCCACATCTGGGGACTAAGACACCCAGCAAAAGGTGAAAAGGAGACGGCCTCGTGCTCAGAGAGGAGCTGGCCCCACTAGAGGACCAGCCAGGGGCGATGCATGGGCTCCGGCCTTGCCCTCTGCAGGTGGCCCCAGAAGCCCCCGCAGGAAGTGCCCACAGCCAGGCCGCCCTTTGGAGTCTGGCCTGACACTCAGGCTTGAGGTTTCTCTGAGTGAGGCTGTGGCTGGGCTTCGGTTGGTCTGTTTACCCCGAGACTCCGTCACACCCATATCTACAAGACACCCTGGGCTTTGAGCTCCGAGCATACTTTTGAAAAGGGAACATCTGGGTCAGACAGTCACCATCCGAGCAAGGTTTCAAAGGACTTTCCATTCCCCAAGCCCTTCCCTTTGAACCTGGCCAAAACTTTCCTCCCCGGCTGATATTCCTTCCTCAGAATGATAGCCCGAAGGTGAAAAATGCAGGGCAGCGCTCACCGCAAGCGGGTGGAGTTGTTTTTGAGTCTGATGAGTAAGCGAGGAAAAGTACTGGCAGCTGAGGCTGGCAGCCCAGTCCTGCCTGAGATGGCCCGGCTCAGTGCCAAGGGCTTGCCAGCTGCTCATGCCACGAGCTGCTGCTCAGAGAACTCCCCTCTGGGAACCACAACTGGTTAAAGTCACCACCCTGGCCCTTTCTCCCCGTGCCTCCCGATATGACCCTCTGGTGCTCGGACCATCCACAGAACTCCAGCTCAGAATTGCGACTCGGCCCAGACAGGGCCGGAGGGCAGTGCCAGCATTTGCACCACCGCCCTGGGTCTCTTCCCTGCCTCCATGCCCACGTGCCCTGGGCTCCTGGCTCAGTTAGCCAATTCAGGCTAATTCCATTTGGGGGGAACTTTTCCCAGTGGCAGGTGGAGTGACTGCACGTTGTTCTATGTGTGTGATTTGGGGCATGGGAGCCGAGGGTGGCCTTTCTTTCTCTGGGACCCTAGGGAGGGAGCATAACTCAAAGGAATAACCACATGGAGGTCACATCTCTGTCCCCCACAGCCATCTGCTGCTCCCAACATCCAGAGGGAAAAGGGCTTTGGAGCCTCTTGGCTAGTCTCAGAGGAGCCCAGAGAGAGCCCTGGAGCCTGCCGGTCCCACCAGCCCAACCCCATGGGGGAAGGAGGCGGACAATTAGTGTGGACACTCCTTAGAGAGTCGAGGGAAGTGCCACCAATAGACTGACCCGCTGACAGACCGGGGTCTGGAGCAGGGCTGTCCTGCTGGTTTGGAGAGCTAAAGGTGGGGTCCCGCAGGATGGACCCCAGAACCCCCTTCTTCCCCGTGAAGTCCCTCTTTCTGGTACAGTCAGAACTAGATGTGTTCCAGCACAGAAGGGTGCACAGTAACACGTGGATAGATTCACGTCCACCACAGTCAGGACGCAGGATGGTTCCATCGCCCCCAAAACTCATGCTGCCCCTTTGTAGATTTACTCTCCCCCCACCATAACCCCCGGCAACCACTGACCTCCTGCCGAGGTAGAGAGGGAAACCCAATGAGCCGAAACAGAAACGAAGTCCTGCGGTGAATTCTGTGGTGGGTCATTCCCCAAAACATCAGGTGTGCATAAGGTCAAGAGCACCTCAGGTGGGGGCTTCAGGTGGACGCAGGGGAACAAGAGCATCAGCAAGGAAAGACTGGCCTTCATCACAGGAGAACTGAGTCTTAGCCTGGACTTAGCTGTGTGCCTGTCGGCAGGCTTCTTAACTTCTCTGAACCTCAATTTACTGGGATTGATGCTTGCAGGTTTGACAAGGGTGTTTCAATTGTGAGGTGGTCAGGTCTAAATCAAGGCTTAGGCCCCGAGTGTGCCTACCTCCCAGCCATGCTGGAAGAGAGAACCTCTCTTGAAATATGGTAGAAAAGTTACTTTGTAGCCGTGCAAAATCTGTGCTGCCCAGCTAAGCAGGGTCTGGTGGTGGGTGATGGCGGGAGAACAGTTCTTGGACATAAGGGTCAGGGAACAGATCTGATCCACAGGACAGAACTCCCTTCTGGTGAAAGTGGTGAGTAAATTTGAACTTTCTCTCTGGACCGCCCCTGTACCTCTGTTCTTCCTTACTTCCCTAAATTTGGACCTCCAGAATCTAACCCTCTACCCCCCCAGCTCAATGGCAGGGAGATCTCCAGAGCAGATGGTCGGGAGATTAGGCTTTGAACCAGGAGGCCAACTTCAAGGCTGAGCCACTTTTTGGCTGGCTGGCCACGGACAAGCCCCTCGACTTTGCTGGCCTCACTTTCCTCATCTGTAAGTGGGGGTGATAACAGCGCCTCCGTTGTGGGACTGTCCTGAGCGTCCAATGAGGCGACACCTGTACAACCCTTAGTGAGGGCCTGGCATGTTTTCGGGAAAGTCAGTTTGTTGCTCGGTTGTTGTTATCGTTTTTTTAAACTTCAAGGAAGGATGCTGGACCCCAGTTCCCTAAACTCTCTCCCAGCTCTGGTGTTGATTAAAACAGAGTGAGCCCTGCTTCATCTTTCTGGAAATCTAAAGTTATGCAGAACTGATTTCTGGGATATGAGGGCTACCCTGGAAGAAGGGCCAGGTCTAGCCTAGTTTTCACCACTGAATCCAGACTGACTTCAGCATCCGTATTATTGATTGTGGACCGGAAATTCTCGAACTCCTCATCGCTGGTGGAAGGAGTCAGGTCAAGGGCTCTTGGAGGCTGACCAACGAGCCAGAGGAAGCCTGGGGTCCCGATCTCACCTGCAGACATCTGTCACTCACGCCCCCTTGGGCTCACAATCTCCAAACTCGTGTTTTAAGTCATGGAGGTTTTTTTCTGGACTTGGCCACACGCAGGGAGGGGACATTCAACCCTCCCTCAACTCGTAAATGTACAAACAGACTCCATTTTGCCTCACAGGTACCTGAAAACTGCATAATAAAATGTATCGTTGTAAAGCAGCCCACATTTTCCCAGAGGCCCAGGGTTGTAATTGGTGGCTACTGGTCTGATCAGTGGTGACTTAACAGCAAATTTATACCCCCAACAATGTCATAAAAGCAAATACTGTATGTCTCCATAATCACTTACGATATTCCAGCTATGCTCCAAGTCCTATAAAATGGGCATAAATGTACTGAACACTTTATTACATGAAGGGAACCAATGGCCTATATGCAATATATGTGCAGCTATAAAAAATACAACTATGTCATAAATTTGAACTAAAACCAATATTCCAGACTTAATGGACATCAATTACATATTTAATTAATGCCAGTTTTCCCCACTTGCTTTGAATTCCAAATGAATTTGAGAAGGATGATTTGGGCAGCTCAGATCACTTTTGAAAACTGCCCAGGGAAGTCTGAGTCCCTCGACATGTGAAGGTCCTAGAGGAAGCAGCGGCATTAAGTGTGAGTGAGTGAGTGCGTGAGACAGAGAGGTGGTTGTTAAGAAAGGCGTTGGGGCACCTGGGTGGCTCAGTTGGTTAAGCGTCCCACTCTTGATTTCGGCTCAGGTCATGATCTCATGGTTCACGAGATCAAGCCCTGCATAGGGCTCTGTGCTGATAGCTCTGAGCCTGCTTGGGATTCTCTCTCCCTCTCTCTCTGTCCCTCCCTGCCCCCCTGCAAAATAAATAAATAATTAATTAAAATAAATAAATAAATAAATAAAGTAGAAGAATGGTGTTAATCCCACAGAAGAGCCAAAGGGCTACCCCACACTACATGCCTGCAGCCTCACCCGCCCCCCGAAAGAGAAGCTGCCCTGCCCGGTCACCCTGCAAGGCTGGTGGCCAAGCTGCTTGAACCAGCTGGGAGTCTCCGCTAAGTGCCACGCAGGAGGCTGTTGGAGACGCCTTCCCGCCCAGTTTGTATCCCTCTGGATAACTACCTGCTCCTCAAACCCCACCACAGCTTGCTCCTCCGTGAGACCCCCTCAGATGACGCCTGCTGCCAGCCTCCCCTCCGGCCTTCATGCTCCCCAAACACTCGTACATCCCCCTCCTGTCGGGTCCCTTGCTCCAGGTAGTGCTACAGCCAGCAGCCCGCACGTGTCCTAATCCGGGGCCACTTCGGTACCGCTACTGTGACCAGCAAGGGGATTCTGAAGGACTCGGGTGCCTTCTCCCCTCTTTTCTTCACAAGTTCCCTGCGTGATGTAAAGCTTGCTGCGTCTTCTCCACAAGTCAAGAGGACACCTCGTAGCTGATGGCTAGAACTAGCTGTGCAGAGGCCTCCGAATGTCTGAAACAGGACAGAAAACCTGTCCTGGTCCCAGCCTCCATGTTCTCTAATTCAGCAAATGACAGCCTAGCCCTTCCTCTGACCCAGCCACAGGCCCCTGAAGCCTTCCACCTTTCAGCAGCTGCTGAGGGTGCTCAGCTGTGGGTTCTGACGGCTTTCACCCTGCCGGGTCAGCCTCACCCAGGCGCTGGGCTAACCCACAACACAACCATCATCAAATGACGAGGCGCTCACTCCCTGGTGGCAGTATTCTCGCCTTCAGGTGCATGGGAGTCATTCAGCAGGGCGTTTGTTGAGACTGAATGGTGGGCCAGCCGGAATTCCTGATTCAGAAGGTCTGGGGTGGAGCCTGATAACTGACATTTCTAGTAAGTTCCCAGGTGATGTTGAAGCTGCTGGTCTGGGGAACACACTTTGAGAACCGCTGCCTCACAGGGTTTGGAACTGGTTCCTGCTGCCCTAGTTTTGGGTGAGATGAGCCTGAGGGAAGTCCCTAGTTACTTCACGTCCACTGCCAAGTCTTACTCCTTTCTTTTTGCAGCTGGTTTTATGCAGCTGACAGGGAAGGTTCCCAGCAGGGCTGGTGGCTGGTCACCTGGCTGCTGAGCTAAGGGTGGGAGGGAAGCTTTGCAGAGTTGTGACTGGATTTGCTTCAAGGGGCCACCGGCATCGGAGTCACCATAGCTTGAATCCCCTCTCGTCCCTGGCACAGGCTACCTATCCCCTTTATTTCAGTGCTTTGTGTCCTTTGGAAGGTCACCGTCCACTTTGCAAATCTGATGAAAGCAATGGGTTCCTGTCCCTAGAAAAACATATATACAGACAATTTTGCATGCAAGTTGGGGGAACATCACAGATGCCCCCAAAGCCCACCAAGGATCTCAGAATGAGGGCCCTGCTCTAACTCAGTGATCCTCAACCTTCACCGTGCAAGGTCACCTGGGAATCTAAAAATACAGATGTCCAGAAATACCCATAACCACCACCACCTCAGAGATTTTGATGCAATAGTCTGGGGTAGTATGGAGGCTTGAGTCTTTTTTAATGTGCGGCCAAATTGAAACCACTGCAACCTGCCTCCTTCCTTTTGACCAGCCCCTCTTCCCTTTTCCACACTGCCTAGACCCTTCTCAAGGCCCTTTTGCTTAGTGAGGCCCCAGGCCAGTCCTTAGCCCCTATTGCTTGCCTTGATGAATATGGGTGGATGGGATGGCTTGGTGTCTGTCCAGGGTCATCTCTCTTCAATTATCATCCTCACAAGGGTTCACGGTCAATCTCTAGGCTGTAGCTGTGTCTTCTCTGAGAGGGCATCTGGCGCAGTCATCCCCATCCTTCCCACCTGGGAATAGCTGTATGCCCCATTAACTGGGCATCTCCTTCCCACTTAGATTCAGATCAGCGATAGAAGGAGCTGCTATTCTGTCCTGTCTTCAGAAACAATTAAGATGAAAAAGTGTCTCAAGCAACCACATGGAAAGGTCGACTTGAGCACAGGGTGTTCACACGCCTATGAGAATCACAATGTCAGGGGTAACATCCCAGGAGGGTACTTTAAGACTTCCAAGACGCAGGACTCCATAATCAATACCTGGAGACAGCATAGGCGATTGTAAATTGATTAAATGAAGTGCTTAAAAAGAACAATCACAGTCTAATTATCACTCATGGCTGACTCGAGGTATACTCTAAAGTTGTAAAGCACCATCTGTGGTTTCTCCCTACTCCTTCTGAGGAACTAAGCAGGAAGAGGTAGAGGTTGGGGTGGGGAATCGGGGGAGAGGAGGAACAGTGAACCAGCTCTTGTCCCTTGCCTAGGCAGCTGGGGTTTCTGTTTACCCAGCGTCATTTCCCCTTTGTGGTACCAGCACCTCATGTTCCCTTAGAGGACCTAGGCCCCCACATTCCTTGATATCTTGGTTGCACTGCCAAACTTCCCCCTTTCCACCTCCACCCTTTTGCCCCTTAGCATTATCTGCTCCAGTCAGACCTTCTCTGTTTGAATTTCTACTGGAGCGACATGAGCTGAGACCATTTCACTGGCAGCAATTGTAATCAACTGCCCTTTAGTTCTGGCTAATAACCAGGTCCCCTGCACTATTAGTCTGTTACCAGCCTGGATTGTTCAGCTTTTCCTGTATCCTTGCAATAAATTCCGTTATTTTTTTAAATTAGCCAAAGTGTGTGTCTATTGTTTCTAAGCAACACAAGCTAACCATGTGACCCAAAAGGGTCCTACTAGGAAAGGTCCAAGGGGTGAGAGATAAGAGGCTGTATCCTGTGTCTTCTACCAGGGCAGGGTGGGGGCAAGCAAGCCACCCCAGAGCTAGCCTGAGTGTAGGCACCATGCAGGTCAAGGCCATAGTGAGTGGGTACAAATCCTGTAGGTATGGCCAAGTTCAGCCATTGACTCAGCAATGGGGCAGCTGCTCCATCTTTGCAGTGTTTGGTCCTCTTACAGCAAAAGTTTCCACCTGTGGCTGGTGTTATGGTTTCCTGAAGTTGCCATAACAAATTGCTACAAACTATGTGACTTAAAACAACAGAAATACATTCTCTCAAAAGAGGTCTGACATCAAGGTGTTGGTAAGGCCATGATCCCTCTGAAGGCTCCAGGGGAGAGTCTTTCCTTGCTTCTTCCAGATTCTGTTAGTTCCAGAAGTTTCCTGACTTGTAGTCATATAATTTCAGTCTCCAATTTCATTTTTACCTGGACTTCTTTCCTGTGTTCATGTGTCTCAAATCTCCCTCTCCTTTCTCTTATAAAGATATTAGTCATTGGATTCGGGGCTACCCTAAATCTAAGATGCTCTCATTTCTATGTCCTTAATTGCATCTGCAAAGACCCTTTTTCCAAATAAGTTCACCCTCATAGATTCTGGGAGTTAGGACTTGGACATATTGCATTTGGGGCCACTATTCAACCTGCCACAGCTGGTATCTGGGAATGGAATCCAGTCCATGCCTACCCCCACCTTGCATCAAAAAGCAGGTTGTATGCCATGGGAGAGTCAACACTAGAAGAAGTCTGGTTGACTAAGAGGCCAGTAAAGTTAGAATCAGGTTAGGAGCAACTTTGGCACAATAGTCAGGGGTATGTCACAGAGTAAAATATACTATAGATCAAAGATTCCATACTCACTGCAAGAGAATAGAGCAGATGCGTTTTCTGCACCATTCCACATCCCCATAGGCAACCTCCATGATATAGAAATCAGAGAAAGAGGTGGTAAATAAATGCCCTACACATAAAAAGACTGTGAAAGGTGGAGAGAAGAAGGCAAACTAGCCAAGGACCTTGGGACCCAAGGAACAACATGATGGTGAGTTCCCTGAGGTTTTTTGTTGTTGTTGTTGTTGTTGTTGTTATTGTTTTGTTTTGTTTTGTTTTTTGCCTCAAACATCCCAGACTTGTTACTGAAGAAGCCAGCAACCTGGCAGCACCAACAGACACAGACCACAAAGGCCCCAGCAAAAGCCTACTGTCTCTAGCCGAAGGATCGGGAAGCCTATCTAGACAGAAAACTTTTAGACAATGACTGCTCTACTGCAGCAAGTACCATAGAAAAAAAAAGAACTGTGGCATCATTCCCCCACAACCTGAGAAACACACACACACTAGCAAAAGCCAAGTAGAGAGTCTAGATTTCCACCCTTACCTGGTTGTAACAAGACATCTAATCCCCACCCACATGTAGGGTGGAATAATAGAAGGTTGAATAGGGACCTGGGACTTGCATCTATACTGAGTATGTGTATGTTTAAAAAGTTTCAGAAAAAAGAAAAGAAGAAAGAAAGAAAATATAAAGAAAGCTAAAAGAAAATTTTAGAACAGAAAAATACAATAAACAAAATTTAAAATCTCAATGGGTTAACTCAAGAACAAAATGGAGAGGACAGAGGAAAGAATCAGTGTATTCAAGGATAGAAAAATAGAAATGACCTAATCTGAAAAACAATAAAGAAGATAGAATTAAAGAAAGAAGAGGAGTGAACACAGCCTCAGGGAACTGCAGGACTATAACATAAGATCTAATATACATCATTCATGTCACTGGAATCTTAGAAGAGGAGGAAAATGAGGGCAGGACTGAAAAACTACTTGAAGAAGTAATGTTCCAAACTTAGCAGAATGCGTAAACCTATAAATTCAAGAAAATGAACAAACTCCAAATGGGATAAACCCAAACAAACTCATGCTGAGGCACATCATAGTCAAACTTCTGAAAACTAAAACAAAAAAATCTTGAAAGCAGTGAAAGAAAAATGACTTTACTTATAAGGGAAAAATAGTTTGAATGACAGTAGATTTATCATCAGAAACTAAGGAGGCCAGAAATAAATGGCGTATTTTCAAGAAAGAAAAGAACTGTCAAGATAGAATTTTATATCCAGCAAGAAAAATTCTTCATGAATGAAGGGGTTAGTCAAGGCCTTCTCAGATGAAGAAAAACTAAGAATCTGTTGTCAGGAGGTCTATCCTAAAAGAACAGCTAACAATTTTCTAAACAGGGAAATGATAAAAAAGAAAGCATTTGAAACATCAGGAGGGAAGAAGGAAAAACAAAAATAAAAAGATGGGTAAATACCTATTTTCTTCTGTTCTTGAGTTTCCTAAATTATGTTTGACAGTTGAAGCAAAAGTTATAACACTGTCTGCTATGGTTGTAAATTTATATAAAGGACATATTTAAGACAACTGTATTGTAAGTGGAAAAGGGGAAAGAGACATAAAGGGAGATAAGGTTTCTACAGTTCACTCTAACTGGGAAAATGGCAATACCAGTAGACTTAAAAATTAGATATGTTTAATGTAATATCTCAAGCAACACTAAAAAATGCTACACAAAGAGATACTTTCAAAAACACTACAGATTAATCAAAATGGAGTTCTAAAAAAATGTTCAGGTAGCAACAGGAAAGCAGGGAACAGAAAAGGGAAAAACAAACAAAAAACCCCAGACCAAACATAAAACAAAACAAAAACAAAAACAAAAACAAAACCCCCAAAAAACAGAACAGCAGACTTATGCACTGATATATCAATAATTGCATTAAATGTAAATGGTATAAATACACCAATTAAAAGGCAGAGATTGACAGAATGGCTTTAAAAATATGACTCAACTTATTTTGTCTACAAGAAACTCATTTCAAATATAATGATATAGGTAGTTGGAAGGAAAGGGTAGGAAAAAAGATATCACTCAAGAATTAATCAAAAGAAAGCAGGGGTAGCTATATTAATAACAGATAAGGTACAGTGTAGAGCAAAGATAATGACCAGAAACAGAGAGGGACATTATATAATAATAAAAGGGCCAATTCACCAAAAAGACCAATCCTAAGTATGTATGTACAAACAACAGAGCTGCATATATGTTAAGGAAAACCTAAAAGAAAAAAAACAGATAAATCTACAATTATAGTTGGTGACTTCCACATTCCTTTTTTGACAATTGATAGAACAACCAGACAGAAAATCAGTAGGATATAGAATTCAACACGACCATCAGCCAACAGAATCTAATTGACATTTATAGAACACTCTACCTAATAACAGCAGGATACACATTCTTTTCAAGTGTCCTTGGAACACATACCAAGATATACCATATCCTGGGCCACAAAACAGACCTCAACAAATTTTTAAAAAATTAAATCATACAGAGTGTTATCTGACTATAATAGAAACAAATAGAAATCAATAACAGAAATATAACTGGAAAATCACCAAATACTTGGAAGTTAAACAACACACTTCTAAAAAACTCATGGATTCATGGGTCACTTTCTCAAGTGAAAAAAATACCTTGAACTAAATAAAAATGAAAATATAACAAAACTCATGAGACAGAAATCAAGCAGTGCTGAGAGGAAAATTTATAGCACTAATGCTTACATTAGAAAAGAGGAAAAGTCTCAAATCAATAATATACCTCAAGAACCTAGGAAAAGAACAAAATAAACACAAATCAGAGGAAGGAAATAATATGGATAAGAGCAGAAAATGAAAACAGAAAAACTATAAAGAAAATCAATGAAACAAAAAGTTGATTCTTTCAAAAGATCAATAAAATTGACAATCTTCTAGCAAGAAAAAGACAAAGAGAGAGAATATACAAATTACCAATAGCAGGAATAAGGCAGGATTATAACACCCTGCACACATCAAAAGGATAAGAGAATACTGTGAACAACACTACACACGTAACTCTGACAACACAGATGAATTGGACCTACAGGTAACATCATATTTAATGGTTAAAGGGTAAAAAAACTGAATGCTTTTCCCGTAAGATTGGAAATAAGACAAAAATATTCATACTTACCCTTCTCTTCATCTTTTTACTGGAGTTCCAACAAAATGCAATAGGACCAGAAAAAGAAAGAAAAGGCATACAGATTGTAAAGGATGAAATAAAACTGTCTCTATTCACAGATGACATATTTTTCTATGTAGAAAATGCCAAGGAATATATAAGGTATTAGAATTGAGTTTAGCAATTTCACAGGATACAAGGTCAACGTGTTAAAAATGGTCTAATTTAAAAATGATATTAACTTTTATATAGTAGTGATGATCAGTTGAAAATTTAAAATGTTTATGTGCCATTTGTAATATTATCAAAATGTGGAATACTTAGGCATAAATCCAACAACCATATGTCATATGCGAGATCTGTAGGCCAAAAACTACAAATTATTAATTAAAGAAATCAAAGAAAAGTAGAGAACTATATTGTGGTCATGTATTAGAAGGCAATCTTAAAATATCACTTCTCAAACTGATGTATAAATTCAGTGCAATTCCAATTAAAATTCTGGCAGGCTTTTTTGCAGAAATTGGCAAGCTGATTCTAAAATGTACATAGAAAGGCAAAGGAACTAGAATAAACCAAAGCGATTTTGAAAAAGAACAAAGTTGGAGGACTCATACTCTCTGATATAAGACTTACTATAAAGCTGTAATAATCAGCACAGTGTGTTACTGGTGAAAAGGTAGGCCATAGGCCAGTGAAACATACCAGAGTTCAGGTGACACAGCACAGAAACATGGGAGAGGGGTGGCGGGGAGTGGGGGGGTGGTGCAGGGGGTGGGAGGCATTCTCCTCACTCTTGAGGGAAGGTAGCACCATTCTGGGCCTTGAAAGGTGTCAACTTTAGAAGCCTCAAGGGCTAGCCCCTCTGGCTTGGAGCTCAGCATTTTTCCCAGTGAGAACTAGCCACAAATACCTGAAAAGTTTTCAAAGTTCTCAGGTAATGGACATCAATGGCGGGGTGGGGAGAGTGCAAAGCTGGAGTGGAAGATTAAGGGAGATGCTGCAGTCTAACCCTAGTTTATAGCCTGGTTTATTATGAGCACATGTTGACCACCTGCCAGAAATTTCTAGTTGCAGACTGGGTGAGAATTTGGTTGGGGGCAGGGACAAGAACTGCCCATAAATAAGAACAAATGCTGGAAGTGCTACCTAAATAATAGAGACAAGAATCTAGAAAATGTGACTTTTACCATTGGTATGACCCCAGTAGCATGCAGAGCCTGGGAAATTTGGGTTATGTTTACTTTTCTAGGTTTCCCAAAGTGGCTACATAAATAATAGGCGCTCAATAAACACTTGTGGAACAAACAAATAAATGATCTTGTCTATACAAACAGATTCCACTGGCTGATGTAATTCATATAATGATATAAATATAATTCATAACTTATGTGACTTACATTGAGGGTAGGAACTGGGTTTTTAACTCTCTGCGTCCTCAACAAGCCTAGCAAAGTGTTCTCTGTACAAGTATGATGGACCCGTGCCCGATATTTAGTACAAGATAACACCCCAACTTGAATGAGACGCATTCACGTATTAGCTCTGGTTCACTAATCCCTGCCAAAGGCACGAGGCGTTACACCAAGTTCCCATCACACCACCTCACCACAGCGACAGTAATTCAGAGTGCTGGTGGGCAGAAGCTTATGCTCATTAATTGGTAATTAGGAGAGGAAATTATTTCCCCTAAGAAGTTAAGTTTCTGCTGATATCTTGGTGGAATATTCCTTCTCTCCCACTTTGTTTACTGGCACTCAATGCTAAAAGGAGACATAGCTTATCTACATTTTTTCCTGGGTAGTTCAGTCACACTTTAGAGGTCAAGCTGTCCTAAGAAAAGTGATTTTCAGTTAATGGTTAGGAAATGAAGCTTTTCTTGTCCTTTCTGGGCAGTTTCCCTTGTGAACAAATTAACAACCTTGCAGCTTCTTAACTTTTTTTTAGCCACTGGCGTGTCCAGACTGGTCTAGGAGGAAGAATTGGTCCTAACTCAAGATATACTATGAATTATGAAAGCCAGGACCAGCTCCAGGAGGAAGGAGGGGGCCTCTGGCACAAGCTCTAGGTCCCTTCCGCCTGCCCGGAGCTGATGGGCATCAATGACACCTGTTGGCCAACTGGTCTCCCGGAAGATCTCAGATTTCAGGCTGATGGTCACAATGGCATAGATGTTTGTGGTATGGAAATGACAGTGAAATTCCTGTCATCCAGGAAGATCCTACCAGAATCTAGAGGTTGGCCTGACCACCTATTCCTGGCCCACATGGGTAGGGCCCCTGAGGACAATAATGAGGAATCCCTCCACCACCACCCCAGTGATGTTCTCCTTGGGGACGCAGACGTCCTTGTAGAACTCTGCATAGGACAGAAGATATGGCCCTCCCACCCTACCGTGAAAGGATGTAGAAGACTGTGACCCCCCAGGGCTCAGCCCATCATATGTGGAGGAGTGTCTTCATAATACGAGAGGACCCCAAGAGGGCTGAGCCCACCAGGCACATCAGGGACTCTAAGGAAAAAGGCATCCACCACAGGGCTCTAGACTCTGTCAGTGCAAACATTTTCCAAGCATATAGTCTAGAGAGGTGGTTCTTGAATATTAACAGGCATTAGAATTATCTGGAAGACATGTTGAGACACAGATGCTGGGGCCTCATCCCCAGAGTTTTCGGTCTGAGGTGGGGCCTGAAAACTGGCATTTCTAACAGGTTCCCAGGAGATGCTGGTGCTGCTGGTCTAGGACCACAAAGAACTGCTGGGCTAAAGTGTGAGATTGCCAGACCAGCCTCTTGCTCTGTCTACTGTTGTCTGAATAGGCCCATCAATAAGCCCTGTCTTCCGGTGGGGCTTGTCCTTCTCCCCTGCAGCCCCAATCCTCACTTCTGGTGTGGTCTTTGATGCCAACGTCTCCCCATCTCACCTCCAGGCCTCTGGCCCTGGTCTCGGCTCAGCTCCTGCTTCATCCAGGGATTTCCCTTGACCTCTATCCTGGCAGGTTCCCACCGTCACCTCCCCTGGCAGGCCAGGTCAAGGGAATTCTCCACCCAGACAGCTCCTTGCCGCCTCCCCTCATTCCTGAAAGATGAACATCGGTTACCTGAAAATTAACCCTTTGGAGTCTGTCAGTCCCAGCCTTGAAGGATCTTACATTCTAGCCAGAGGGAGAGGACCATTCCTCACAAAGAACCTTGAAAATATTTGTAAAGTTCTAAATCAACAAACCGGATGCAAGAGAATACAAAACTGTTCAGGTCACGTGTACCTCTCTGTAATCCATAGCTCTGTTCCTGAACTCATATTTCCCACTGACTGCCTCAGTTAATTCCAAAGTAATTCACGAATGGTTGATCCGGGGCTAGAAGTGGCTCCTAGCCTTCGTTTTGGCTCTGCCCCCAAATGGTCAATGATCTTCCTAAAGAAGCTAAGGAGAGGCGAGACCCTGGGCTAGCAGAGATGCTGTGCAGGCCTCGAGGTTTCCAGGCCACCCCACTGAGGCCCTGTTGCCCTCATCTGCCACAAGACGCTGGGGGAAGTAATGCAGTGACTGTATTCATTGTTTCTAAAGATCCAGGAAAACAGTGTGGAATAAGAAATGTTTTTTAATTTAACTCGTCTGGTGTTGCCTGAGGAAAAAAAGGGGTTCAATTACAGGCGGGTGAGAAGGGCAGCCCAGCTTCTGTGAGATTCTGAAGGGGCCTGGGAGGCTTCAGGGCCGCAGCTCTGAGTCTTCATTCCGTCTCATTTCCCCCAGAACTTATGACTTTAATTTACCTGAACGGAAACACGTCCAGGCGCTGTGCCCGTGTTAGCTGCTGGAACAGGCCAAGTGAGGGTATGCAGGGAAGAGGGGCAATGAGAGGGGACCGGGGAAGGGCTGGCGGGGGGTGGGGGGCGGTGGGGGTAGTTTGGACAGGCACACGTGGCTGAGAGCGGGAGGTGGGGAGAGAAAGGGAGAAGGGTGAACAGGGTGCGGGAGGTCCTGGAGGGGGGAGGGACCTGATGATGGGGAGAACACTGGTGGTGACCCTTCTCAGGTGAGGGCTTCGCTATGAGAAGAGGGCTAATATAGTGAGAGACAGAGGCAGGAGTCGAAACAGGCTAGGGGGCAGAGGGGAGTGGTAAACTCTTGGTAGCAAATTTGAGCTGGGGATCCCAGAGACAAAGGCAGAAAGTGGAGAGTCTAAGTCGGGTTCTCTTTCTATCCACAGCCTACAGATTATTTAAGATCCTCCCTGTCCGCCCCCAGAATACCCCTTCCCAGACCCTCCACCACCACCCCCGCCCCCAGCAAAGGTATGAATCTGTGAAGTGTTAAATACCAGCTCGAGAGGGCACCAGCAAAGATCAAGATTCCTACAGCCTGGCTCTAATCAGTGCCCCCCACCCCTGCCCCTGCTCAGAAGGCCTCAGTGCCCCCCACCTGCCGAGGTGAGGCCCCACCTGACTCTGGGGCTGCATGACCCACAGCTCTCTAAACACCACAAGAGTGACTAGACATCCCATGTCCACCCTGAGGCCCACCTCTAAGCCACATTCCCATTTCCATGTGGCACCTCCTGGTCCCCACCCATACACACAGCTGTCCTCAGACCTGGGCAAGCACTCCCTGCTCTGGTCCTCCATGTATCAGAGGGCATCCGTGTGGCTCTTGTCGAATCATACACCTCCAGACAGGACACAGAGTTTCCAGGGCCAAGGGGATGTGCCCACTGGAGCCCCCACCCCATTTCCAAACCCATGCTCCAGAAATTCCCTGTCCAAGAGGCCAAGGCTGCTTCCAGCCCTTCCTCCAGAGTGCAGACCAAACCTCTAGGCTGTGCACTGCGGCTCAGGGCGGCCAAGGGGCAACGGCTGTGGAGGTCTGGACAGAGCCTGGTGTGTGCGTGTTCCCGTCACAGCAGAGGGTCCCTTGCTGTGTGGGATGGAGCAGAGGTGGGAGAGGAAGGGGGTGGGCCACATCGGGGCTCAGGGACAGGGGTAGATGCTCCCCATAATAATATGTTCCATACCAAACTCTAGGGGGTAGAAAGATCTGGATTCAAGATCTTTCCAAAAGTGTTATTTGTCAAAGCAGGAAGATAGACCACGTTTTATTTAATGAGGAGTTAGATTTTTAACTCCGAGACATGTGATAGGAG
Source organism: Felis catus (assembly GCF_018350175.1). Taxonomy (NCBI): domain Eukaryota; kingdom Metazoa; phylum Chordata; class Mammalia; order Carnivora; family Felidae; genus Felis; species Felis catus. The sequence goes on along the minus strand of NC_058378.1, from coordinate 57,197,274 downwards.
GCCCCCTTTGACTCATGCCCAGGCCCTGCAAATGCTGAGGTGGGCCTGCCCAACTCCAAATGTTATCAAGTAGTAACAATTTTTCTGAAGCTTTCAGAGGAACAGTGTGGGGGAAGGTGACATTGCATATCACAAAGCAAAACTTCATAAAATATCTCTTTAATCAGCTCTGTCTTCCTCCAAATTTCCTCTCCCCATAGCAGCCAGCTCATCTCTCTCTCTCCCCAGGAACCATCTCCCAGGCCAGCCTCTCTCTTGGCAGCCCACCCCTGCTAGATCCACCTCCTCACTTCCCCACCCCCAAGCTTCTCAAAATCTCAGCTCTCACCTCTTCCCTTGGAACAAAAGCCCTGCACCTGGTTAAACAGCCCTCAGGAAAGGAAAAGTCTGTCCTGTGTCGAAATGGTCAGTGCCCTTCCATGTGCCCTGCCTTCTGCATCCCAGTCTACTGTCCATCATCACCATGTCTGTGAGTCAGCTCCCACCAGGTTAGTGCACAACCGAGGGCACAGACTGTATCTGCTTCAGCTCTAAGACTCCCCCAGCACCTGATACTTGGAGAGCGTTCATGTAAACTTTCATAGGCAAATTAGTAGAGGAGCTGGGATACAGCGAGGCCTAAAGACAGGTAGAATATAAAAAATGAAGTCAAAAGGGGAAAGGAGGAAAGGGAAAAGGAGGAAGAAAAGTGGATCCTCCATATCCTGTGGGCAACAGTGAGCCACTGAGGATTCTTGAGCTAAGGCACAACAAGATCAGTCTGCTCAGGAGTCACTGAAGTCAGGGACAGCCAAGATGCAGGAAGAGAGGAGAGCAGTTTGGCCCTTGGATGTCAGAGGGCCAGGGTACAAAGGCAGCACAAATGGATGCAGAAGGCTGTACCCTGGACTGGGCGAAAGGACTTGCCTGAGGCCGCACAGTTCAGACAGTCAGAACAAGAATTCAGGTCCCGCCATTCCCAAACTGTACAGTTTCTGCCATACTGAGTGTCAAAGGAGGTGGGGCCAGACCGAGTCTCGAGGGCCACCGAGGAGGAAAGCTTGTCCAGCAGCCATGGCCCTGGGTACACTCGTCAGGTTCCCCCCGGGCTTCTGGGAACATCCCAGGTCACAGCTCTCTGCAAGAGATTTTGGCCTTCCCATTTGGCAGGAAAGCACAGGCCCTTATTTGGGTGGGTTTGAGGAATACCCCGTGGGGAAGAGACTCCTCTTAGCTACTGTTCAGCCTCTCAGCTCCTCACCCTGGGAGGGGCGGGCAGATGGTGATGCTTATGCCCTGGGCCCTGGGGGCCTGGGGGAGGGCAGATGGGGTAACTTCTGACATCCCGTGCTCCATGGCTTCCAAAGCTTTACTCATGACTATCCCACTTTCCTACCTCTCTACTTAGTGAATTTGCAGAGTGATAGAGACAGACCCACAATCAGCCAAGGCACTTCTTCCATGAAGCCTTCAATCCTCAAACTTCCCCACTTGGTACCCAGGGCACAGAGCTAACTGTATGTCTGCTACAATTTACCACTTGCTACCCTCTGCAGATAAGGACTGTGTGGTTCTGGCCAAATCACTTAACCGCTCTGTGCCCAGTTTCATCATCTGTAAAGGAGGGTGATGAAAGTGTTGTCCATAGGGATTTTAAGAGGATTCAGTGAGATGATAGAGTAACTGCTCTGCACCTGTTAGTTGTTCTGATGATGACAATGCCTCATCTGTTGGTTGATTGTCTCCCCCCCGCCCCCCTGCAAATTCCCTGAGGACAGGGATCATATCTGCTTGTTTGTGCCCCCGCCCACACACACACTGCCCAGTCTAGCTCAAGGACCAGCACGAGGCAGGCCCACTTACTCAATCTGCCAGCATATAGTGAGTGTTTGCTATGCACTGAGCCATGTGACAGAATCTAGGTTTAGAGATATATAAGAAATTCCAGGGCCCCCAGAGTTGAGGCAGACACAGACCTGTATATCAAGAGGTTCTTGGCTCTGGCTGAGGCTGTGAGTACAGTCAGGCACGAAGGAGGAAGCAGGCAGTCTCCATCAAGTCAAAGTTTATTGAGATGAACTGAATTGTCCCATTTGACCCCCACAGCAATCGAATTTAAGGGAGAGGAGATAGCCACTCAGCTGTGAAAATCCCACCACCAGTAAGCCATAGGGCTGGGCCTGGGACCAAACCTGTTACTTCAATAAGAGAGCCTCACAGTGACCCCCCCCCCCCCGGGAGATTCCTCCTTTTACTGCTCCCTAGCCTCAGCTTCTGCCCAGAGTCTTGTAGGTCAACGGACTTCCGGGCAACACATCCATTCAGTCCCTGGGCTCTAGCCCGGGCCAGCCACGGGGCCTCCAGGGTATTTTTAGTTCTGGGCAGCCAGGCCTGGGCGGGTGATTGGCAGCAGGTGGAGCCCACGTTTTCCGATCCCTCTGTGTTGTTCCTGGCTCAGCATGAGAGGTGGCTGGGCATGAGGAGGGGGCTGAGGCATACCTGGCACCCCAGCCCACAGCTGCCTCATTGTCCCCAGGGGTGGGGCTGGGCTGCTGCTGCCACTGACCCAAAGCTGGGAGCATTCTTTCCTGTTGATTCATGCAGGGAATGCTTTGGGCCCTGTTGGGGCGGGGCAGGGGCACTGGGGGGACATCTGGGACGTGGGCGGCCAGGGGTGGACAGTAGTCCTCTAGCAGCCAGGTCAGTGTGACCTGGCTGTCACCCAGGGATGAGAAAGGTCCACCTTGCTATCCTAGCCCTTATCACATTCTGCCCTGTGGTCGTGTTTGTTTACAGGTCTGCCTCCCCTACCAGACGGGGAAGCCCCCTCCCACCCCAGCAGTGTCTAGCACCCCAGCACCCTGTCTAGCAAGGAGGAGAAAATCGATAAAGATCTGCTGAAAGAGGCTTTGGAAGGACACTCAGACAAGGTTGGGGGAAGGGGGGGTACCAGGCTGTACTGATCTGGACCTAGGGAGGAAGCTAGGAGGCTGGAACTCTCTGCCCATTTTATAGATGGTGGCACTGAGGCACTGGGAGGGACCAGGACTAAGGGAAAGAATTTGGAGGAAAGAGGCTGGGATTCAGGTGCCTGGGAGCTCAATTAAGGTGATGGAACTCCCCTCTCTCAGCCTTTTTTACTTTTGTCTTATTCTATAGTTTCCTGCTCCCCATGGGGAGCGCGCGCGCGCGCGCGCGCGCGCGCGCACACACACACACACACACACACACACACACACACACACCACTTACCCTCCAGCTATGGGCCTGTCAAGGGCCAGGACTTGCCTCATTCAACTCTGTAAGGAGTTGTAGAGGAGGATTTAAGTTCTCCCAATTACTGTTTATAACTGGGGGGAGCAGGTCTTGTCTCTTGGGGCTCAGCGTTCACAACTGTACAATGGGCAGAACAGAGACCTAGTGTCCACGAAATACTCAATAAATCTAAAGGGACCAGGGCAAAGGAGTGGACCTGTTACTCCAGACACCACACCATCCGGAGCTCCCTTGAACTGAGCGCCCCTCTCCCTCGCTGGCCGCCCCCCACCAAGGGAGTCTAGTGGTCCCTATGACAGTGAGGCACTCCCTTGTGAAGGATACTGTGCTCTGGGCACTGACACCTCCCGCGACTCACTAAATGGGGGGATTCTGGGGGGCAGGCATGTCACTCGGCTTTGCAGAGGAGGAAACTGCGCCTGGGACAGGGACTCCCGAGGCCACAGGCACGCCCAGGCAAACGCAGCGCGCTGGTGCCGCGCCGCCGGTCTCTCGCGGGGACTCTGATCCTCCCACAGTCTCTCCTGCTGCAGCGCGCCAGCTTCCTCCAGGGGAAACAGTTGAGCCCTCCCGGCCCCCCCCCCCCCCCCCCGCCCCGCTGCCCCCTGCAATTTCATGACCCCAGGACTTCCCGGGCCAGAGGAGTGTGAACGCCCGCTGCGCGCTGGCCCGCGGCCCGGCGGGGGGCGGGGGGCGCAGGGCCAAGGGGCCGACAGGGCCGGGCTCCCGCGTCGACAGGGCCGCCCGGGGGCGGGGCCTCTGGGGCCTCCTCCGCGGGCGGCCGGATGGGGGGCGCCCGCAGGCAGCAGCCGGATAAAAAGGCCCCAGGGCGCCCAGGGAGGCCCGTAAGCGCTGCTCGGACGCGGAGTCCGGCCCCAGCCCCAGCCCGACCGTCCGTGCTCCAGCTGGTGAGCCCCCCCCCCCGCCCGTCCCCCCACCCTGCGCCTGGCCCCTGGCCCCGGGTCTGTCTCTTGCCGTCCTGTCTGTCCCACTTCTGTCTCTCTGTGGGGCTTCAAGCTTCTGAGGGTTCCTGAAGGCTGGGGTCTGGGAGGGATAGGGGTCCCATGGACAGTTGGCCTAGTCCCCTAGTAGCTCACCAACCTGCTTCCAGTGGAAGTGACCAAATTAGGGAGCTTGGCCCAAGGCCCGCCTGGGGTGGTGCGCCCTGGCCTGGGGTGCTTGCGTGTCTTGTTTGTGAACACGCTGAGTGTAACCATTTCTCTGCCCTCTCACCCAGGAAGGAGGCAGGGGAAGGGGCAAGGTGGGTTCCCATGTCATTCCTGTGACTTGGGGGACAAAGAGGCAGGGTGGAGCGAGTCTCTTCAACTAAATAAACCAGAGCTGGCTATGCTAGGGGGTGGGGAGGCAGAGGATGAGGGTGGGCAGAGGGCTTTGACTGCCACACGGCCTGGGCCTGGATGGTAGAGCTCAGAGCCATTTGCTGGCACTGCTTCAGGTCACCGTAATCAGTGATCCCAGGGAGGGACCCCATCCCCAAAAGCCAGAGAGAAGGGCTTCAAGTGACCCTGAGGCTGGTGCCCATGAGGGCAGCACCCACCCCATGCTCTCTCCAGAACACCCTTGAGCATTTCCAGCCCATCCTAGAGGGGCCAGGTCAGGCCAGGTGCCAGAGTCCCCTGGTAGCACCTGGAGCAGGTGCCTTTCCGCTTCAAGCTTCAAGCTGGCAAGGTCCTGGATCTGTCACTTGGTTGCACTCAGTGCTGGCACCAACCCCAGTGCCCTCACACCACGGCTGGGCCATCAATCAGCCAGCACCAGGGTGGAATTTCATTCATCTCCCTGCCTCCCTTTCTCCTTCCCCTCCTCCTCCGGCATCCATCTCTCTTGTGGCTGAGAGCCTGGCTTCTGGAGCCTGGCTTCCTGGGTTTGAATCCCAGCTGAGCAAGTTATTTAGCTTCTCTGGGCCTCAGCTTCGCATCTATAGAGACAAGTATTCCATGGATAGTTTTAAATGTACTCTAATAATTAATTATTATTATTAACCACCCGCCACCACTACCACCACCTTCCTACGCTGTGCCCTTCTCCTTCGCTTGCGAAAAGAACTGCCACTTTTGAGGCTGTTTCCTTCTCTGAGGGAGGCTTCCCAGCCTGGTCATGTTCCCTATGCTGGGCACTGGAGGAAGAGTTCCGGGGAGACACTGTGGAGGCTGGCTGTGGAGATAGGGAGCAAACACCTAGAGTGCTAGGAAGGTGAGGGCCCGGGAGGGCTCCATGGAGGGGCAGCATTTGAGCTGGGTGTTGGAACTGAACAATCAGGGACAGAGGGAAGGGTCTTCCAAATAGAAGGGGCAGTGAGAGCAGAGGCTTGGGATGTGGAAGCAGAGAATGGAAGCGTATGTTTGGAGAATGGTGAGAAGGCAAGTTTGGGGTGAGCAGAAACTACAGGGGGCCCTGCAGTAGTGGGAAGGCTGGGAGGAGGGACTCTCAGTTCCTGCTTGGTCCCATCTACCCCCCTGGGAGCTCTCCTGGCAGCAAGCCTCACCCCGCCCCCATCCCTGGGTCCTGCAGCAGAAGCCTGTCCCCGCCTCCAGGCAGGCCCCTTGGTGAGAAGGGAGCCTACCGGCCCTGGACTATGCTCAGCCTCCAGTAAGCTCTCCGTGGTGCTGTGGGACATCAGCCACAAGCCACACAGCAGACCTGCCTGGCCCACCCCTTGGCCCATCACTAGCAGGACCCCTGGTGCTACACCCTCATTTTATAGGTGTTGCATCTGAGTCCCAGAGAGAGGGAAGCCCCTAACTCAAGTCACATAGCCATTTGGTGGCAGAGTGAGGGCTCCCAGGGGATGGGGGCAAGGGCAGGGGGCGGGGTCATCTCTCAGGTCCACCCCAGTGGGTCCTATCAGCTGGAGGGCCCTGAACCCAGTCCTTCTCACCCTCTCACCATCTGTGGAAGGTCCCTACCCACAGTGACTTGGTTTTGGCTCAGTCCCTAGCTGTCCACCTCCTCCTTAGGGGTGCTCAGAGGAGGCAATGGCACACCCCAAGCAGCAGAGAGCAGGCTGCTCACGGTGACAGTGGGTCGGGAGCCCCACAGGCCCCAGAGTGAGGAGTCACATGAAGAAAACAGTGTTTAAGTCTGGAAAGGAAGTGCAGGAGGGATCCCGGTGGGAAGAGACTTAGTGGTGAAGATGGAGAGGAGATAATACCCCGCCCCAGGGAGGGGAGCAAGGAGAACCTGGGCTCCGAGGGAAAAGGGGCACATCTGGAGAACGTCACAAAGAAGGGTACTGGGAACTTGCTGATGACTTAGGGTGTAGCCTCCATTCCTTTATCCAAGAGGGGCTGCGACCAAGCCAGACCAATGGTTCTATAGTGGCTGTTACAGTTACTGTTGATAATAGTTACCTGTCAATGGAGAGCTTCTCTTCTGAGGGTTTAACATGTATTCATCATTCATCTAATCTGTACAAGAATCCCACGAGGTAGGTGCTATTTACGACCCCCATTTTACAGAAGCAAAACTGTGGCACTGAGAAATTAAATCACTTGCCCGAGACGACCCAGAAACTAATTGTTGGAAGTGGAATGTGAACCCAGGAGGTCTGACTCCTGGTCTGTACGTGTACACGCTGTGCAGTGTCATCCATGCGGCCGTGATATTTCCTGGTGTCACCTACATACATAGCTGGCACTTATCTGGGCACTGGGGGCACCGTCCCCACGGAGCATCCTTCCTGAGCCCATCTAGTACACTCCTAGGAGCCCCCTCCACCCAGCTCTGGGCTCACCAAAGCAGGAGGATCAGTGGCTGAAGGGGGAGGGGTTGTGGGCAGGAAGGAGCAAGGACTGACTCCCAGCCAGACTACCAGTCTGTGGGGACAGGAGTGGCGCGGGCCCTGTGAGGCCCTCCCTGCTGAGACTGATCGGCTATGCAGTCTCCTAGTGGCAGCGGTGGCCGTGGAAGAGGGGGTCTCCCCAGAACGAGCTCTCTCAAGACTCAAGCACTGAACAGGGAGTCAAGGACCCAACGTTCTCCACCCTGTTCCAGGCCAGCCTCAACCCCTCACCAGCTGCAGAGCCTGGCGGCGGAGAAGCCTCAGCACTGGTGGCTGTGGACACTCTGGCAGCCCTAACCAGCTCTACGCTTTCCCCTTTGCTCCTCCCCTACCCTGTTCCCGGGACCCAGGCTGCTAATGTATGAGGGGGAGAAGGCCAGCCCTTAACCTCAGCCCCCTCTAGGGACCCAAAGAGCACCTGATGTGACTACAGGAACCCTGTCTCTGGTGTGTGCTCACTGCCTCAAACCCTCCCGTGGCCCTTCACTTCCTACAGAATGAAGAGCAACCCTCTCGTGGTGCCCAAGGCCCTTGCTTATCTGGCCCCAGCCTGTGCCTCCACTCTTGCCCCCTCCAGGCCTCCAATACTACAGTACCGGGGAAAGAGAGGACGCTTTCTGCTCTTGCCCTCTTTCCTCTTTTACCCCCTCTTCTGTCTACCTGCAATACCCCTTTCCCCACAGAGGGAGAACTCTTATTCAGCCAACAAGGCCCTGATTAAGTATCCCCTCTCTGAGAGCCTTCCCTGCTTCCCCTTCTCTGAGCTTCATGAGAGCAGGGGGGAAGTGTTTGATGTCTTCTCTTCTGCGTCCTGGCATCTGGCCTAATAATTGGCCTGCGGCAAGTATTCCAAAAATGTTTGTTGAATCAGTGAATCACGTGTCTAGATGGACCCAGAGCTTGAGGATATCATAGACTATCTTAGCTGGAGGAAGTATTAGACAATTTTTGGCTTAGTTTTCTCACTTCAGAAATAAGGAATTAGGACCTGGAGAATTTGAGACACCTGCTCAAGCCATACAGCAAATGAGTGGTAGAGGCCTGGATCCCCCTCACATGACTGTTTCCCCTCTAGCATTCCATGTGCCTTCCATGGTGAGGGTGGCCAGGGTGCAAGAGTCGTGCCCCTGGGGTAGCTATTCTGGACCTGAGGGCACCCTGGGGACTCCCCTGTGACTCAAAGGGTAGGCCACCCCTTCTACCAACATATAGGACTGTATCGAGAACAGCTAGTTACTGAGTGCTGTGTGGTAGGTTTGTGCTAAGCACTTTACCTACAGTGTTTAACACTCTCAACACTGAGACAAGGATTATTATCCCCACTTTACAGATGAGGAAATTGAGACTCAGTAAGGTTAAACTTCCTCAAGGTCACATGGACAGTGAACAGTGGGTTTAGACCAAGTTGCCTAATCTCAGAGCCCAGACTCCACCGATGCCACAACACACACACGTACATGTGCGCACACACACTTGGAGGGGCCCTGCCGTCTTTTGTCCCTGACAGCCAGCAGAAGAGGCCTAGGTCAGGGGTAGAGGTGGTGATCACTGTCAGGGGTAGAGGTGGTGATCACTGTCACGTTTACTCATTCCTCAGGTGCCTTGGCCCCAGCTGCCCTTGAAGTCACCACGATGTGGTCCCTACCAGCTGCCCTCTCCCTGCTCATGCTGCTCCTGCTCCTGCTCCAGGCCCCTCCTTGCAGGCTACAGTCACTGGGCACCACAAAGCTACGGCTGGTGGGCCCAGGGAGCAGGCCAGAGGAGGGCCGCCTGGAGGTGCTGTACCAGGGCCAGTGGGGCACTGTGTGTGACGATGACTTCGCTCTCCAGGAGGCCACGGTGGCCTGCCGCCAACTGGGCTTTGAAACAGCCTTGACCTGGGCCCACAGTGCCAAGTATGGCCAAGGGGAGGGTGAGTGCCTGGTGCTGCCCAGCAGGAAGACAAGGAGATGATAGTGGGTTTCTCTCAAAGGCTGAGCATCCTGAGGCTTCAACAGACTCCTGCCCATCCTTTAATACCCAGCTCAAATGACCTCGCCCATGAGGTATTTCCTGAGTGCCCTGGCTGCACGAGACCCTTGCTCCGACCCCCCCACTCTCACCTACAGTGAGGTCACCACCACCACCACCACCCTACTCCATTCTTACAGAGTGATTGGCACACAGTAGGTGCTCAGCAAATGTTGTTGAGTGAACAAATGGATGGATGAATGGGTGGACAGATCTAATCACTAAACCTACCTGGCATTTTCCAAAAACAGATTCTACAGGACCTGCTGCCAAAAGGAGGCAGCAAGTAGGGTTGTAGATACCAAGATCCCAGGAGAACCAACTCCCCTCCCCCACTTCTACTCAGGCTCTGGAAGAAGACAGTTGATAACTGTGGGGTCCTATGAAGGAGGCACAACCCGTGACTTGCTTCTCTGTCCCTAAGCATCACCCATCTCCTGCCCACAGGACCCATCTGGCTGGACAATGTGCGCTGTATGGGCACCGAGAGCTCCCTGGACCAGTGCATGTCCAATGGCTGGGGTGTCAGTGACTGCAGTCACTCGGAGGACATTGGGGTGGTGTGTCACCCCCAGCGCCAGCGTGGCTATCTTTCTGAGAGGGTCTCCAATGCCCTCGGACCCCAGGTGAGGAGGCTGTTCAGGCCCTGGCCGGAGCCAAGTGTTGGGTCACGGGACGGGTGATGAACCTGGAGGAAGAGGGAAGGGAAAAGCAGCAGAGTGGGCTGACAAGCGTCCCTGGAGCCCCACGTCATGTTGGCGGCCCAGAACAGGTGCATAGACAGAGGGCCTAGCTTACAGCAGGGCAGGCTGGGGGTTCAGGCTGGGCCTGTTGGAGATCGCTGAAGCTACTCCCCACAAGGGAGGCAGCAGGGGTGAGGGGCTGCCTCACACACAAGGCCCGGCCACAATTGCTGCCTCTTCCCGGCACAAACAACCTCGAGCTAAAAACAGCTCAAGCCAAACAACAGGAGCAGGCAGGGCAGGTCCTGGCTCCTACCCTCCAACTGCCAGGCAGCCCCAGTCTAAGGACAGCTGGCCCTGGCCCACAAATGCAGCAGGCCAGGGTGGGGTGGTCCCCATGGTCTGAGTCACCCCAGGGCCAGGGCGGGGGTCCCATGGGCCAAAGATCCTGCTGGGAGTCTCAAACAGCTGGTCCATGCCCATCCTCAGCTCTCCCCAGGGTGACACAGAGAAGGCCCCTCTGTGCCCAGCGGAAGCCTCCCAAACTCCAAGGGGCCTGACCCTGATCCCAGGGGGAGCACAGACCTGCCTGGTTCTCTCTGGAGTTGAGGAGAGGACCGTAGATAAACCAAGGTTCTCTTGTGCTATGTGGCTTCGACAGATGACCTCATCTCTGGGCCTCTGTTTCCTGGTCTGTCCATTGAGAGCCTGGATGGAGTGATCTCTAAGTGCTCTGAGCCCCGGCTCTCCCATGTGAAGACCTTGTAGCAGGCTCAGTGGGCGCAGAAATCCTGGGGCCCACAGTGACTCTGTACCCTGCAGGGCCGGCGGCTGGAGGAGGTGCGGCTCAAGCCCATTCTCGCCAGCGCCAAGCGGCATAGCCTGGTGACCGAGGGAGCAGTGGAGGTGAGGTACGAGGGACATTGGCGGCAGGTGTGTGACCAGGGCTGGACCAGGAACAACAGCAAGGTGGTGTGTGGGATGCTGGGCTTCCCCAGCGAGGCACCTGTCAACAGTCACTACTACAGGTAGGAGGACAGTTGGACGGAGAGCTGCGGGGGTCAGGGGGCTGTGGGGCGGTGGCTGAGTGCGTGCACCCACGTGTGAGCATATGTGTGTGCGTCTGTGCGTGAGAGAGACACGTATGAGTACGTGTGCGTGGCTGTGACATGTGGGACCTTGCAGAGTTCAGGGAGTTGGGCAGGGTGGTGTCTGTGGCAGGACATGGCCGTGGGTGTGGGGCTGGGAGGGAAACAGTCCCAGCTGGACTTCCGGGCCTCTCAGAATAATGAGAGGGAGTGTGAGGATGAACTTGGAGACCCTGGGAAGAACCTCGAAACAGAAAAACACTCTACTTGCTAATCGTATGAAAAGAATTGACCGTAGTACAGAAAGCTTCCCAGATGAAAACAACTGAACGCAAACCTGTGTCCCTGCTTAAAAACTGGGCTTGACTGAAGATACTTACGGTGGTGCCCACAAGTATACACAGCCTGAGCTCTGGTCTCCGCTCTGCCAACTCCACGCTGTGGGCCCTCTGTAGGGCCCCCGGGGCCTCGATGAGCCAGTCCGCAGGGAATTTCCTCCACTCTGATCTGAGCCAGGCTTTGACTGCTTTGCGTGTGAGCAGGACATGGGGTGGGGCAGCATTTGGGAGAGGAAACATAAAAATACTCTGTCAAAAACGTGACAGAACTGTCACAAGATTGCATCAGCCTCTAAATGGTACCAGCTCTGTGCTAGTGAAAACTAGATGTGTTTCTCGTCAAGGGCAAACGCCCCCACCCTGCATCTGAGTGGTCGCCCCCTTGCACACCTCCAGTTGGTTTGGTGGCTCTGTCCTGTGTTTCTGTCTTACCTGGGCCCGCTCCCAAAGACCAGGCGCGCGTGGCTCCGTCCCTGGGGATGACTGGGATGAGGGCCCCTGACTCCCTACTGCCTGGTAATTGCACCTCTGGGCCTGGCTGACTGGCCCAGCACCCATGAGGAGGAGGGCAGCCCTGATTATAGCCTCTGAGTGGGCAGCCCCCACCACCAAGGTCTCCAGCTTGCACCCGCCCCCCAGGACCTCTCCCCTTTTCTCAGGGCGCTCCCTCAAGGCTCCCCTTCATCCGCATGTGGGGAGAGGGCGAGCCGGGGGCTGCCCACTCAGGGGCGGTCCAGTGCCGAAGAAACCCCCGTTGGGGACTAGTCGAGGTACCTTGCTGGGCCCCGCTTTTCTCCCTGAGAAATGGAGATCATCGGTGTCTGCGCAGAGATCCCGTGCCAGGGCTGAAGCTCAGCATTGACATAATGCGGCCAAGTTTACAGACAGAGTTCCAGTGCAAACTCAAGAACAGTTCTGAGGAGCCAGGGCCCAGGGGGTCTCCTGCACCCACTCCATCCCCACCTGTTTTCTCCCACCTAGGAAAGTCTGGAATTTGAAGATGAAGGACCCCAAGTCTAGGTGAGGAGCAGCATCCTTAGGGGAGGGTACAGAGGGGTGTGGCATGAAGGGGAGGGCGTGTCCCTTTCCTCCGCAGTGCCTTGGCCTCCCTGACTCCTGAGCTCCCTCAACCCCTCCCCACCCTCAGTCTCCCTTGTCTTCCAGGCTGAAGAGCCTGACACAGAAGAATTCCTTCTGGATCCACCAGGTCAACTGCCTGGGGACAGAGCCCCACATGGCCAACTGCCAGGTGCAGGTGGCTCCAGCACGGGGCAAGCTGCGGCCAGCCTGCCCAGGTGGCATGCACGCTGTGGTCAGCTGTGTGGCAGGGCCCCGCTTCCGCCCTGCGAAGGCAAAGCCTGGGCGCAAGGAATCCTGGGCAGAGGTGGGTTGGGCTGGATCTGAGCAGGAACCAGTGGGGAGAGGCTCTCCAGGACAGGCCGGAGGGGAGGGGAGGGGAGGGGAGGCCCGCCCCCACCAAGGAGGCATTGGTGCAGACTGGGAGGAGGACACAGCATGGTAGAAACTTGGGATTTATTTAAAAGGAACCATTTATATCCCGACCATAAATGGAAAGCTGACATCACTTGTCATGAATAGAAGGCAACCATAAAAACAGTAATTACATCGTAGCTAACACCCATTTGAGGCCCGAAGGTATTGAACCTGAGCCTGGCCCTTTGTTATAAAAAGCAACGCCTAAGTGCCGGTGAGGTGTTACAGACATGGCGGCCCCACAGTGGGATGGCCTCCTCCATGAAACAGGAGGGACCGGAGGAGTAACTTCCCCACTGTGTGTCAGCTTAATTAATGCCATGCCCCTGCGCAGCTCTCAAATCATCTCATACACCCCTTTGGGAAGCATCGATCTAGTTCAGCCCCAAAGAACAGGGAAGAAGCCAGGGCTGGACAAAAGGAAGGAACACGCCCCCGCCCCCCCCCCCCCCCAGAGATCAGGAAGGCTTGAGAAGCCCAAGAACCCCAACTCCTAAGGTTCCCTTGTTACTACTACCGCCAGTGTGGTGGCTCTTTGTCATGAAGAAAGCACTTGAGAAAAATGGCTTATTGGAGGTAATATCTCCGAGCTGTCAGACGTGGGACTGGAACTCCCTGTCATGGGCTCGCCCAGCTTGAAGGGGCCCGGCCCAGGCCCCCTGCCATGGCTCAGCCTGCCCTGAAGCTAGTTTTCTCGCAGCAGGAGCCGAAGGTGCGCCTCCGCTCTGGGGCCCAGGTGGGTGAAGGCCGGGTGGAGGTGCTCAGGAACCACCAGTGGGGTACCGTCTGTGACCACGGATGGAACCTCATCTCCGCCAGCATTGTGTGTCGTCAGCTTGGCTTTGGCTCTGCTCGGGAGGCCCTCTTTGGGGCGCAGCTGGGCCAAGGTAGGTGAGGAGGCCTGGGGTGGGGCGGGAGGATTTGGATGTGCCGTGGCTCCATCCCTTGGTGTCTAGGGCCCAGGACAGGAAGGTCTCCCTGTCTATGGAGGGGAAACCACAGGTGTGGGGTTACAGAGATGGGGCCTTACACAGCACCTCTCCCTCTCCCCCGTAGGACTGGGGCCCATCCACCTGAGTGAGGTGCGCTGCAGGGGGTATGAGCGGACCCTCAGTGACTGCCCCTCCCTGGAAGGGTCCCAGAATGGCTGTCAACATGAGAATGATGCCGCCGTCAGGTGCAACGTCCCTAACATGGGCTTCCAGAATCAGGTGAGCTCAGACTTGGGCATGACCTCAGGCTGGGGGGCTAGGAAGCCCTGAGAGAGAGCCCCAGGATACATCAAACCAGTGGGCACTTTCTCAGAGCCAGTCTGTAAAGCCCTCTCCTCGAAGTCCCCTGGCCTGGCCCACATCCCCTCAGAGATGTCCAATGGTGGCGGGCACCCTTGAGGCAGATACGCTGTCCCACCACAGCCTCTCAGGCCCCCGGTGAGGCTGCGAACGAAGGTGGCTAGGACAGAGGGCCGCAGGACTGTCAGTGCTGGGAGAGGCACTGGCAAGGCTGCGTGGGAAGGTCAGAGTTCAAGGGCCCTGCAGACGTGGATGGTGGACAAGTCGATCGCTCGTGTCTCTGATCATGGCTTTCTTCTGTAAATTGGGGTTAATTATCTCACAGGGTTATTGTGAATGGGACAATAGATATGAAAGCCCTTTGCCATTGGCAAAGCCATCATTAATGGTAGAATTTCAGGTAAGAGGAGCACAAAAACCAGAGCAGGTGAGGCACCTGGAGTCAGGTGTCCCTTGTGGGCAGGGACATCAGACACTAGCAAAACGTCCCCAAGGAACAGAGGAGATGAACCCAGAGGAGTGTCGTGCCCAGGGCTGCACAGCGAGCTAGGCCGGGCAGATCCAGGCTGGCTGTCCTGAGCCCTCTCCTCCCGAGGCCACTGTACTCCTCACACACCTGTGACCCTTGCAGGTGCGCCTGGCCGGTGGGCGCAGCCCTGAGGAGGGTGTGGTGGAGGTGCAGGTAGAGGTGAACGGAGTCCAGCGCTGGGGGGCCGTGTGCAGCGATCACTGGGGGCTCAGCGAAGCCATGGTGGCCTGCCGACAGCTCGGCCTGGGTTTTGCCAGCCACGCGATCAAGGTAGGTTCCTGTTGTGCTTCCCAACGTCCTGTGCTACAAGTGCTAACCCTTCCTGCATTCATTCAGTGATGAATTTTTGAGTGAAAACTGGGGGGCCGGTAGAATGCTGGGCGCCAGGGACAGTGTGGAGAACAAGATGTACCCCTGCTTCATGGGACAGTCAGTAAAGTGAGGAAGGCGGTTGCCAGAAAACATTCACACAGCAGACACATACTTTTGTATGTTGTCTGTAGGAAAGATGACTGGAAGTTACTGGGAGAAGGTGGGGAGAAGATTGGGGACATCAGGGACCAGGGCTGGAGTGGGGCTATCAAGGGCCAGTGGTGTGTGTGATATGTGAGGGAGGAGGCAGGCAAACCGTGAAGTCTGCAGTGCACGTTTCTCGAAAATCTCTTCTGTGCTGTGTGGCACACTGTTGGGGTGGAGATCAGCATGGATACAGGAAACCTAACATGGCAGTAGCCCAGCCGAGAAGTCACGCTGGTGTGGCCCAGGCTAGTGGCCGTCCTGGGGGAAATTCAGAGAGATTCGAGAGGCACCAAGGAAAGAAAATCACGAGGCCGGGGCGCGGCTGCGATGCTACCTCGTCCTCCATTGGGCCTGCCTGGCCGGTGGGGCTGCCGGGTATTCCTCACTTAGAGAACTGGGGCCAACCCTACCCACAGCCGACCGCCCAGGGCGACACGAGGCACAGTTGGAGAAACGGGGCAGGCCACCTGAGTGGGACAGGGGACAGGGCCCCCCTCTCCAATAGCTAAGGGCAGCCGTGTGGAACAGGGTGGGGGCAAGGCCAGTGGCGGAAGAATCTTCCTGCCTCAGTGCAACGGAAGAAACTTCTGCTCTCGGAGGGGCGCACAGTAGCAGGGAGCGTCCCATCCCTGAAGACTTCTGAGCCGAGGCCGGACACAGCTGGGCAGGGGTGGTCCGACAGGGCTCTAGAGCACGAGCATCAGAGGAGAGGCTTCCAAAGCACCCCTCGGCCTGAACCAGGGGCTGCTGGCTGTTTTCTCAGGACACCTGGTACTGGCAGGGGACGCCGGGGGCCGGAGAGGTGGTGATGAGCGGCGTGCGCTGCTCAGGCACAGAGCTTGCCCTGCAGCAGTGCTCGCGGCACGGGCCGGTGCACTGCTCCCACGGCGCAGGGCGCTTTTCGGCCGGAGTTTCCTGCACAGACAGTGAGTAACGTCCACGGCGCCGGTGGGACAATTTGGTGAGCCCGCACCTCCCATTCTCCGGGAGGGCCCGAGAGCTGGTCCCAGTCCCAACCCTGGAAGGGTGGGGGGTAGGAGGGCTGGACTTGGAGCACCGGCTCTGCCATTACCGGCTGTGTGTGGCCAAGTCCCCTGTCACGTGAGGATCCAGCCCTGCCCTGCCCAGCTCGTGGAGTTATTGTGAGGATTAAAACAGAGAATATGAGAAAACCCCAGGATACCCAACAGTGATTTTCAATTTTCCTGTCGTGACCGTTAAAAAAAAAATGAAACAGGATAGAAAACGAGAGAATGTGTCACACTTAGTAAGGGCAGTCATCCTGGGATTATGTACGTGTGCGCTGGGCCACGGCATAAAATGTATTTCGTAGTGCAGCTTGTAGTAAGAAGAGTCTGAAAGCTGTTGTACGGGGAATGCAACTGTGAGGAGCGTGCACGGCCTAAGGCCCTGCTGTGTGTCCTCCCCCGGAGCTGTGGGGTTGGCCCAACAGGCCCAAGCCCGTTCTGAGGCATCGGTCCGCCCCCCACACACAGATTCTCGGGGCGGCAGCGTCTGTTTGACATCTGCCAACGAGGCCGATGCCAAGATAACTGTGGCCAGTCCAAAGGCTCAAGCTGGCACCAATACGTGCAACTACTTGACTTTCTTCCCGGCCAAGCTTGCATGCCAAGACAGCCTTGACCTTTGTCAGTGAGCCCTGGGGCTTCCTCTCTGTCCAGTGCACCCTCGCCTGCAATCATGTGGCACCAGAGTGGGCCATCCCGGCACTAAGGCTCACAGCACGTTGGGGGCCTGCTCCCCAGTGTCTCCCCATCCTGGGAATCCTGCACCCCCTCCCTGGTCTACTGCCTGGTGAATGCTTTGGACACTTCACAACAGCTGAGCACAGACAGGCGACCTGCTGCCTGTGGGACCATCCCTCTCTCTCCTCCGTGGTTTTTCTCACTCCTTTTTTCCCTTTACCCTCTCTCCTTCTCGGTCTCTCTGAAAGCTCTCTTTCTTTCCCTCAGGAGCACAAGCCCCCTGGCTTTCTCCAAAACACACCACAGGAATTTCAGGAGCATTTAGTGACAGTACAGGCATCATCTGGCAACCCAGCCAGTTCCTGCTGTCACCCTCCGTCCCCAACCCCCCCCCCCCCAATGAAATAAACCAGCAGCCCCGTCTCACCAGCCTCAGCACCTAGGCTCCGCCAGGGGATGCCTCTACCAAAAATCTAAACTGTAACCCAGCTTTTCCAAGAGCAAGCATTGAGAATGGGCAACTTTTCTCTCTTGATGTTACATGGTAAAAGTTGCAGCTCTCCACATTTCTGTACAGGGAACATGTGTTTTCCAAGGGTGGGGGTTGGGGTGGGTAAGAGCCCCTGTGACAGGAAGGGAACAGGAGAGGCACTGAGCAGCCTTTCCAGCAATGGGGACTTTTATGCACAGAGAAGCACCAGAAATGTCCACGATGCCTCCGAGGAGAGAGCACGGGACGGCCTGGTATGAATACCCAGGATAGCAATCCTGTTAGAACAGGCGCTCTGGAGGAGGCACAGGCCTAGAACTTCAGCGGAATGGACCAGAATGGCAGAGCTCAGGAGCAGGCCCAGAGATGAACCTTTCTGACCCTCCCTGCCAGTTCCTTGAAGGAACTGAGACCCAGAGGGAGTGACTGAGCTGAGGACACCAAGCTGGAGGCAGCGGGGCTGAGGAGGGACTGTGAGCCAGGCTACACAAAGGCCCCCGGGAGCTGAGAAGCACCCGACAAAAGAAAGACTAGCTTACATCCACTGCGTGCTTACCCGACAATGACCTAAGCACGTTCCAGGTACTGGCACGATTGGCGTTATTATCATCCCTCTCTCATGGATGAGGAAGATGAGAGACAAAAGGTGAAGCAAGTCACAGAGCTACTTAATGGTGCAGTCAGAAATTAAGCAGGATTTGAACCCAGGCAGCCTGGCTCCAAAGCCATCATGCTTAACAGTGACACTGTACCTGCTTCCCAGGCCAAGGCAATAGATCGTTCCTCTATTGCTAGAACTCCCCAGTCTTAACTCCTAAACCTCCCTACTCTTCTGGGTAGAGCTCCACTTTTCTGGTAGCTCCTCCAAGAGCTTGGTTGGGGGGCATGCCTGTCTCCCTCTGCCCAAGAGCAAACTGGCCGCCTTCCTACCTTTTGCACGGCGTTGTGCCTCCTGTGGCCCCAGGTGCTCCGGACCTTGTGATGAATGCCCAGCTGGTGCAGGAGACGGCTTACTTGGAGGACCGCCCGCTCAGCCAGCTGTACTGTGCCCACGAAGAGAACTGCCTGTCCCAGTCTGCCGACCTCATGGACTGGCCCTACGGGCACCGGCGCCTCTTGCGCTTCTCCTCACAGATCTACAACCTGGGCCGGGCTGACTTCCGTCCCAAGACAGGCCGCCACAGCTGGATTTGGCACCAGTGCCACAGGTTAGCGCCTGCTCCTGCCTTGGCTCTGGAGGGACAAAAAGCAGAGTCCAGGAACCAAACCAGTCTGGTCTTTCCCTGACCCCACTCACTTTCCCGGAGGGGTGTGCGCTCTGGGTTAAGAGCCTTCCTTCCTAGACACCTTACTGGCTTTGCCTCCAGGAGCCACTAGGGAGCCCCAGGAGCATCGACCGGCCCTGCCAGCCGGTCACTCCCTTGCCTGTCCTGGATGTACCCCAGTTGATGGCGCTCAGAGGGTGCGTTTCCCCAGGAACGGCCAGGGGAGCAGTCATTGCCGGCTGAGCTGGTCTCTGTTGGAATATTGGATAATTTCTCTACATTGGACTTTGGGCCTTGTCTTTGAAAACCACATTAAGGTGGGGACTCCTAGAAACCTGGAGACCCAAAATAGACATCCCATCCAGGATGCTAGCTCTGCAGAAAAAGTTTGCTGGTTTCTGCCACAGCAGAGCAAGGCCCCCAAAGAAAAGTGTGAACACTGTACTAAAAGGAGACAATGGGCATTCTTTCCTGTCAGGAGTCTCCAGCCCACACAGGACAGACGATGCCTGTAACAAAGGCAGAATGGAAAAATGGTATTTTCTTGTTCAGGACACAGCAGGGTGGGGAAAGCTGAGTGGAAGGGGCAGCGACTTTGGGACTTGGCCTTGCTGAGATAATGAGCACCTTTCCCTGCAGCATGAACACAGTGGTCATTAGAACTGGATTGGAAACAATGGTAGCAATTTGGTCCCAGGCTCACAGGGAGGAGAGTGAGCCCCGCTCCTCAGCGGCTGGGCTCCTAGGCTGGTCCCTCCAAGTGTCCCTTCCTGCCGCCTCCGATCAGGCCTGGTAGCCAGGCACCAGCCTCCCGGAGGCTACCAGGGCAGCACTTACCCCCCTCACCTGGGTTAACGCCCTAGAGAGTGGGGGCAGCTGTGCCTTGCTGCCTGGTGGGGATGACGGGAAAGTAGACCCTGGGTCCCACTAATCTTGGGTTGGAAAGGGAGAAGGGCACTGACCTGCCAGCTCCTCCAGAGAGGACCCTCTCCTCTTGTTCTCAAGCTCACAGCTCTTTCCCTTCCGCAGGCACTACCACAGCATTGAGGTCTTCACCCACTATGACCTACTCACTCTCAATGGCTCCAAGGTGGCTGAGGGGCACAAGGCCAGCTTCTGCCTGGAGGACACAAATTGCCCCACAGGTATATGGTTTCCTGTCAGCATCTCCTCCTTGTGTTCTACTCCTCAGCCCCTTCAGGGTGAGGCTCCTTCTGCCCTCAGATGAAGCCACCTCAGACACCTGGAGACTCTGGCCTGGCAACAGTCAGCACTCCAGGCAATTCAGAAAGATCGGTTTCTTACCTTCTGACATCTTAGGTGGAAGGTCCACTGCCTCTGCATTCCCAACACACTTTGTACCGCTTCTAAATACTTAACACTATTTTGGATAGTAGTTGCAGGGCTATTTCACTTGGGCTAAGTTCTTTGAGGGCACAGATCGTCAGATTCCTACTTGCATACCCACAGTTCCCAGCCCTTAAGGACAGCATGGCAAACACTGGCTCTTCAAAGGGTTGGACGATGTATCCTTAGCATGTAGGGCTGGAACCTTCCAACTGTATTTCCTAGGCCAACAGCCAACAGGAATTTCCACTAGAGCATCCAAGGAAATAATCTGCCATAGATGGAGGTTTGCTAGAGCTGGGTTCATGGTTAGTAGGAAATCTGGCTCTGATAGTCATGCAAGTTATGTAACGGAATCGCAGGTCCCTAATCTGATTGCACTTGAATGGTACGAATGGCGTGAGGATTAAACAGTAACTTGAGCAGAATGCTTGGTCCTGAGCACCTATCACTGCCTCACTAACCATCAGCGCCATTCCTCACAGGACTACAGAAGCGCTATGCGTGTGCCAACTTTGGGGAGCAGGGAGTGACTGTCGGCTGCTGGGACACCTACCGGCATGACATTGATTGCCAGTGGGTGGACATCACAGATGTGGGCCCTGGGAATTATATCTTCCAGGTAAGGGGGTTTGGGGATTCCCCACAGGAACTCCATTTCCTGCACATATTCCAGAAGTTTCCTGAGGTCAAATGAAGGAAGAGAGTCTCACAAATAGGGCCTCCGACAGGCCTGGCACTTGAAGGAGCTCTGCTATGGGGAAAGAACACTGAATGAGGATCCAGAGGATCCTAGGTTTGAGTCTTGATTTAATGGACAATGTCAAATAGGAACAAGAGTGCTGGCCTTCTGGGTGACTGTAAGGACGAATGAAGTGAAGAACAGAAATACCCTTTGTGAGATGACAGGAAATATAAACGATTATTCCAGCCACTGCCAACTTCAGAAGCCACATCACCTGCTTTCAACTGTCCCCCTCTCACTCCAGGTGGTTGTGAACCCCAAATACGAGGTGGCAGAGTCTGATTTCTCTAACAACATGATGCGGTGCCGCTGCAAGTATGACGGGCACCGGGTCTGGCTGCACAACTGCCACACAGGTAAGTGCGAGCCTGTGTGGGGCCATATCTGTGGGCTCAGGGAGCCAGGGGAGGCTGCGTGCATGTCTGTGTGTGACTGGACTGGGCGTGCAGAAGGTCAGGGATGGAACAGAGAGGAGTTTCCTTTGACGTCTTCCCAGGTAAATTTCTAGATCCAGCTGGTCCCACTGGCAGCCTCACCCAGTAACTACTTCTGTGTCCCTCTTTGTCCTTAAGGTGGCATGGATTATAAACTCCGTCCCCCATCTATCCGGGGGTCTTTTCTCTTACTTCAAGTCAAGATTTCTCTTTGCCAGGCCCGTTATTGTTCACTCCCCCATTCACATGGTCTTTCTTAGCTGTGCCCACCTTAAGCTGAATGCCTCACGGGCAAAAGTGGAAGTCTGCCAGCTGGGTTGCTGTCCCCAGCTGTGAGCACAGCATAGGCCACAGGGAACAGGGCTCAGCACACTTGCAGGTTTGGGAGAATTGGACAGAGGAAGATGCAATGATTCAGTGGGGGACAGAGTGAGGAGGTGGTTGCTCCCCTGGTCTGTAAAGGAAAGTAGCAATCCATCTTCAAGTTATGAAATGCCTATATTTGCTATGGGGTGTTTGCATTCACACCTTTGCACATATGGGGTAAGGTGGGGCAAGACTGGTTTATTCAGTCAGCAAACATTTAAGACCCACTTCTGTGTTGAACACTGTGCCAGGCACTAGGAAAATAAATAGAAGTAAAACGTGGAGCTCAGTGGTGAACAGGGTAAGCAGGCATGCAAATGGATAACCCTAATACGGGGTACTCCAAATCAATATGAACCAATGCTGAGCAAGCATGGAGAGAAAGCACCGACCTGGGGGTGAACAAGTTTTCCCAGAGAAAGTGACATTTGAGCTGGGTTTCAAAAGGAGGGGCAGAAGTCAGGGAAGAAAGGAAGAACTGGAGAAAGAGCATAGGATTTGGCCTCGTTGGATTTGGGGACAAGGCTTCATTGGGATCTAAATCCAAGTCCAGGGGCGCCTGGGTGGCTCAGTCGGTTGAGCGCCCGACTTTGGCCCAGGTCATGATCTCGCAGTTTGTGAGTTCGAGCCCCGCATCGGGCTCTGTGCTGACAGCTCAGAGCCTGGAGCCTGCTTCAAATTCTGTGCCCCCCCCCCTCCACCCCACCCCTGCGTGTGCTCTGTCTCTGTCTTTCAAAACTGAATAAACATTAAAAAAATTAAGTCTAAGTCCACCACTTTCTGTAGAGCTGTAAGACTGAAGGAAAATCTCAACCACAAAAACGTTTTCTTTGTTTTAAAATGGAGCTATATACTTCAAACCCGCTAAAGCTCTTTGCGGGCAGGGTTATGATGGTTCTTGCTAAGAGAACGACTATCCTGTGGGCTTCTGGGAACCACTGACAAATTTCAGTCAAGGGGAGCAAAAAGATCAGATTTATGTTTTCAAAAGGTGAGTCTAGCAACAGATGGAAGACAGCAAGAGGAAATAGCCCAAGTATTTGAAATTGTGTGACTGGGTCGATTTTGCTGCCATTAAAGGAGACAGGGACATGAGAGACATCGGAACTGGAACCTCAGACTGCACAGTGGAGAGCAGGCTGCTGGGGGGCCAGGCGGTAAGGGAGGAAAGAAAAATAGTGCTGTTCTGGCCACTGTGAGGGTCCCTGCAGAAAGCTAGGGCAAACCAGGTAAGAGTACAAAGGTATTTCATGAAAGGACTATTTATATAGTGTGTGAATAGGACGAAAGAATTAGATGTGAATAGGACTAAGGAAATGAGAGGATAGCAACAGTGGAAAACTGTTAACACCTTTTGGCTTGAAGGGGCACCGGAAGGAGCCAGGAGAAAGCTCGAGCTTGGGGTCAGGGGGAGCTGATGAGGCCATCACCACAGAACAGAGAAGAAATACCCCAGCCTCTCCCACCTGCCATCTGCTGATCTCCTGCTCTTGCTCCCCACTGACCTAAATCAGAGACCAGAGGCTCAGGGGGCCAGGGTGAGGCAGTTTCCAGGGGCCAATTCTGTAGAGCACAAAAAAATACAAAAAGGGTAGAGAAGGAATCTGGGGATGGAGGACGGGCAAAAAAGAGTAACCAGCACAACCCTTTCCACTCAGTAGCCTATTCTTTCTTCTGTCCATGAAACTACACGTCAGGGTCACTTTCTACAAAATGGATTGGTGTTTGTGCCCATGAGTGACCTAATGTAAAGGGTGAGCAGGGCAGAATGTGTGTGTGTGTGTGTGTGTGTGTGTGGAGTAAGTGAAGCTGTTAGGGAGGGGATGAGAGCACGGTAGGGTTGGCTACTTACTTGTTCTTCTTTGGTCCACAGGAGATTCTTACCGAGCTAATGCAGAGCTCTCCCTGGAGCAGGAGCAGCGTCTCAGGAACAACCTCATTTGAGGCCATCACTGCACACTTCCGGCTGCTGCCCACACACCAGATACCTCAGCTTATTGGAGCCATGCCCTTCACAGAGCCCTAACTCAGAAGGAAAGGGGCCAGTGCCAAGTGGCACCAAGAACTGCTCAGGAAGCCCTTTGATGGCAAGATCATCAAATGAAATGGTACTGCTCCCTCAGGATGACTCTGGGCCTGTCCTGTAAAGGCCTTTGGTCTACGGTCTGTGGCCTCTAGGCTTTGTTCAGATGAGCTGCTCTTCCACAAGGAGACCCCATCTTTCCCGGATCTTGCCCCAGTGTTCTTGGCTCAGGAGCAATCAGTTCCTTAGAGATGGGCTGTGACCCAACCCCGCATTTAAACGGTTGCTTTGCAAAAGTCTTGGAGTAGAGGACGAAGGACAGAAATACACAGGAGGCAGGATTAGCTCTGCTAGAAGCTCAAAGCAACACAACTTGTGTCAAAGTCACAACTGGCAGCGAAGTTGATGAATTGAGTCCCTTGTTTGATCTGCGCTCATTTAGAACTCACCTGTCATTCTAAGAGTCTGCTCTAGTGCCTTTAGCTTTATCCTACTGCACATATGGGTGTTTCTAATATCCTGGAAGCTTAGGCCTCAGGCATCCCCTTATCTCCTGATGGGCCAACACCACCAATTACTGAGTGCTTGAGAAGGGGCAGGACTTGCAGAAGTGGCCAGATAGGGTCTTCCTACAGAGCAGCAAGAGAAGTCCAAGCAGAAAGGCTGCTGCGATAACATGGACCCCGGCCCCTGCCAGGGCCTCTGCCAAGGAGAAAGTATGCCATACACCTGGCAGGCAATCCAATCTCCCTCAAGATCACTGTGCATCTCAGGACTTGCCTCAATTTCAGGTCTCAACCAAGTTTCTGGAGTGAACTTTGCATGGAATAAGTTAGATACACGTTAAGAGATGATCCTTACAGGTCTGATGCCCTAGTGCCAATAAAGGTTGCTCAGTATGGACAGCTACAAAGACAAGACTGGCTATATAGCTCTTTGGGGTCCCCAGCCCATGAAATCTAACCTTTTCCACTCTTGCTGAGCTGGTAACTAGTACATGTGGGGCACACATACTACTCACAACAGTCCCACCACACTTCTCTGAAATCCGCTTTTGATGTTAGCAGACTACAGTCTGCTTCCCAATTCTCTCCCCAGGCTCAGGGCTGAAACGTGGGCTGGAAAGGTTAAGGGACAAAAGGGAGGAGGCAAGAAGGAAAAGCCCAACGACCGTAAACTTTTACAACTGAGGCTGCAAAGCTGAAATGAACAGTAGCAGATGGGGCAGATTTACAACAGTACACCCCTCCCCACAGCATGTGAGCTATCCCCTCCCTCCTTACGGGGTAAAAAGGGACATGATCTTGAGCTATCCTCTCTGAATACAAAGAAGTGCTTTCTTCCCCCTTCTCTTCTACCTTCTCCACTCCTTCATCAGGCAAAGGGAGCATTATATCTTGGCATGGCAGTTTAGGTAAACAAGGGAAGGACTGATTTCCTGTTGGATCCAGCAAACCTCTCCCAAACAGTAAAAACATTATACTCGCACATGCAGCTAATGGTCTGTGAAAGAATGTGCAGCTCGTGGGGGAGCTTGTGGCGGCTGATGACTAGACTCAGGCAGGGAGGTACCCACCGCTTCTTCCTGCATCCAGTTTCCGAGAGGGCCAGAAGAAGCGGGCCAGGCAGCCAGCCACTGGCTCTGGTCTCAGTCTTGCTGGCCACATCACACACTTGATAGGTGCAGCCTGTTCTAATTCTTGGAAAAAGCTATACAAGGGCTGTGCTGTTACACCACCGAGTTGAAAGGGAAGGACGTGGGAAGACTGGTGGCTGGCATGGCTTGTAACTAGATGAGGAATGTTAACAGAATACCAACCACCAAATTCCAGACAGAACCAAAAATGTCAGAAGACTTTCACCCCGGCATTCTGTAGTCTGAGAAGCTGAAGTGCCAGGAACCTCGGCTTACTAATTAGAAGCCTAATTTATTTCTATTCCACCAAGACCTTCACTCTATGGGGAGCATGTTAGGACTCCAAGGGGATGTACATTTCTACTACAGATACCAGGTGACACTGGGATTTAGTCATTTAACATGTATGAAGCAACAAAAACACCTAGCAGAGTACATTCATAGTCTTCTGGA
Organism: Felis catus; assembly: GCF_018350175.1. Lineage (NCBI taxonomy): Eukaryota > Metazoa > Chordata > Mammalia > Carnivora > Felidae > Felis > Felis catus. The sequence goes on along the minus strand of NC_058378.1, from coordinate 57,171,799 downwards.
ATATCTAACAAAGGAGCCAGGGGCAGCTACAGGGTGCTGTCCAGTTGGCTCAGCTTGTGAAGGCATATGGATGGGGCCAAGGATGTGGTTTCCATCTGCACAAGCTCAGTGTAGTCCACGCCGGGCCGTGGCAGGTCCTCTTACCTCCACCCGTACACATCAATGGAAAATATACCTAAAAAGCACACTCTCAGGGCGCCTGGGTGGCTTGTCCAACTTCGACTCAGGTCACGATCTCACAGTTTGTGAGTTCGAGCCCCACATCAGGCTCTCTGCTGTCAGCACAGAGCCCACTTTGGATCCTTCCTTCCTTGGAAGGAAGTTCTGTCCCCCATCTCTCTGCCCCTCCCTCCCTTGCGCATGCTCGCTCTCTGTCTCTCTCTCAAGAAAAGAACAGCACGTTCTCTACTAATGGTGGAAGCAGCAACACTTCACAGCTTTAGGTACCGGCTAAACACAAATCCCTTCTGTGGGTCTAATTATAAGGATAAGTCTGAAAGTTAGAGGAGGCTGATTGCAAGCTGGAAAAAAGCATATGCTACTAGCCACTTAGTAGACAGCATTAGAATGACAACAGTACCTTAAAAGCTAGGAGTAATTAAGAAAACTCGGTAATAAACATGCAGCTCTACGTTACCAACGCCCTTAAAAGCCAAAATGCTATTAGAAAAGGGAAGACAAGTAATAGGGACAATCATCTTTTTTACTGCCCAAGGTCACTCTTAGCCTTGAAGAATCAAAACAGAGCAAAGGTGTACCTCAGAAGTGTACCATTCAGTATGAAGCCTGGCTACGATTCCCTGCCTTTCCTTTCCAGTGTAGCCATGCTGTTCGAACAGACCTGTCTATCTTAAAGACGCCTGTTGTGTGAAGACAGAGAGCACAAGCCCTGTGGCTACAAGTCAGAGAAGTGCACTGGACCAGATACTAGGACAGAGGATCAAGAGGTTTTATTTAATCCTCTCAACTTGAAAGGGAGGCCCTGAATAAGAACAAGGGACACTTTCAGAACTGACCAAGAATGAGAAAAACAATGCTGAGGAGCTCCAAGAAGCCTCCAAGACCAGAATAGTAGCAGGGATAGCTGGGTCAGGGCTAAGACCCAAGGCCAGTGTCATCTGAGGAACATTTGAACAGAGCCCCCACTCTACCATGTTCTAGGCAGTGCTAATAATCCATCACTGTCATGGGCACCACATACAAATATGAGGCTGCCGCCCTCAATGAAAGCACGATGGGACACTATGTCTTGCTAGCTCAACCTATTAAAGTCTAGCACTCCCAGTTCTTCAGTGCAGAACTTCCTTCCAAAAACAATGAGCGCAGGTATGAGATGGATAAAGCCTGAATTGGCGGCTCAGACTTGTCAGTGTCCTTTAGGAAATTTCTCACTGCCCAGAGGTGTTTGTTTTATTCTGGCAACTCTTCACTGTAATGGATCATCTGGTGTTGCTTGCCAGGTGCCTCTGGCACAGGCTGAGAAGATGATACCAAGAACATGCTGTGTGCCAGAAGCCTTCTGCAGAATGTCAGGTGTGACAGAAATGGGAGAAGGCAAGAGGCTCGGGTGGGCATGTCCAGGGAGGGCAAGAAGGGGAGGGGAGCTACCACATACCCATCCCGAGAGAGGCATTTTTGTAGTATACTCAGGCAGAGAGATAGAGAACCAGCAGTCTACTCAGTGTGGCTCAATAAAGCCAACAGATCCACTGAACCCAGGCACAACTTTATAGGGATGAAGATACGAGGAGAGCTGTTCCCCAGTTTTTTTGTGGGAATGACAAAAGTGACAAATAGCAGTGATGTAGGTCATAGACTGAGCTTTAATGTCTCCCTCTCACAACACGGTAGTACTTTCAGCGGGGACTAGCACACGGCTCCCAAGGCTGGCTTTCTAGAGGGCTGAAGCAGGCATGCCCTTGGCTGCTGTGCAGCTGGAGCAGCCCCAGGCGCCCGGCCCAGTACAAACTCTGGAGCTCAAACACCTACATCTGCTGCAGCTCACCAGCTCCAGAGTTCTGGAATTGACAGTGTGGATTCGGTGAGTACCAAGTACTTCAAACACTGTTCCCTCCGCCACCCCTTGGCTCTGTGAGGCCCGAAAGAACACCCTACCTTTTCAGGGCCGGAATGGCCCATCATGGCAGGTTTGAATCCTCTCTTTTGTATCTGCTTCAGACATCTTAGACACATGAGCCATGGTAACAGTGGGGCTTGCCACGCCCAGAGGACTCTTGGAAGTCATATCCAAATTGCCACAAGTCAGCTTCCTGGCTGATGGCTCCTTTCTATGCCCAACACAGTATGGCAATTCCAAATGACTGCAATTAGAAGCAAAGACGGACAGGAGTTCACCTTCTTTCTAGACCCAGTCAGTGCTCGCCTCAATGGCTTTATCTCGTTCTTTCATGAACACGCACTTCTGCATGTACACAGAACTCTAGAAGGATCCTCCTATCCGAAGACTATGGAATTAATTTCTGAATTCATGGAACTATCCATTTCCTTAAGTGATGTTCAAACTGCAGACTGGTCTCTGCCTTCCCAGACATCTTCCCGTTGCTTGGCTTCCAGTCGCTTTCTCTCTGTAAGTAAGGACAGTATGAAAAGTGGAAGTACGCTCCATATAACCAGTGACTTTCCTTTAATCCAAATTATAAACAAACTTCAGTCATGAGACAGGAGAACTTCCTGGTCTTCTCTTACCTGACTCCAAGAGTTAATATCTTTAACTTTCCAAGTGCGTTATAAGTGCAAGCAATGTTATTAGTACTATATAATAAAAAAGAAAGATCTGGGGCTAACAGAAATAAAAAGTATGTGGAGTAAGTCAGAACCTAGCAGGACCAGAGTCCAGTCTTGCTGATAATGTATTTATTTTCATTCTATTTCTCAACTGTGTTAGTGCTTCAATATAATTGCCTGTTCTTCCCACTTCACTGATCTTTAAAAATATTTCAATAGGGATGAAGAATAGGTTTGAATATTCTTCTTCTGTCTTCTTGCTCAAATAGAAATGGTGGCCACTGGGCTCTAGCTGGATCTCCCTACTACAGTCTTACAGAAAAAAAATTTTCAGAGGCAAATCAAATTTCAGTATTTTTAGAGCATTTTCAAGAGCCTACCTTCTGCAACACACAATTCCAACATGGGAAAACAACCACATATAATGGAGGAAATAAAGAATTATTTCTAAAAACAAAACAAAACAAAAAAAATCAGAAATCTGGGCAATCCATCTTCAATTTTTAACAGAGAAGCTGGGGGCGCCTGGGTGGTGCAGTCGGTTAAGCGTCCAACTTCAGCCAGGTCACGATCTCGCGGTCCGTGAGTTCGAGCCCCGCGTCAGGCTCTGGGCTGATGGCTCAGAGCCTGGAGCCTGTTTCCGATTCTGTGTCTCCCTCTCTCTGCCCCTCCCCCGTTCATGCTCTGTCTCTCTCTGTCCCAAAAATAAATAAACGTTGAAAAAAAAAAAAATTTAACAGAGAAGCTGGGTTTCCATTTAATACTTTGACCAAGACCTGAGATAATACAGACCACACATGATTTGGTGACCCGAGCACTTCATTAGGTGCCACAATACCAGTTCTAATTTCATGGCTAGTCATTTACCATAAAATATAGATGATAAGCCTAAGTGCTTCCTCTCAAGGGCTATTATTTCAAATAAAGTCTGTAAAAGATTTTGCAAGTCATGAACCAGGGGAATTACTACAGAAATCAAGGTGAGTTTAGAGTTAACACTTGCTATTTTGACATACCTTTCCAAATCAGCAGAATCCCTTATAAAATTCCTTTACTGAATATATTTGACTGTACTTTAAGGGCAAAGAACTTGGTCAGGAAGCTGACTGGCATTTGGAAATGTGAGATAGAGAAATTCACTGCTATTTGGGCACCACCTTGTGGCATTATCTGAATATAACAGTAAAGTTATAACAAAAAAAAAAAAAAAAAAAAAAAAAAAAAAGAGGGTCAGCAAATTCCAAACTGAAGGCTAATTAATTCAGTGCCTTGTGACTTGGCTTTAAGACAGGCTTCAATTGGGATTGGGATTCTCCAGGGAGACCGCACTAAGGATAATTGGCTTGTCTAAAGGATTCCAGGGTTTCTTAGGAAAGCACTGTGGTTCTGATTCTCATAAACAGGGTAAAGTTATTAGAAGGGGATCTAAAGGCAAAAGCAATGTTGGACGAAAGCAATCAAAAATTGGTTCTGGATTCCTAGAAAACTGAAGAAAACAGAAAAGTGAACTACTAGAACTCAAATTTTTCAATAAGCTCAGAAATTTAAATCAGAGTGACTATCTGGGAAGTTTAACAAAAGAAATCCAGGTGTAGTAGAAAAATAAACCACTCACCACAATTCGCAATTCTAAACTCAAAGCACTTTGGAAAAGTTGGTTTTTTTTAAACTTTTTTTTTTTTTTTTTTAAAGTTTAGGGCCAAAATTCATTTGGTAGTAAATATAACCTGAAAAGATAAAAGGCTGCTTATGGTCTTACATATGCCATTTAATGGAACAATCATACACTTGGTGGCAGAAATACTGTCAGTGTGTCTGATTTTGGTGTTATGAAATATATATTAAGATAACGATATTATCTTTCTAAAACTGAATACAGTTCAGAATACTGAAACATTTCCCACCCTAATGTTTTATAATAGAAGATTATGGATCTCTACTGCCAAATACATGTAAAATAATATATGAGGAAACTCTGGTGGTTAACCAGTGAAGGCTGGGAGACAGACTGAGAAGCACAAAGAAATAGTAACAATGTGAGGCATACATTTAGTAATTCAGAACCTGAATAGAGAAATACTTTTTAAAGAGGAAATGGAAGCTTGGAGGGGTTAAGTGACTTGAATAAGGTTACATAATCAGTGAAAAACTAAAGCTGGAACTCAGGCCTTTAATTCTTAAACCAGCATACTTTCTACTGTCCTGACATATGAATATATCTACAAAGAAAAGGGGAAAATGAAAAACAAAAAAGAGAAAGGAGGGGTGCCTGGGTGGCTCCGTTGGTTAAGCATCCAACTCTAGATTTCAGCTCAGATCATGATTTCATGGTCGTGAGATGGAGCCCCACGTCAGGTTTCACACTGGGTGTGGAGCTTGCTTGAGATTCTCTCTCTCCCCGCCTCTCTCCGCCCCTCCCGCCGTGCTTGCTCTCAAAAAAAAAAAAAAAAAAAAAAAAAAAAAAAAAAAAAAAAAAGAGAGAGAGAGAGAGAGAGAGAGAGAGAGAGAGAAAGGAAAGCAGATAATATCTGATAGACTACCTGCAAGGACCTCCTATATTAACCTGACAGACTGCATGAGAAGAGCTCCTATTACCTTTACCTTTAACAATTAGAAAACAGTAAACTAAGTAAAGAGAAAGCCCAACAGCAGCCATAAGGGCAAGGAACTAAAGGCAGAATAGAAGAATTTGTATGAAATGATTAACTTAAAGTGTGCATGTAAGCTGTCCCTAAAGACTTCATTTCCCAGTATAATAAATAAATTGCATAAATGATTTTATTAAATTAGTTGACTGAATCACCACTTACCACTCAGGGAATGGAAAGGGATAAGGATTAAAAAAGAGCCAATACAGTGTCATCTCAAAAGAAAAGAAAAGGAATGTAAATTAAAACGTTCAAAATCTACTTCCATGCCTAAGAAAATAATGGAGAAAAATCATCACAAAACTCCCTACAGAGGAATAATCAACACGCAGACTTGAAGCACAAGTCTGGTCAAACTAATCTAATTGCCTTCTTTTATGGATTGACAGACCTGATAGATTAAGGTGAAATAATATAAGTAACCTCTTAATTTTAGCAAGGTTTTAGATTTTAGGCTTACCAACTATTTATATAATCATTAATATACCAGGAAAGATAGTCTGGACCACATAAGTGTTTAAGGGGAGCATTTAACTCTGGAGAGTAGAATGTTCATCAATGTATTAAGTGTCAACACAAAGAACTATGTGTTCTTTATTTAGCAATAGTTGGTAAACTGGTCAGTTAATCCTAGGGTTAATTAACATTTTCATCTGATACTGGCCTGTGATATAAGAATATTAAACAGCAAGTGACAGCAAAAATACGGGTAAATACTGCATCTCAGAGAAAAAGATCACATTAAGATGAAAAGAGAAATGTGATTGGAAATGAAGGGAATTTCACATTAGGAAAGAAAAGACACCAAGAAAATGCCACACGACCTAGATTATGAGTCAGCAATGCAGCAGAGCCATTGAAGGCAGAATAATGGAGTGCCTAAAAAGAATTTCAAAAGGTAGCAGTTGTAATTAAATTTTTTTATTACAGTTGACTAAGTATTCTATAGGGATGATTTTACTTTTAAGTTCTCAGTGATTTTAATTAAGCAAACTAGGGGATCAAATGATTGTTTACTTACTCTGCCTTTCAGGCCTGTGACCCAAAAGATGTCTTTTAGAACCAGTCAATTAAGCACCTACCCCCAAGAGTAAATGGAAATAAGAAACAGAATTATAGCAAGCTTTGAAAATGAGAGAGTAGCTTATTCTGAGATGTAATGATATCTTCTATCTCCAATTTTAGGTGGGAATCAAGTGTCTTGATAAGTGAAACATGGGGAAATTTTACATATACTCCTGAATCTGGTCTTTAAAATGTAGTTTTATTATTTCATGTGAATCACTGGTTTAAAACATGATTAAGTCAAATACAAAGGATGGAGGATGATCTATGCTTTGATTTCCCACTCTTAGTGCAGCTCTGATCTGTTATGCACTCTGTCAGACTGACAAACCTCCTCTCCATGTTCTAAGACTATGAACTTTTAAAAAGCTCTTATCCTCCAGATATACACATGATTTGCTTAAAATGATTTGGGTACTTCTTTTTTCTTGATTCTTCCCAGAGTAGCTTTGTTTTCTGAATCTAATTTTTAATTAAGGACTAAGACACAGACTTCTCATTAGAAGGGTAAGAAGACCAAAGTAGGGTGAGGAAACTTTGCAGGAAGTATTTAAACCTCAAAATCACAAATCTCAAATTCATTAATTACAAGGTTTTCATAGGAACTGTTCAACTCTGGGCTTTATAAAGAAAAACATAAAGGATTTGAAAGAGTTCAGAGTAGAATCATGAATGAAATAAGATTTATGAAGAAAAAGTGACCAATGTGTCACTCATGTATCCAGTCAATGCACATTGAGTATTTTTTTATGAACCAGACACTATGTCAGACAGGAGAACTCTTCAAGTGGGTGGGTAGAGGAATCCTAGCTATTCTATAGTACTGCTTATGAGAGTACCTATATCAGGATGGTACACAGATTTCAATTTCCATGCTAAATTCTGATCAATTGGCAATGGTCAAGTCAAAAGTCACAAAAAAGAGTGCCGTAACTGATTAGCACTGTTTGTCATGGATAATGGATGGGGAGCAACAGTACAAATTACATAGGTGTCATTACTGTCTCATTATAATGAATATTAATTTTCTAAGAGTCACATAAATAATAGTACCCTGAATTTGTAAAGCACCTTTCTAAACATTTTTACACGTTACCTTAGGTTATGCTCAAAAAATTCTCCAGGGTAAATTAGGCATTAGTTTTGCTTTGTTGGAAACTGGCGCGCAGAAAGGTGTAAGAGACATGCCCATGGCAACACAGCTAATGTTAATGGCAAAAACCCTATTACAGCCCAAATTCCCTTATTCCTAAATAATCTGCCTTTGATCTTTAAAAATTAGAACAGAATGGTGTCCACATATATTCCCTATTTCTAACAAGGAAAAGAGAAGAGGAAACTGGCTTAAACTGTTGTACAGATATAAGTTAGACCGAAGGAAGAATTTTTTTTTTTAATTTTTTTTTTCAACGTTTATTTATTTTTGGGACAGAGAGAGACAGAGCATGAACAGGGGAGGGGCAGAGAGAGAGGGAGACACAGAATCGGAAACAGGCTCCAGGCTCTGAGCCATCAGCCCAGAGCCCGACGCGGGGCTCGAACTCACGGACCGCGATATCGTGACCTGGCTGAAGTCGGACGTTTAACCGACTGCGCCACCCAGGTGCCCCAAGAATTTTTTGACAGTGAAAGCTGCTAACTATTGGAACAAATAACTAAGAAACGAGTGCTGATGAAAATGTGGAGAAACAGGAACCCTCGGGCACTGCTGGTGGGAATGCAAGCTGGTGCAGTCACTAAGCAAAACAGTGTGGAGGTTTCTCAAAACATAAAAAACAGAACTACCATATGATCCAGTAATCGCATAACTGGGTATTTATCCAAAGAATACAAAAATACTAATTTGAAAGGACACATGTGCCCCATGTTTATCATAGCATTATTTACAATAGCCAAATTATGGAAGCAGCCCAAATGCCCACTGATAGATAAACAGATAAAGAAGAGGTGATACACACACACACACACACACACACACACACACACACACACACACACACACACTGGAGTATTATACAGACATTAAAAAAGAATGAAATCTTGCCATTTGCCATTTGCAACAACATGGATAGAGCTAGGGAGTGTAATGCTAAGCAATAAGATTATGAAATGCTAAGCATAAAAAAATATGATTTTTCACTCATGTGGAATTTAAGAAACAAATGAACAAAGGAAAAAACCAAGACAAACCAAAAAACTCCTAACTATAGAGAACAAACTGATGGTTACTGGAGGGGAGGTGGGTGGGAGGGATGTGAAATAGGTGATGCAGGTTAAGAGTACACATATCTTGATGAGCACTGAGTAATGTATAGAATTGTTGAATGACTATATTGTACACCTGAAACTAATTTAACACTGTATATTAACTATACGGGAATTTTTTAAAAGTCTTCCGAATTGAAGTGAGAAGAGAAACAACTGCTGAAAAAATTATTTTCTTCTTTACTCAAGGTAGATATCCTCACTAGACTAAGTCTTAAGTAGAGGAACAAAATTTTGCCATCTTTCTAATTCTCCCAAGTAGGAGCATAATGCATAATTTATACAGGGCAGGTGCTTAGTAAATGTCAAATGTTGTTTTTGGAGTGTTACAGAAAAGTTAAAATAAAAAAAGTAATGACAAAAAATGTGCACTGAGATCTGTGCTAGACTCATAATATTACTACTATTACTAAAAACAGCAGCAGCTAACATATATCACATACTTATTACAGACCTATAGAAACAGGACAGAGTGCATTTCTATAGGTTCTGAAGATGACTAAGCATCTTCTGTGGATTATCTCACTTCATGTCCATTTTATGGATGAGGAAACAGAGGCCTCCAGAGAATAAGTAATCTGCTCAAGGTCACACAGCCAGTAAATTGTAGAGCTTATGGGTAGACGTAGGCAGTCTGATTCCAGAATCTATTATGTTATCCACCAAGCTGTACTGATCCCTCCCCCCTCCAGTGGAAAAAGGTCTGGAGCAAAAATATCTGTTCTGTTGAATACCTAAACAGTACTTTTCATTTCCAGAGAGAAAAAGTCTTTAAGTGAGAAGTCTTGGGCTCCATGCAGGCAGGTACAAGAATATCTGCTTAATGCATAAAGAAGTCAGAAAGAGATATATCAGGAATTTTCCATATGCGTTTTCTCAGATATGAAGAATGGGAGAGCTCTGAAGCATAATAAAGGAAGAATCTTCTATAATCTGTACAGCCTCAGCACCAATGGATGAGAGGAACTTATCACAGTGAGTCTCTATTCACAAATAAAGGCCTTCTTTCAAAAAGTTAAGTAACAGGGTACTCAGCCAATAGTCTCATTTTTAACTGCATCACTGAAATGTCCTCTGTATAAGGGGACATTTAAAACAAACACTTCAAATGAAGCTACATGCTAATGTGCTTACAGAAAAACAGAGGGGAATACTCAAGATGACATCTGTGCAAGACTATTGCTGCAGTACCTGTGGAAATACAGGTAATATTACATGCGTAGGGTAGGGAAACATAATACACTGCAAAAAGAGCCACATCTTCCCTTATAGATACCACAGTTATTACCCTCTTGCGATTTTCTGAGATAATTGTGGTTATCACAGAGAAAACACTTTCCTCAGAGATAACCATTAATAAAGGGTTAAGGACATTGCACATTCTGCTTTACTCTAGTTCTGTTATTGCCGTGTATAAAAACTATCTATAGTCCGTAAAAGGCCCTTGAGTGAACATGCATTGGAAAAATCAAAACTGCCTCATTATAATCATTAAGGTTTCAAAAAATTAGTTGGGTTCAACTCTGAAACTCTAGCACCTGCCATGACACACTCTGTCACTGGTTATCTGGCCAGTGCAGCTGAGAGTCCGCAAGCCGCCTGCTATCACCAAAGCAGAGTGGACAGGAAGTATTAATGGCCTTGTTAGACCGGCAATAAACAAGGAGTTTGAAACTTCAATTCGTTTAATGGAAAAATGAAGTTACTTTTTGGTAAGTGGAATTTTCAGAATAAATTGCCTTCACAGATCCCACAGATCGTGGGCTAAGGCAATGAGACTATTTAAAGCCTGGAAGGTTGATAAAAAGTACTTAAGTGTAAAGCCAGAATCCCAGGCCTTTACATTTAAGTCAACAGCCTGTAAGGAGGGAAGAGAGAAATTTTAACCTCAACTCCAAACTACAGGGAAAGAAAAACCCTGCTGTGGATCAGTGGAAATATTTTCTAAGAACTCGTAGGTACTGCAAAATAATCAGAAGATAGGTTAATCCATATGTACTCTAAGGGAGCCACTCAGAACTGCCTTTAAAGGAAAAAATACCTCCTACAGTTATCATCATCCGTGTCAGTCGATGGCTTTTCCTTAATTTGTCTTCTACCTACAATCTAAACCATTAGATAATATCATGGCAATCAAGGTCCAATAAAACCACAGCAAATGTTTTCTGTCTGAAAGACTACTATGTCTTTACAGGAAAAGTTTGCTCAGAGTTTGGAGCAACAACTAGAGCGAAAGCCATGGATGATGAGCTGAGAAGACCGAACCTATCTCTTAGAAAACCACAGTAGAAACATGGATTAGGATGCCTGGTGTATGGAACAAGAAGAGAAATCCTGAAATGTCTCCATCCTAAATATAAGGCATGAAAACAATTTTAATACACTTGGGAGGCTTCCAGGAAATGGAAATGACAAAAGGGAATGGGCTCGTTCCTTTTTCTTTTTGTTTTTTTTTTTACCACATGTCTTATAGTGAGCTCTAGAGAACTAGAGAAGAACACCATCACTTCAACTCACCTCGGGCCTCCTGCAGTTTCTTGAGCTCTGCTTCCCTTTCTGTTTTGCTCTGTTTACTTCGAACCCCAAGGGCACTGATGACTAACCTTCTGGCTAGGGCTGCTGAAGTCTCAGGACGCTCCTTTGCTGGCTGGAGGAACTCTGAATGGGAGAAACAGAGGGGGTAGGAGGAAGTAAGGAAGAAAAGGCACTCTAGTGCCAAGTGATTTAACTCCATAATTAACATATAAAATAGACTAACAAGGGCTGCATCAGCAGTAATTAATATGGGCCAATAGATGATCATCAGAGGAAACTAAAATGGCAAAGCACAAACAATCCTGGCTTCATTATCTGTATTAATACAATTTCTACAGTGACTCAAACAGCTCAACAGTGAGGTAAACCAGATAAGGATGTCAACAACAACAAAAAAACGGTTGCTGCGTTGCTTGGTCAGATCTCCCACTCTCTCCAACTGGCTACTCAGATGCCATATTTCCAACATAACCTTTTCTATTTTCTCTTTAAGAACATACTACCTTAAACACTAAAAAATAAAAGTGATAGGTCTTTAGAATTCCAGATGAGGAGTAAGTGCTGGAGAAAATAATAATACACTACCAACAAGAAAAGCCCCTGAGATTATAGGCTCACCGGCATAAGCTCTAGCTTTGGCCTTGGCTGCTCTTGTGGCTTGTGACAATGGTCTGATTTTCACCATGGTATGTTTACTACCCAGAGCATCACGAGCTGCAAAGAAGAATACATGTAAGGAAGTAGACGACATGAAGAAGAGTGATACAAAGGAAAATTTAAGGCTAGTTCTCAGAAAGTTATTTCCTAGATGTCTAGATGTTATGCCTTTTTTTTTTTTCCCCCACGGCAAGCTTTAGAAAATCCATTAACAAGTCGGCAAGTGATTATTTTAGATCAGGGATCAGCAAACTATGGTTTTGCAACCAAATCCAGCCAACCACCTATTTTTGTAACATTTTACTGAAACAGAGCCATTCCTATTCATTTGAATACTGTTTAGGGATGCTTTCTTATTACAACAGAATTAAGTAGTGACAGAGACCTTACACCCTAAATATTTACTATGTGGTCCTTTAGAGAGTAAGTCTGCAGATCCCTATTCTAAGTGGTTCGGACAGGATCCAACATCTCTCATTTCTCTGAATGCTTCTGCATCACATCAATCATGAAGCTAATGATGTAATTCAAAAGGCCCCCTCATATATTCAGAAAGTAGGTATTATGTAGTGAGAGTTATTACTTCCAGGGAGAGATTTCTCACTGGAAAGGTTAAAGGGCTATTTCGAATTCATTTGTCTGAGGGAAAAACATCACAAAAATTTTAAGATTCAGTCACACTGGTTTCTTAAATTTCTACTTACAGTCTGCTTATGTACTATCCGAACTGACCATTATACAGCATGTAACCTCGGAAGGAGCTGGCTCTCATTCCAAACACCACTGGATTAAGGTGAAAAGGAAGAGAGGGAGCACATGGGTACCAAAGCACTATGCCTCAAAAACCTGTTTCTGCCATCCACCTATAACCGGCTGAATAAAATGCCAGTTGGCTACAATACAAGGGAAATAAGAACAAGTAGCAGGAGAGAAGGGACAATGAGAAAAGACTACCACAATCCACTGGGCGAATACCTGTAATTGGACTGGAGAATACTCCTAGGGCGTGTGTATCATCCACCCATTTAATATCAAATCCTTTCTTTCTGCAACAAAAGAACACAATTTTATTTCTTAAAATAAAATTTACTTTTATGAAACAGCTTTCAAATAGAGTCTCATAAAGCATTTCATGATGAGATAAACACTCAACGAGCACAGGTGGAATGGGGATAATGACACAAAAAAACAGCTTGGAGGACAGAAGAAGCCACTGAATTTTAAAAGCAATAATACCATCATAAAGAACTACCTGGGAGTATTTTATGTTCCCAGCCATTTTATAGACATCAACTAATTAATCCTCACATGTCCCTTGGGGAGGTAAAGTATTTATCGCACTATTTACAAGAGATGTTCTTGTGGGCACAGAACAAGAAGAGGTGAAAAGAGAAAGTAGAGGAGGGGTAGAAGAATACTGGAAGAGGAGGGAGGCAGGGAAGGTCACCTGGATTTAATGCAAATGTAGACTCATGGAGAGACAGAGAGGAAGAGGGAAACAGGTCATTCAAAGCAAGAAACAAACAAAAAACCCCAAAGACAAAAAAAAGGAAGTAATAGAGAAAAAAAGACAACTCTAATCAGAGAGGCTGACTGATCTTTCTAGTTGTAAAAGAAAGTACGAAGGGGAAAAAAGGAAAGAATTGTGGCAAAGTCAGAAAAATTCAGGATAAAAGAAATCAAGCTCAGAGAAACGTCAGGCAGGATTAGACAGAATCAAAAGAAAGACCACGAAGTACTAAAAAACACCTTTATTTTGGAGCAGAGCTATTAGTGCGCATAATGACTATCAAAATGATGACATTATTTTTCTCAGCTAGGAACTTAAAACGGCTCATAGGTTCAACGGTTCTACAGAAAGGGTACAGGGTTAAGGGTCAGATGCATAAGGACTCAGGGTTCTGCCATGTTGAGACCTTGGGCAGATTTAACTTCTCTTGAAGCTAGGTCTGCTCATCTGTAGAATGGGCATCGTACCTTCCAGTTATTGTAAAAATGGAAATGAGATCATCTATGACAAGACAAAGAGCACGGTGTTGAGCACTTACGGGCATTTAATAAACGAATGTTGCTCATTATTTTTTATGACTAATAGCAATATTCATCAGGAATATTATTAATATTGATAAAGATAGTGACTAAAATACAAAGTTGATTCAGGTATTTGACTCTCAAGACGTTATTATAGGCTTTTGTACCATGACCTTGACTTTATTTTTATAAAGCACTATAAAGAAAGGAAAAAGACAACAGCTAAAATATCTTCCTTCAGATGAGAAAAAAAATTCCTTTGAGGAAAAAAGGAATGAAGGAGGCTTCAAGGTTAGTTAGAGAATTTCCCGAATGTAAGGGTAAGTTTGACCATGGCATAAAATGACCACAGGGGTTGGAGACTAAAAAAGTTCAATAGCAGAAGAGTCTATATAATAATAGTTTACAAAAAGGTTAGAAAAAGACCTTAGATGGGTTCTGGAGAGCCTTTTAGACTGGAATTTTATAATCCTTTAAAATGCTTCTCCTCTTTTGGGACTGTTTTTAGGTTTGAGAGAAAAATGGACTTGCAGGTAAGATTAGGAAGAAATATAGCAAAGGGAAATTAATAATTCATAAGAATTAACTAGCCTTCAGGAAATTCTAGACCTCAACAAAACTAATCCTTGGTTTTAAAAATCATCATTACTAATAACAATCTAAGGTAGTTCTAATTTGGGATTTAATCTCACCGAATGCTTTTTAAAATCTATTAGGCACTTTATGTGCAACAGGCCCTGATACAGGGTCTTAATATAATGTTAATGAATTAGACTGAGCAAACCTATAAATTTAGCGTACGGTGTATAGAAAGATTAAATGTCCTCCATGATCCAGTCACCCCCTTATTTCTTTTAGTTATAGAACTGATACCCACCCCCCATTCAAATTTAGGTGAGGTACATGGCTGCTAGCTAGTTCTATCTGTTCTAGAACTTTGTAAAAAAAAATAGGGTTCTTGTTTTTGTACATAGAATTTCACTGAATACAATCATACTCATTTGTATTGTCTGTGGCTGCTTTTGTGCAATGATGGCAGAGTTGCCTAAAATATTTCCTATCTGACCCTTTAAGAAAAAGTGGGGAGCTAAACCCTAACTGATACAGAATCTTAAAAATTCAAGATACATATGAATTGAGTATTTTTTCAGAGAGAAAGAGAGAGAGAGCATGAGCACGCATGAGTAGAAGAGGGGCAGAGGGAGGAGAGAGAATCTTAAGCAGGCTCCATACCCAGTGTGGTACTGGACGTGGGACTCGATCTCACAACCACGAGATTATGACCTGAGCCGAGATCAAGAGTCGGACACTTAATGGACTGAGCCACCCAGGCGCCCCAAATTTTAAATTTAAATTAATTTTATATTAAATTAAAAATGAACTCAGTCCGTTGTCCGATGCTACAAATTTAAAAATTGTAGCATCGGACAACGGACTGAGTTCATTTTTAATTCTCAGGTTTAGAATGTTAAAGTATAATCCTTGTTGGTATTGACTTCTTCAAGATCCTAAAGATCTTTTTCTTAATAACTTTCTTTCTGGATTGTTTCTTTACCCCTGAAACTTATTTTCTTCTTATAAGCTAAAGATACAGAGGTACACTTCTGATTCTTTTACGTTGTCCTATATATGTATAAACTATATACATAACTAGAGTTAGTGCAACTGTTTTCAAACCCACTTATATCAGTTTTTATTTATATTTTCACTACATAATTCAATAAAATTTAAACAACGAAATATGAGTGTCAAAAAGAAGAATTGCTGTGTCTATAAAAACTTAACTGAATGCTTTGGAAGACTAGAGAATGGTGAAGTCACTAAAAAAATCCAAGAACAATGACCAATTATGCTTGGGCAAACAGCTATAAAAGACAAACATTTTAACCTATAAGGAATATGCACTCAGATGACTCTAAAGGTACATTAAAGTTCTTGTTCTACTTCAGTTGATATGTTATGAGATAACATTTAGGAACTCTTTTATCAATAGACCAATAACTTAAAAGAAATAAAAGGCTTTGGCACCACATCAAAGACTGGCAAGTGTTTATATGTGTTGTTAAAATAAACTAGTTGAGACATATAACAATCATTTCTTACCATTCTCCACTTGACTATTTCTATCTCAGTGGTCAGAATAACCTCAAATCAATAATTTAATTTATAGTGCTGCTGAATTGTTAGGGCCCTTGGTGCTTAGAAAAAGAAAATGCATATCCTTTCAGGAGAAATCCTCTTCTTCTACTGTAGACTCCAATTCCCATAAATAAAATTCCAAGGAAAAGAGTTGGCTCACAGTAAGAAAAGTAACTAAGCCTCCAAAAAAGCCAAGGCACTACAAGTAAGAATTTGCAGAAGCAGAACTAAAAAGACATCAGGTAAAGGAATTACCAGACAGAGACCACAGAAGGTTTATGTTTAATATACTTGAAGAAATTTTTTTAAATCTTGAAAATATTTTAGAATAAAAGAAACTAAAAAATGACCATGCAGATTTTAAAGAGAAATGGATAATTTTGAAAAAAAGAAAAACATAAAATGAAATGTAAACATTCAATGGACAGAATTAATAGAAAATTAAACACAGCTAAAGAAAAAATTAGTGAACTGGAAATAAGAGCTAAAGAAACTACTTAGAATATAACAGAGACAAACATGGAAAACATAAAGGAGGTAACATGAGGATTAAATGAGAAGGTCGAATATATACTTTCTTGGCATCTTAGAGAAAGTAAAAGAGAGACTGGCACAGAGGCCATTATCTCTATCTGAAGAGATAATGTGGGTGTTCTCCAAAACCAATGAAAAACACTTACTGATTTAAGAAGCTCAAATAATCTCAAGAATTAAAAACAAAAGAAACAAAAGAACAAAAAAACCAACCCAACCAAACAAAAAAGCAAAGCCCCATCACACTACAACGCACAATACCAAAGACAAAGAGAAATCCCTAAGAGCATCCAAAGAGAAAAGACAGATTACATTCAGAAGCAACAGTTGTGAACTTTTAGCTGGTTTCTTATTCTCCACAGAGAAAGACGGGAAACAGTAGAATAAATCTAATGTTTCTGAGAGAAAAATGACTGTCAACCTAGAATTCTACACCTAGCAAAAATGTCTGAAAAATGAAGTTGAAACAATGCCATTAAAAGACAACAAAAAATCCAACTGAGTTTGTTAGCAGCAATTTGTTACTAAATTAAATACTAAGGAAATATGTTCCATGCAGGAAGAAAAATATTTCAGATGGAAGATATACGAGACGCAAGACGTATAGATAAAGAACACAGAACGTGGATAAATCTGAATGCTAAATATATAAAACAGTAACATCAAATGGAGTTTAAAAATAAAATTAAGAGAATAGTCACAATAGCATATTAGTTGGGGGTGGCGAAAAGGGAGGAAATAGAATTGGGAAATGGAGTTAAAAGCTTTTATCATGTTTGGAAAGAGTGTAAAAATATTAACTTTAGCCACTGATAAGTTAAGCATGCATTTTGTAATTTCTAAAGTAACCACCAAAGAATAGAAACAAAGTATCATTTCCAAACAAAACAGAATGAGAAAAAAATACCTCATCAATCCAAAAGAAGGCAAGAAAGAAGAAAAAAAGATGAAACAAGTAAACACAAAAAAAGATGGCAGGCATACATCCAAATATATCAATAGTTATAATAAATATAAATGGACTAAATGCACCATGAAGACATTCAGAAGTCATCACTGAGGACATTCTTAAATGCTAACATCGGGTCTAGAACGACTTTGGCATTTTTAAAGAACTCAGAAGACTGGCTTGATACAGATTTCTAACCAACTTGGTAAAGACAATAAACAAAACTGATGCTAAAGTAAACAACAAGTAATGCAAACTAAAGAGATGATTTTTCAGAAGACATTTTAAGAAAACTTCATCCCACCCTCCCAAACATGCCCAACCATTTGCATGTACTTACTGATAACTGCAGAAAACCCGCAGGAGGTCTTCAGTACGAAATTCTTGGGGGAAGTCATAAATTTCTATGACATGTGGAAATTCACAATCACTGAGGTCAATATCAGAAACTTCATGGTTGTAATAATCAAATCTAGGTTCCTGGATGCTTTCTCTATTCTTCATAGTCCCTGATAACTAGGGAAGAAGCAGCATGTAAGTAGCTGTTACATCAAGCTAGAACATTATAAAATATACTATCATATATAAATACTCCTCCTTGTCTCCATATTCCAATTCTTTAACCTTTAGCACTGTCTCTGCACTAATGCTGTTCACGAATACAATAATGGCCAGGGATCTATCATCCAGTTTATATTAACGTGTGGAATATTTTAAAAGATGCTGAAATTCCAACAAAGATAGGCAATACATGAAGCTTCACTTGCATCTATCAACCAGAGTGTGAGAAAATGTAGAATGATTAATGTGGTGAGTTACAAATGGTACATCTTGGAAAACGAATTTCAGAAAATAGCTGAAGAGATGAATTAATAACATTTGTTTTATCTGGGCTTATTGATCAGGCTCATCTCATAGTTTCTTTTATGAAAGTGAACAAAACAGAAATTTAAAAAAATGAAAACATTTTGTTAGTCCACCTTTTGCTGAATGTAGCCTACAAAGGAAATTTGTTAAGACAAATGTTAAGTGGTAGAATTATAGGGTCTCTAGCACGATGGCTACCTACAGGAATTCCCACATTGCAGATTAGTACAAAAATTTAACAGTAATGGAAAATACTTAAAATTCTACTATCCCATAAGAAAACCGAAGGCTATTATCTACTGCACACCAGAGGCAGAAGGGAAGGGGGGAAAATGTAAAGTGGCAGCAAAGCTGTAACAGTCATTTTGTCATTCACCTGTTACAAAACCTAGTTGCTAGTACTGACCACCCAAAGCCTTCAGACCTGAGGGTGTCTTCTCTCTGTTAATCAAAAGTCCAACTAGATCCCTTCAAAGCTTTTCTTTCATTTATACTGTGCCTCACTGCCCCTCAAATGAGGAAATGAGAACTTGCAATGCCAAGGACACCTCTCCTTTCCTTGTAGAAATGAAAAAAGACTCAAGAATTTTATTTGGGAGGGAGGAGAGATGGAAGGTGACTTAGGTAAAATCAACAAAAATATTGATTGTTGTGCCTCTAGTTCCTTTTCTCCATGAAGCTTTAGTTTCATCTAAAAAAACAAAACAAAACAAAAAAAACCCCAAAAAACTAGGAATAACAGCAGCACCTATACCTCACAGATAGGTGTGTGGATCAAATGAGATGATTTGTAAGTGTTCAGCACACTAAGCATAATACTTATATGATACCTAAGTATTCAATGAATTCAACCTACTTATGCAAATTTTAACTAAGTGCTGAATCTATTACATGATAAGCACCATGTTACTTCCACTCTGTTTAGGATACAGGAAGCAAGAAGAGAATATTCCTTCCACCATAACAAGGAGAAAAGATTAAGTGATCTATAAAATCATAACTATTCTTGAATTCACCAGACAGCTGAGTATGCAAGACAACCAAAAATACCCAGAAAGCCACAGAGTAACAAGTTCCTCCAAAGAAAAACAGGACACAGAAACCATTTTTGCCTCTGGCACGGCATGGAAAGAAGTGGGCACCAAGAAATCAGCTGAACTTAAAAATCTTAAAAGCCTAAAGTAGGCTGGTCTATCATTTTAAAATAACTCAGAGCCCCAGACACCAGGAAGGTCTGCAAACATTTCCAAGTGCATCCTTATGTCAGTGCCACACTGTCTTGATTACTGTAGTTTTATAATAGGTCTTTGAAATCAGAAAGTTTGAGTGTTCCTATTTTGTCCTTCCTTTTCAAAATCATTTTGGCTATTCTGGGTCCCTTGGATTTCCATATAAATTTGAAGATCAGCTTGTCAATTTCTGCCAAAAGAAAGAAAAAAAAAAAAAAAGGACAGCTGGGATTTGTTGAATATGTAGGTCAATTTGAGAAGTACCTCAACAATATTAAGAAAAGACGAATATGGGATACTTTCCATTTATTCAGACCTTCCAACAGTGTTTTGTAGTTTTTGGAATACATGTTTCATATACTTCTTTTGTTAAATGTATTCTTAAATAGTATTTAAATGCAATTAAAAATGGAATTTTCTTAGTTTCATTTTTCGATTTCTGGCATTGACTTTTTGAGTTACTTAGCAAAAAACAAAACCACTGCATGGCTGTGCATTTATAAACTGGGGCTATATAATGCGTTGTGAGAGGTAAATAATGCATGACTACAAAACACCTAGGAATTATAAATTCTAAGAAATGATTACAAAGAGGAAGGAAAAGAGGCAAGATGGTCTAGCAGAACATCTGATTATGGTCCTTTGCTCTAACCTAGTCAGCAAAATTGAACTATATACTTATATCCCATTTCTGAGGTAACTATTAACTGTTTTGGCTTCTGGGACTGGTTAAATGCAAAGTGTTAGTAATAGCAAAACATACGATTCTTATTCTGTATTTTGTAATAATAGATCTAAAGCCTACAAGTTATATACTCCTGACTAGTTTTTCCTATCAGACACCACTGTTATCAGGGATTCCTGACTTTGCCAAAGAGGAGGAAGAACTTAATTTCATTTCCCCATGGTACTGACACTGGTGAGATCTACTGGGTAACACATATTTTGAGGGGGTATGGTGGTCGGTAGGAGGCCATAATGTTAACAGCACTTTCTTTCTTGAGTATCTCAGCAAAACAGGATAGGGAGACTTGACAGAGTACGAGAGAGAGGAATATGTTTCAACGAAGGGAAGGAAACGTCTAAGGGAGAACAATATGGAATGAAATGAGGATCAGAGCAAGACTGTGAAGGGAAGTGAGGGGATTAGACAAGGCGATATAGACAGCTTTAAGGAAAGGCTCTAAAATTTCATGCATGAATTATGTAGATACATCCGCAGAAGACCCACACTGTCCAACACAGTAGCTGCCAGCCACGCGTAGCCACTGAGTGCTTGAAAACTGTGGCTACTCCAAATTGGATGGGTTTTATGTATAAAATATATACCAAATTTCAAAGACTTAATACAAAAAAAGTAAAATATCCCATTAATAATTTCTTATATTGATGACGTGTTGACATGATATTCCTGATTAAAAATACATTATTAATTTCAACTCTTTCTTTTTACTTTTCTGCATGTGACTACTAGAAAATTTTTAATTATAGTAAGGTTCATATTTATAGCTTACGTCATATTTCTATTATAGACAAGTGAAACATTTACTCTAAGAGTCACGTGTACTGAAGCAATACCAACTGTACTGTCAATGTGAAGCCTTCATATTGTAAAACCTGCATATATTTTTTTTTCTTTTTGATGGCTATGTAAACTTTGACAGAGCAACAATAGAGAGAAGAGGTTTTGAATTTGATTCATTCTGATCTATTAGACCAACGGAAAGTTTGCAAACAGCTCAGAGCAAACAATTTTGAGTTATGAATCACAAACATTTTAGGATTTTTACCAGTGGTCTGTCTTGTTTATTTATAAAGCATAACATAAATCTGAGTTATTCCTTCATGTGCATAACCAGCTTCCACAAAACCATTCAGCTAAATTAAAATCATCTTCCTCAAAGTGAGGGTTTTAAGACTCTTATTGCCTAGCAGTCTGGTCTTGAAAACAGGTCTATAAAACAGTACCTGACCGGCTATGACTTAGTTGCCCTGGTATCTATCTGTAGAGAAAAAGGGTGAGGAGAGTAGAAGGTCAATTAGGCACGGATCATTGAGCTTTTGATTTTTTGTTGTTTTTTGTTTGATCCTTGGTTCTTCAATATACAAAAAGAAAAACAAAAAGTTCTAAAGTCACAAGCCAACTACTTGTGACAAAAAATAAAAATATGCTACGTTATTTTGGAATAAATTCATATTTATATCTCTGTCAGATGAGCATGTCAGACAGGCTATTATCATCCTGATTACAAAGCGGGAGGACTGCATCACAGAGAGACTAAAGGATATCCCTAAGATTACAAATCAAATTACTGACAGAGTTTGAGTCATAACTCACGTCTCCTGACTGGTAGCATAGTATTCCTTCCATAACATGGTGAAAAGGTCTTACAGTGAACACAATCAGAAACAGTGCTGTATTCGAGTTCAGGACAATGAATTCTGTCTGATTAAGCATCTGTGGATATAAGCTATTCTAAGAAGAAGGAAGGGAAGGGTGAAAGGGAAAAGGAAGGAGTAAGGAAGGGAGGATCAACGACAAAGCTGAAAATTCAGGGTTGATTTTTCTTTTCTTTCTCTTTAAAAAGTAGATTTATTTATTTTGAGAGAGACAGAGACAGCACAAGTGGGGGAGGGTCAGAGAGAGAGGAGAAAGAGAATCCCAAGCAGGCTCCACACTCCCAGCACAGAGACTGACATGGGGCTTGAACCCAGGAAACTGTGAGATCGTGACCTGAGCTGAAACCCAGGCGCCCCCAGGGTTGATTTTTCTAGTGGTATATTCTAGACAGCATACAGAGCATAGATTAAACTTTCCAAAACACTGCTTTCATCATGCCATTCCTTTGATCAAAACTCTTCAGTGGCTGTACTTAAAGCTCCCATAATTTGGCCCCAACCTACCTGTGGTAGGCTGGATAATGTCCTCTCAAGGACATCCGTGTCCTAATTCCCTTAACCTGTGATTATGATACATGCCAAAGGAGAATTAAGGCAGCAGAGAGAATTAAGGTTGTTAATCAGATGACTTTAAATTAGGGAGATTATCTTGGATTATCTGGGTGGACCCATTTATAATCACAGGGGTCCTTAAAAGCAGGAAGAGCCCAGAGAAGAGACAGTGAGTCAGAGAGATGAGATATTAGAAAGACTCAACTGACCTTTGCTGGCTTTAAAAGTGGGCCAAAGAATGTGGGCAGCCTCCAGAAGTTAAAAAAGGCAAGAGAACAGGTACTCCCCTATGGCCTCTGGGAAGGAATACAACCCTGCCAACACCTTAATTAATTAGCCCAGGGAGACCCACTTTGGACTTCCAACCTCCAGAACTGTAAGATAATAGATTTGTGTTGTTTTAAGATACTAGTTTGTGCTGGGGCACCTGAGTGGCTCAGTTGGTTAAGCGACCAACTCTTGATTTTGGCTCAGGTCATGATCTCAAGGTTTGGAATTTAGTTCGTGAGTTCGAGCCCAGTGAGGAGGAGCCTTATAAGATCCTCTGTCTCCCTCTCTCTGCCCCTCCTGCACGCACACATGCACGTGCAAACTCTCTCTCAAAAATACATAAATGTTAAAAAAAAGACACTAGTTTGTGGTAATTTATTACAGCAATAGTAAACTAATACACAATCTAATATGCTACATTCCAACCAAAGAGTAATACTCACTATGCCTAAACAGATCTTACTTCCTCCTGTCTATTGCTTTGGTCATAATATTTTGCAAGTTCTGGCTGACATCTGTTGGTCTGCATGTCTCAAAATATGACACCATTCTCCAAGGACATACTCAAATACCACCTCTTCTATGATTCCTCCCCTACACATCCAAAAGCATGTATAATCTGACCCTTCCTCTACATTTCTATAGCATTTATCTCCGCTGCACTACTTCTGTAATACTTGTTACATGACACTTTATGTTACAGCTGGACCTGCCTCTTCCTCCAAACTTACCCTGACCACCTAACTGCCCCTCCAACAAACATTTAATGAATGCTTAAACATACATTAGAAAAAGAACTTCAAATTCAATATGTAATAAAATTTTAAGATGAATAAAGTGTTATCAGAAGGTAGAAGAGAACTTTGCTAACTCTTCTTCACTGCCCAAGTAATTAAAACACAGACAAGGCAGACAAAGTTGCCATCAGTATAAGTGTGCAAAGGCACACAAGGAGTGTAGTATTCACCAAATAGTTCTGTGTGGGTACACTGAATAATGTCAGGACTTGGGGGGAGTGTTATGGGCTTAACTGGGTCTTGCCCAAATTCATATGTTAAAGTGCTAACAACTAGATCCTTAAAATAGGACTGTATTTGGAGATAAGGCTTTTAGAGGTTAACGAAGTTAAAGTAACGTCATTAGGGTGGGCTCTAAAATAAGTGGTGTCTTTGTAAGAGGGACAGTGGTCACAGACACAGAAGGAAGACCGTGTGAAGACACAGGGACAAGTAGGCCAGCTACAAACCAAGGAGAGACCTCAGAAGAAACTAACCCTGCTGACACCTTCATCTGTACCATTAACCCCTAGCATTGCAAGGGTTATTACTATGCTACAGTTGGTTTAGGGCACTGGAGTATGGCAGCCTTGGCCAACAACTACACGGTATAAGGCTGGAGAGAAAGGCTGGAGTTCCAGTTGCCTCATCAACATCTGGATTCTATAGTCCAACTATAAGGGACATATCATATTTATCCTGATAGTCCCCTATTGCACATATTATCATGCACAAACTTGGCATTCAATAAATATTTGTGGAACAAATAAAATGCACATGCCTCAAGTTAATTACTTTGTCCAAATGCATGATTAACAGGACTAACTCTATACAGAACCCTCACCAATAAGGATTTGATTTACACAACATATATTTTTTAAAGGATTCTGGATGGCATTCTGAAATTTGAAAAAAAAAAATTGACACTCTTTTCTTTCCCTTTACCAATAAATTTTAATTTCTCTGCTTACATAAATTATGCAGAAAATCCAAATAAATAAATTATAGGGGCGCCTGGGTGGCGCAGTCAGTTAAGTGACCAACTTCAGCTCAAGTCATGATCTCAGTTTGTGGGTTTGAGGGAACCCCTCATCAGGCTCTGTGCTGACAGCTGGGAGCCTGAAGCCTGCTTCAGACCCTGTGTCTCCTCTCTCTGCTCCTCTCTTGGCTCGTGCTCTGTCTCTCAAAAATGAAGAAATATAAAAAAAAAAAAGAAATAAAAATAAATAAATGAAAATAAATTATAAAAGAAAAATTTCAAAACAGATCATCTCAACTTCTGATAGTGACAAATTCAGCACCGAAGTATGGGAACATTCTGTATTTTTTACAGGCTATTTTCACATCCTAGAATGCCTGGTCTGTTTTGGGTCCTTCCTCTCCTTTAAGACCTAGCTTCAATCTTTATCTCCTCTTAAAGCTTTCCTTATTGACTCCAGTTTAGTGGTCTCTCCCTTCCCTATACTACTACATTGTAACACTTGGCAGTTGGATACACAGTAAAACCTTGGTTTGCGAGCATAATTTGTTCCCGAAACATGTTTATAATCCAAAGCACTTATATATCAAAGCAAATTTCAAGAACAAATGGCTTGATTGTGATCATGTGATGTTCGGCATCACATACTACCCGTACTGCAAGACATCGCTCATTTTATCAGGTTAAAATTTATTAGAAATGTTTGCTCATCTTGTGGAACACTCACAGAACAAGTTACTCACAATCCAAGGTTTTACTATATACCACATTTCATCAATTCTAAGACACCTATTTTTTTCACACTTTAACACTTCTGACATCAGGATCCATTTTATAAAAATTTTTTTTTTCAACGTTTATTTATTTTTGGGACTGAGAGAGACAGAGCATGAACGGGGGAGGGGCAGAGAGAGAGGGAGACACAGAATCGGAAACAGGCTCCAGGCTCTGAGCCATCAGCCCAGAGCCTGACGCGGGGCTCGAACTCACGGACCGCGAGATGGTGACCTGGCTGAAGTCGGACGCTTAACCGACTGCGCCACCCAGGCACCCCGGGATGCATTTTATAATCGTGCATATGGTAGAAAATGCTTGCCTGCATATGCAAAAGTATCAAAGTACCAGTACCAAAACCAGCAGAAAGGGTGGTCAACAGTGTGGAAGAAAATCTGGATATAAGAAGTGCTCTAAATAAATGCAAACAAGGCTTAAGAATCCAGCAACAAGGGGCGCCTGGGTGGCTCAGTCGGTTAAGCGTCCGACTTCAGCCAGGTCACGATCTCGCGGTCCCGGAGTTCGAGCCCCGTGTCGGGCTCTGGGCTGATGGCTCAGAGCCTGGAGCCTGCTTCGGATTCTGTGTCTCCCTCTCTCTCTGCCCCTCCCCCATTCATGCTCTGTCTCTCTCTGTCTCAAAAATAAATAAACGTTAAAAAAAATTTTAAAAAAAGAATCCAGCAACAATGATGTTTGCTTCTTTTATGTATTCTTTTAAGAAATGTTGCACCATCAAAGTTCTTGATGGCACAGAACATGATACAGGATGGAAAGGCGTCCTATCAATGACTGAATCAAGGAATTATTACAAAGAGTTGCACTATAAACATGAGTTTTAGGAAAACTTTAGCCAATTTCTTTCACCTACATTCTCTTTATGTAAGAAAGGATATAGGATAAAAATTTGCATCTAATTAAGTCTAACAGAGTTCTTTGTAAAATAAAAATTCTAAAGGGTAAGGGTTGTGTGAAAGTTTAGTGATACATAAAATGATGACGTATTTCACAATCGATGGCTTTTTCAAATCAATGAAGAGAGACAGTGCAAGTGGGGGAGAGGGAGAGAGAGAATCCCAAGCAGTGCTGTCAGCGCAGAGCGTGACAAGGGGCTGGAATCCACCAACTGTGAGATCATGACCTGAGCTGAAGTCCAGAGTTAGATGCCTAACCGACTGAGCCACCCAGGTACCTTTAGAATTGACTGCATGGATTAATTCTGTAGATAATGTAATCACGTTATACAACCAACTTGTGGTAAAGTCTTTGTTGTCCTTGTCCCTGTAACTTGATACCCCATATTTAAATTTGTTATAGATATAACTATAGTTTAAGGTGGTTTATTATGTTTAATTAAAAGTACCCACAGCTCTGTGCTGAGAGTGTGGAGCCTGCTTGGGATTCTCTCTCTCCCCTCTCTGCCCCTCCCCCACTCACTCTCTTAAAATAAAAAAAACTTAAAAAAAAAAAAGAATTAATCCACATAGTCAATTCTCAATTACATAGGTTAGGTTATTCAAGTTCTTTGTTTTTGTTTTTCTCTTCTACTTATATCTTGTGGCTACTTAACTGCTTCTAATTCACTTTCTGTTGAACAAAATCAATTTAAAATGTCATTATTTACTATAAACCTTGATAAATTAAAAGATTTGGCTGGAGAATAGGCTTAAGCTATAAACAAAAAGTAAGATTTTGAATTATCTGGATCTAATTCTATTTAAGGTATTCTAGGATCACAGAAAACAGAGTAATAGCCAAGAAATTTTTCATGGTGCTCTATAGTACTATGAATAAACCAAAAGCTAGAATTAAAATGTTTTACTCATCTGACTTATCTTTGGCAAACAGGGAAATAACATTATTTAAAAAAATAAAAAGTATTCCAAGTTTTTTCAAATTTCTCATGACCTAAGTTCAAAAACATCCATAAGGAGTTTCCTAAAAAGATACTACCATTATAGTATTATAGCATAAATATTTATATGCTATGCTGTATAAATTACAGCTTCTAGCCCTCTTTTATACTATTTTGGGCTTGAGTTCTTTTCAATAGAAGGATAAATTTAGACTTTTAAACTCTAACATTTTACACAGTAAGTATAAGAATAGATAATGCCTCCGATGAAATTCCATACCCGCAAATAAGACTTCTAATGTATCTAGGCTGTGCCCCTACTGACTTACCAAGAAACCAAAGCCATAAAGGCAAACTTTGGCTTCATTAAATTTCTAACAAGAATGGCTCAAATGTCCTCCCCATCTAGGGTGCCATCTAAAGACTTCTCTAGAATAGGTGTTAAGTAATATCTCAATACCTCTGATTATCATCGGTGGGAGAAAGCCATGTCCATAGCTTTGGATTAAGGCATAATTAAAGAGAAGAAAGGGAGGAAGTGAACAAGGAAGCAGAAAAGGAAAAGGGCAAAAGGAAATAAGAAAAAAGCTACCGTAATGAGACATGTATAGTGCCCCAGCAATTGGTTCAGATGATCATTTACTGACCTCAGGGCCAGAGGGTAAATCTGAGAACTCTAGTTCCCTCCCACAGATGGTGATGTAGGACATAGGAATATATGGGCAGAGACCAAGTGAACATCCTGAACCAATATGGGCCTGGTTCCTGTTCTGATAGTACAGAGGTTAACGTGGCAGACTGATGTTGGAGCTCTTGAGAAGACGCTATACAGTCCCCTGAAAACATTAAATTTATAGTCAAGAGAAACACTGAGAAGGCAGGGAGACATCTGCATCTCCTCCTTTTCCCAGCATCACTGAAATGACTAGATTGAGAGATGTCACTGATGAACTAGAATGATCTAAGACCAGACTACCCAGGAATAGGAAACTGCTAGAGGTTTGAACCTTCCCAAACTACCGGTGACAGCTAACCTCAGTGACAATGGCTGTCCACAAGACCCAGGAAAAATTGTAAAATAAATAAAGTTAGCATTTATTGCCATTCCACTTGTTTGATTTCTCTAGTCCCTGATCTACTTTTCCTTATGTTCCCTTTAGCTACCTAAGATCCTACATCATACCCATACCAATTCTCCCAAATAAAATGTTTTCTTTGCTTATTACTTTAGAGAGTATTAGTCCTGGCTTATCTGTCCCTACCAGGTAATACATATGTACTTCTGACCTTCAAACTTCAGACTCAGAACCACTGCTTTAAGAAATGAGTCAGTCTTGTTCTGGGCAGGCAATATAATAGTACGACCCATCATCTGAAGGATCAGAAGCACAGTGTTTGTGCATTAAGCCTAGTATCCAGTATGCCAGGGCATCCTCTTGGCTTTTCCTCAACAATCTCAGTTTTTGGTCAATTCATACAAAAGATCTTCTGCACAGGTTGCTGACTAGCACTTAAATTCCCTCTGTCCCAAATCTAGGCATTATTGCAAATTTATACCTCCCTACACCCCAACCCCAAATTCATAACAAAACAGTCTGAATTTAAATATATTTTGACTGCTGGCTACTCACTTCAGCAGCCAGGCCTATAGATGGGTCCCCTTTTTCCTCTAGCACTCGTTCCCAAAGCCCAGCAACAGAGTATCTAGCATGTCTTACAAGCAATTTTTGATACAAATGATTATATTAAATCAAAGCATAGATGAGTTTAATTCTCCTAAAAGTATGTTTCTATCCTTAACCAAACTTTTAACACAAATAAATTGTCAATTTTGGGATACAGTTATTAAGTGTTTCTTTTCACTCTAGTTCTCTTTGCCAACCCTACCATTTCCCCTCCCTGCTATCGTCGCTCAACAGGGAATGAACTAAATGGAACAAACATTAGGAGGAGTCATATCACTATTCCTACCCCATCTGCCCCAACTATACCCCACATATGGCATCTCATGGAGCTCACTAACATGAAAACACTGCCAAGGACAGAGTAGGGCACACCAGGAATCTCTGAAGCTTCAGACAAGAATCCCTCCTTGTACTGACAACAGAGGCCTAGAACTGTTTACCTCTCATTAGTTTTGAAAAAGCATTGGGAATTAAAATGCTGTTGATGCGAATGCAGATTCAGAGGAAAAAAAATACTATGCAACAAACCCAATGGAGCTCAGAAGGGAGATTTTTCATTTTAGGAGTTGTTTGGTTTAGAAATAAACAAACTGTTAGCAATGGTATCGTCTTAATGTCCCCTCTTTCTGTATGAACCAGAGATCTAGTCATCATCCACTAGTGGACTGAACAATAAACGGAATATATAATTCAACCAGATTATTCACTGGATGTCCCAAGTGACTGCATTCGAAAATACAGCATCTGGAATCCTCACTTAGGCAGTCAAGAACATGTTAATTCAGACGTTTTATTTTTTTTAATGTTCATTTATTTACTTTGAGAGAGAAAGAGAGTATGAGCACAAGCCAGGGAGAGGCAGAGAGAGAATCCCAAGGAGGCTCTGCGCTGTTAGCACAGAGCTTGATGCAGGGCTCGATCTCACAGCCCATGAGATCATGACCTGAGCTGGATTCAAGAGTCGGATGCTTAACCAACTGAGCCACCCAAGTGCCGCTAATTCAGACGTTTTAATAAAAATATTAAACATAAGTCTGTCAAAATGATTTGCAACTAATAATAAAAGATACTGTGAAAATAAAAACTAAAATAGTGAGGAAGTATAAAGTATATGAGAACCTTGTACTTTTTTCACTCCATTTTTTTCTGAAAACCTAAAACTGCTCAAAAAAAGAGAGTCTACCAATTTTAAAAAAAATAGAAAAATGTAAATTAGGAACATAAGAACAATCTCTGAAGTGGGACTTCAAATCTTGTTTAATTCTATGGCTTCAGCAACATGAACCAGTGTCAACCAGGTTAGCCCTCAAGGGTCTAATCCTTTGTTGAAGCCACTGTCTAGATCACCCATCAGACAATCAATTTAGGACATCTCTTATATGGGTGTTTTATATTAATCATTCTTTAGATTATTATGTGATAATCACATGGTTACATGCTGTCTCTCCAAATATAAGAAACTTCAGATAAAGCTGAGAAAAAAGCTGGCATGTAACCCAGTGCCTTCAAAATGGTAGTGATAACTATATCTAGCTATTTACAACCTATAGTTTATCAAACTCTAGGTACTTAAACTTTGCATTTAACTGCAAAGTGATGAACTACCAACTATTAATGAAGTCCCTAGGGGGTGGAATATGAAGGACTTTTCTCCCTTTGTACTTCATATAATTTGCTTTTAGTGGTTGGATTATGAATTTTTCCTTTCGCTTTTAGGTTCCCTACTTAAACACAGACCGCATCTTTGCAAAAGTCTATAGGGAGAAGGAGTGTATAAACGTGAGTCTACACACAAAAGAAGATAGTCTGGGAATGGGTGGTGTCCCTTTACTCTTCTTTTTTCCATGGTTATATATTGTTAGTAGCCTTCTGTAACAAAAGGAGACTCCTACCTAAACCAAGGCCAGAAATGACCAGTGTCAAATTAAGGCCAGAAATGACCAGTGTCAAATTAAGGCCAGAAATGGCCAGTGAAGGGACCAGATGCCACACTCTATCAATATCTATATTATGTTGCTGGGTTAACCCTCCTACCAAACAACAGATCTGCAGATCAGTACGGGAGGCAGCAGGAGCTATGAAAGTTTTATCCAGACAACAGTAATTCTTGTGTTCTTATACCAAGATCTCAAAGGGTTAAAAGAAGTCATGCCAACATTTTTTTTTAAATCAATTACCAATGTAAATTTCTGAGCATTCCAAACCATGATCTTTAGAGACTCATCAAGAATTGTAGTTCCAGGAGTTCAGTGATGACCCATCCATGCTTTCTACCCACTCAGGCAGTTTTAGAAGTTCAAATGTCACAGGAAACTGCTTCACATGCCAATGGCTGTCACACCCTGCTCTACAGCATACCTCCCTGACTATTAGAAGTATTAGACATACCTCCATGTGTAGCCACTGTCAACAAAGAAACAGGCCCACTGGGAAAAGAGCCAAAAATTATTGGTTGGAAAGTTTTCAAGAGACAGACACTCTGATTTGACCTTTAATAAAGTATGTTTAGAGCAATATAAATAATAAATTAAGAGTAATAGTCACTAAAAGGCTATTAACATTATTGAATTTGTGACATCTTTTAATAACATTATTATTACATCTCCTAAAACTCAAAGCACAGGAGATCATAGTTTGGAGTCGGATCTGCTACCAGCATTCTCAATCTACCTCCTTCCTTCTTGCTCTCTTCAACCCTTATCCCTCAATGCAGACCTCACTCCCTACCAAGCACCAACCCAGTGTGTGATATCCAAACACAACACCCAGGCACTGGCTGTCCAGCTTAAAACACTACATACTCCTTTCTCTAGCCATTCCAAGCTTCAGGTCATACAAGTATCGTCTTTGGCTATATTACGATGCTCCTCAAAACACGGAGTGGTTGCCTACTTTCTTCTGCACCTATTCCAAACAGTGTTAAGATCTGAAAAACAGACTTGCACACCTGAACCCTCTTGCCCCGTTATAAAAGCTGTATCCCTAAGCTACCATACAGAATCCAAGTTCCAGCAGCAATCAAGTTTTGAAAGCCCCTGGTGTCCACCCTAAAAAAGCACAGAGCTCCAACTCTGCCCTATCATCTACATCCATTCAATAAATATTTATTTACTAAGCCTCATTATGTGTAAAGGGCTCTTGCCATACCTTTCTTTTGTAGGAAGCTATTCCTTCTCTCCTGTGCACATGTGTGCTCTCTGCTCCCTCAGATAATCTCTTTGAACATGGAGACCTTCCAATGCTTGAATCTTTTTTGTTTTTATTTTTATTTATTTTGAGAAAGAGAGAGAGAGAGAGAGCACGAGAAGTGGAGGGGCAGAGAGAGAGAGAGAGAGACAGACAGACAGACAGAGAATCCCAAGGAGGCTCCACACTGTCAGTGAGGAGCCCGATGCGGGGCTCAAACACACAAACTGTGAGATCATGACTTGAGCTGAAATCAAGAGTCAGATGCTTAACCAACTGAGCCCCACAGGAGCCCCCAATGCTTGGATCCTTAATAACTTCTCTATATTCCACCTCACTTCCCACATTACTAGTATTTATTAACCTAATTTGTGTCTAAAACTTCTGTTTTTCTTCTAGTTATGTGTGGACAGCCATCTCTAGTTATCACACTCACATTCTGATAAACATTCAAGTGTATGTTACTACCTTTTCAGCAATGGTTCTCACTTTGTATGCATCAGAGTCACCTGAAAAACACAAATATACACACTACTGGGCTAAATAAAGAGTTTGCATTTCTAACAAGTTCCAGGTGATACTCGTACTTTGGGAAGCCCTGCCTTTGAGAATCTGATGAAAAACTGCACATACATATAAAATTTTGTATGCAATTTCAAGGGGTTCGTGGATGCCATTTGTAGTTATTTTCTGTTCTGTATTTCCTTCTAAGGAATATTTAGGACATAGTACTTCCTGACTTGACCATAAGAAGTGCTACCTGTGGTACATGTGCACATGCAAACACCTAAGAATGAAGAGGAACTGCTTGGTATTGGAAAGTCAGCTCTGTCCAATGGGCTACACCCTCTTCATTCTCACATGTGTCTTCACATGCATGTGACCGTTTTTCTGTACTTAGGGTTTAATTCTGAGAAACAAAAGAACCAATCACTTCATATTTAAAAGGTTCTCTGGAATCACTCAAACAAAACTATGTTATAGGTAACAACATGGTCTGGTAGAAAGAACACGAACATTGGATTAAGAGAGAACTAAATGGAAACCCTGATTCTGCCTTTCCTAAAGGTCTGACCACTAAGCTTCAATTTCCTCATTTATAAAATTGGTGATTTCATTGGGAAATTATTTTTTCTCCTTCCAGACACTCCTATAAGGAATGAAAGGGGAAGTGGTTTTACTATTTAACACCAATGATTCTTATTTATGGCAAGGAATTTAAATACTGGATAGAGTGAATGTCTAAATTAGGAAAATAAAAAGATGAAACTAAATAACTTTTAAAATGACTTCTAACCCAACATTTTGTATTTATGAACTCTTGACTAGCCAGCATGTCATTATTTACTCATACTTTACATGTACTCAACAATCATTTATTCTGTAACTCAGCATAAACTACTTAAGAAACGATCATACCTTTCCTTATTTTACCCTTCCCTTTTCTACTTCCTTCCCTCCAGTGTCTGACAACATCCCAACATTTCCTAGAAAAATACGATAAATGTGAATAATAAATTACTCCCCTCCCCTCAGATAGGCCTGGGTAAAATACATCTTGTCAATGCAGAAAATCCCTTTTGAAGAAGTCTCCCTCTTTATTTCCTCAACAGACAGTCAGAATCCGTTAAACTCATCTTTAATCTATTCAGTAAGATCTCTCACAACTTGGTTATAATAGATACTCAATTTGGTATGTTTTACTTTGTAAAGATCTATCAGACATTCTTTTCTCAATCTACAGTCCTATTTGTTTATTGCAGGAACCCTTACATTGAATGTAACATGAGTGAATGTATGAATGTGCACAAATGTCCGTCAAAATTACCCCCCCAAACACCAGGCTCTATGAATCTATAAATTATGTAAGCATCGAGAAACTTCCACTGAACAGACCTCTTGTAGAAGACGTGGATCCAAGCAGTCACCATCATCATTAAACAGAGACTCCCAGCTGTCCTCAGTAGCAGTACTTCCCTCCACATGAGATGTTTCCGTTGCTTTCGGTTCCATAGATGTTTCCATAGATACAGATTCCGTATCAGGAAAGGATACACCAAATTCTATATTCTCTGAGTTATCTTCCTCTTTTGTTTCGAACTCTTCGGCAGTTTTTAGTTCATGCAATGCCTCTGTTATATCACCCGTACAATCTAGATCAATGCCCAAGGCACTGTCTGAAAGTACTTTTGTCCCATTTAACATACTGAGTTCACAGTCCAAAAAAGTGCTACAATTACTACCAGCAATCTTCTTTATAGGTAAGGAGGAAGCACAATCTGACAAGCTCTCTATCAACTTTCCTGTTGACTCTGTGAAACTAGATGAAATACTCTCAGCATAAATATCTGAGCAAGCAGTCAGGCTGCTGAAATTTTCTATGTCATTCCCACTCCCAGCTACATGAAGAGGGGCTGTATCTGCACTCATTTCTAAATATTTTGAGAAACTATTTGTGTTGCTACAGGCCTCACCAACTGTTCTAACTGCAGCTACACAAGGGCTACCCACAGTTATCTGATCAGACAGGACATCTGTAATGTCCATCTTACATGCCTTATGGGTAATGTCACCTACACTCTTCAGCCTATTATCTAGATCTGTTTCATGAGCAAGGAGAGCTGTATCAGAAGGTTCATATCTTATACACAAGTCATCAGCAGTACTGTCATTCTTCTCATACTCTCTAATCAGTGTTGGATCAAAAATGCCATTTATACTCTCTAATTTGCTGACTATGGTCATTTTATGAGAGATGTGACCCAAAGTCTCAGGAATGGAATCTATACCTCTCTGAGCCAAGATGATATCTGTACTGTTGGCTGTATCACCAACATTCTCAGCTTCAAAGTCTACACAAGTTTGATCAGTGACACCATCCGCACTTCCAGGAACAGAAATGGCAGTGATGCCTCCATTGCCGAGAGTCAACATTCCACACGATGTTTGCATACTTTCTGGTACAGTTTCAGAATCAGAACTTAGTTTTACTGGCACAGTCTTACTCTCAGGTTTCAATACAGAATTAAAAACTCCAGGAAACTGGGATAGTATCTCCACCACCTTGACATCAGTTTCAATTCTGTTTTCCAAATCTCTGCCTTTGAACGTTTTGCCACTTAGTTTGTGCCTACTGAAATCACAGAATTCCGTATTTTGGAATGGTTTGTTTAGAACCTGGGCCTCACCCACTTCTGAACAAGACTGAGATAGAAGCAACTTCCCAGGTCCTATCACATTTGTGGTTTCGACCTCCAAACACTCCACCTTCTTTGGTTTAACGTGTCTTTGTAAAGGTGCACTAGGTAGCATCCCAGGATTTGGGACACTTTGCTGATGTCCTTGGGATAATGCTTCTTTAGATTCTGTGGTTCCCCTCCTAACACAAACCCTGTCTTTCTTTCTTTCTTGAAGGCATGTGTCTTTTCTTAATTTTGTTGAAAACTTCTTTCCTTCCTTATGGTTGTGTTCCTTATCATCAGGATTAATGCTTAGTGTCTGAGTCTCAGATTTGCCTCTAAAGATCTCCTTTTGGAAGAGACCATCTTCTTTTTGTTCTTCTTTCACCACAGAGTTAGGTGGACCACAGCTTTTTTCTTCATCACCTGACTTAAGCAACACTATACCCCTTCGAGCTTTCGGTATATAAAGTGCCATGTCAGGCCTTCTGGCTCGAACTCTGCATCTCTCTGCTGCTTGCTGCATGGCACCACCTCAATCTGCAAGAAGACAGAATAAATCAATCACCAAAAATGAAGTACAACATGCTGAACCAAGAGATTCTTTAAAGACTAGGTACAGGGCCTACTAACCCATCCTATAGAAACCCTCAAGTTAAAACAAAGTAAAACCTGCCATAAAATAATTAATGTAGTAAGTTATGCCACTAAGGAAAGTAAATTCCAAAATAACTCATGAGCTCATGAATTTTATTCATGTAACTCTCTTTCTTCATATGCCCCAAACCCTTTACTTCTACATCTGAAGTCCTCTCTACTTTTTTAACAAGTAGCCCTGACTTGGCTAAATTAAAAGATTATCAGAAAAGTGACTGCCAGCTATTAAGTACTCATGAAACACTACTATCTCCCTATTCCTGGGGCCCAGAATTTACACTGAAGAGTATATTCAAGGAGGACCTCTAAAAACACATTTGTTTAACATAAATGTATCCACATAAATATGATTTTTAAAAGTAACTTGAATGGAGGCTAGAAAATGAGACAACTAATCCAGGACTAACTTCTAGAACCTGTTGCTCTTGAACTATGATTTTTGGGAGAATAGGTAGTGGGGAAAAGAACATCATTATTCTAATACTATTTAATCAAATGACCCGTCATAAATTTTTCTTCCAGCAGCAATAAAATGGGTCTGGACAGGATGAAGAAGACTGGAGACCAAGAAATGTGATGCAACAACTCACATTTAGTAACTTCTTGAGAAACTCACCACAATTGGCCAATGGAAATTAAAAAAAGGAAAAAACTTAACAAATGGTTAAATAAGGCTTTATCTACCATCAACAAAATACAAGAAAATGAGCTAGATGACTTCATATTGAGTTTTTAATCTTCAAAATTATACCATGAAGTATTACTGTATCCATAGCAAAAAGAATAAGGAGGTACATCACAAAGAAACACCCATATACACTCAGAAGCATTCACTGTTAAGATTTCACCACACACATTACAAAGAAAATAGATAATACTAGGGAAGCTATTTCCAGATCCCTCAATTCTCACCTGCTCCAGAATACCTTCTCAGTGAAGAAGCTCTGCTCTCATGGCACAGGCTGTTTTCTTTGCAGCCCAGGTATTTACCGTGGCCCTGAGCATCAAATGTTCCCATAAATCCTCTCATTCCTTTTCTCTTTTGAGGTCTTAATTATTATCTAACCTACAACTCATGGTAGATTTTCTTTCTAGCTTTCCAATTGTGGACAAATAGGACTTTAACATTTAGACATGCCAGGATTTTTCAAATATGCCTACTTTACAAAGACAGAAGTACTAACGTGTATTTCACTGGGAGCCCAGAGACAGTGCATCTTGATCTCAGTTAACAAAGCATCTGACAATATATGTCATGATGAACTCTTGCATTATAAGATGGAAATGTGGGCTACTTAATAGAACTAGAAGGTGGACTTGCAGCAAAAAGTAGTAATAGGCAGAAATGAATTTAGAGAGGATTATTTAAAGATAATCTGTGTCCCCACAGGCCTTTGAAATTCAACATTTTAAACAATAATTTGAATATAAACAATAAACAATGAGTGCTTATCAAATCTGCAACTGATACAAAATCAGTATGGTTAATAAATGCCCAAAATGATAAAATTACAATTTAGTATCATTTCTCCAATCTGGAATGCTGCGCTGAAGTAATACGAATAAATACAAAGATCTGCTTTGATTAAAAAATCAAACACCACAGAACAACTGATTTGTGTGTAACTGCACAAAAAAAGAATTAAATTTCATCTGTAAAGTCAATAAACCTCAAAAGGTAGTGATGTGGATGTTTACAAAAGCAACACAATCTTAGATTGTACAGCTCAGAAAATATACCACACAAAATATGGTTAAAGGAATTAAAGGTTACTTCTTGCCTAAAGAGGTCTAATTGGAAACATCCAAACTACCTTTAAACCTGAAGAGCTAGTTGCTCTACAGAAGAGATAAATGTTCTCTTCTATGATTCTATGCTTCTCCAGAAGTCAGTACCAGAACCAATTGGTAGAAATTAAAGAAAAACAAAGTTTAGCTCCATATATAGAACTTTCCAACACTATTAATCAGGTAATGAGCTCTGTCTCTACAGTCTGGATGACTGACTGATACACTAGAGAAAGAATTTCTATCTGTAGGTAAGTCAGGATTTAAGTATTCTTCAGACTTGAAATTCTATGATTCTATTTTTCTCTTCCACAATAGATATGTATCAAAGGCTTCAAATTTAAAATTATTTTGTGCTACTGCTAATGACTTTTAAAACATAATTTGCCTTTTTAAAGTTAATGCCCACATGTCATGATTCGATTTCCTAAAGCTGAAAACAGTATAAGAAATTTATACCACCCACTTCTTACCAGAACACCAAACTCAATTAGGCCATGACCAGCAACGTGCTGGTCAATGTTTAGCAACCAGCTTTCCACTGTAATTCAGAGGACTGGTTGATATTTTCGCTCACATCAATGATGTCAACAATGTGAGTAACTTCTTTGCTGAAGTGAATAATCATTTCTGAAATGCAAAATATATTCTCAATTTTTGAGCTATGTACAATGTAATAGATAAAGACCTGACACTTTAAGTTTGCATTATTAGCATTTTCTCCATCACTTTACATATAGACGAGCAATAAACAATAAATCAAGCCCCGATTTATGGCATTTGCTTAACTCTGTGATGTAAATATTCCTACCGTAGCTAATTCCAAGCTATCGATGTAACTTCACTGAAAATGGAATTGGGGAAACACACGCAGTAACACGCCATGATACAGTAGCTCAACCTAAAGGTTCGATATTCATAAATAACTTCAAGAACATAAATCATAGTAAAATAATTAGGAAGTGAATTTTAAATATTGATTACCTTTTTTAATGCCATTTATTTAATAATAAGCTATGTAATTTAATTCTTAATGATGGCTGTGTTAACAGTTTGCAAAATTCCTAAAACTTTAACAATCAGCTCTCAGACCAGTAGGAGATTCTCCAATACACCACTGGCTAGAACAATTCTTTCATAATTTCTCACAGACATAGAAAAAAAGAAGAGAATCCCCATCTTGTGGACCTTTAAGATAATATCAAATCAGTTTAAAGCCGTTATGCTTTTTGTGAACTTTTTTTGCAACTGTAGGCATGAAAGGCCTTTAACAAGGGGAGAAGGGATGCCTGGCATACACAAGTTTTTAAATCTTAGATTAAAAAATTCCCACCCAGATATTTACTAATAGCACTTGATGTTTTCTTTCGCTCTTTAATATGGTTTTAACTTTTTTACAATATTCTAAATGCTTTTTATTGGTCCAGTTTTCTTCTTAACAGGCAGGTTATTTGGGGTGTACTTTGCAATTTATTCTGGAATGGTCATCAGCATGCAATTATATTGCAGAGAATTATATTTTCTGAAGGAGATAAAAACTTAAGATTCCTTTGTGATGGTGGGCAGTTAACTGCTAATATACACCTTTCAAATATTTTAGGCCAAATCATTTTTTTCTATCCTATACTTCTGAAGACTAGGATCATTTGTGAGAACCTGTCCAACTGCTTCTAAAGTTTCAAATATCTCTTGAGAGAAAATAATCAGTAACTTCCTCTAAGTACCTCTCTGTCCCATCTTCATGATAGGCAAACTAGCATAGAACAAATCAGGCTTTTACAATTTTTATAACAGAATTTTAATGCTGTTGGCCCATATTCGGTATATAAAACATATGGATCCTTCTTCAATCAACAATAGAGAATACTGGCACTTAAGGCACTCACTGGATAATTCAACCATGAACTGATTTGATCCAGTACTTACCAGTGGCTCACTAGAGACAGAGGATATTTGAGAGAAACTGCCTAATGGGCATGTTAACTGTTCATTCTTCAAGAACAAATTAAGCACTACCACTTTGTTCATTAGAATGCATCATAACAACAGCATATATCTGGTCTTTTTACTTGGAAATAATTTCAAATTTACAGATAAGTTACAAAAGCAAAAATACTACAAACAGCACCCTGCAATCCTTTACCCAGATTTATGTTATTTTTACTCCATTTGCTTTATCATTTGCAA
Source organism: Felis catus (assembly GCF_018350175.1). NCBI lineage: Eukaryota > Metazoa > Chordata > Mammalia > Carnivora > Felidae > Felis > Felis catus. Next base: position 57,131,850 of record NC_058378.1, on the reverse strand, counting down.
TCGTACACGTTTCCACTCTTTACACACACACACAAATATTTGTTCTAAACCTTTTGAGGGCAAATTACAGACATCATGGCCCTTTATCCCTAAATACTTCAGAGTATATTTCCTATAAATTGGCATATTTTCTTTGATAATTTTAATACAGTTATCATGTCAGCAAATTTGACATGGATACTTTTATCAAATCAAACATACATATTCCAATTTTGTCAGCTGACCCACTAAAGACCTTTTAGTATATTTCCCTCTCCAATACTGGATCCGGTTTACAATCAGGTACTGCATTTAGTTACGTCTCTTTAGCCTCCTACCTTCTAGAATGTTTTCACAGACTATCATTGTCTTTTAGGACATTGACAATTTGGGACACTGTTCCTTCTCCCACCCTTTTTTTTAATAGAACATCCCCCAGTTAGGGTTTATCTGGTGTTTCCTCATGATTGGATTGAGGTTATACATTCTCAGCCAGAATAGTACATAGATGGTCATGTGTCCTTCTCAGAGCCTCACATCTGGAGGCACATGATTCCCATCTGTCCTTCAATGGTGACTTTAGCTTTGAGTACCTGGTCAAGGTACTGTCCAATTTCTCTACTGTATAATTACTGTGTATTTTCTCCCTTGCAACTAAAAGCAGTCTGTGGAGTAACACTTCAAGAGCATACAAATATCCTACTCCTCATCAAAATTTCCCCTAGATTTAGCATCCACTAACAAGTCTAATCTGACCCAATCTTTAGTATGATGGTTGCAAAATGATCTTCCAACTCTGCAAGTTCCTTCACGTTTACCAGTAAATCCTTAGCATTTTTCTGAAAGCAAAAGTAAACTATGTATCTTCACTCACTACAAAAGCTAAGATTAGATTTTCTAAGTTAAAAATCTTGATTTTCACAGCTGGTGGATACAGGAAATGTCCACTTGCAAAACATTTTCTAACTTTTGCAAACCAAAGTTGAAAGTAATTACCATCTTATCCCATCTCCCATGTATAAAATAGAAGGGAAAACAGCATGTCTCTCAAAGTTACACAGTCCCTTTATCAGGTATAGCAAATATGTCCCTTTCTGCTCTTTTCCAGAAAACACAGAATCAAGTCTGGTGTACAAATACAATGAATGATTAATCCATCCCAGACTTCTGGTAACATTTATTTCTCTGTCCCTTTGGGGATCTCAAAATCCTTTGGGAAGAAGGCAAGGCACAATTAATGTATGTTAATAAACAGGAAGAGGATCTTCTCTGTATCATTTCCATATCATTAATTTCTGCCTTCATCTCTCATCTCAATCTCTTCCTTCAATTTTCTTTAGGATAATGCCATTTTTCTTTGATTAACTTCCTGAGCTAGTGACTTAATTAGCTATATTCTAAAGTTTTTGTTGTTGCTGTTATTACTTTTGCATAACAAAAATTTTCAAGCACGTATTAGAAAATATTTATAATGACTCTCAAATACCCATTACTCAGCTTCAAATCAGAGCCCGTTTCTTCACGTTATGTGTGCATATATTCCCACCCTCACTGGATTATTTTAAAGTCCCAAATATTATTTCATTCTATCCTTAAGTACCTCAGTATCTGTCTTTAGAAGACTTCTTTTTTTTTTTAACAAAACCATACACACCTTAAAAAAAGAGAGAGAGAAATAATTCCTTAAATCATTATATATCCAGTACTCAACTTCTGAGGCCAACTGTTTTGTTTTTTTTTTTTTTTTTTTTTTTGAACACTTGGTTTGTTAAAATCAGGATCCCAAAAGATCTACACACTGGTCTTTTAATTTATAGGTGCTAATCAAACTGTTTATGTTTTCCTATCTTGCCATTCATTTGTTAAAGAAACTTGGTTATTTGTCCTATAGAATTTCTCACATTCTGTGGAGTTTGCTGACTGCATTCTTGTAGTATTGTCCAATAAACTCTTATAGTCTCTGTACTTACTAAAAAGTGGTGATCTAGAGGCTTGATAGGATTTGGGTTTAATTTTTTTTAAAGCAAGAATATGTCTAAATCCAACTATGCACTTCCTATTACATCACATCAGAGAGCTATAATGTCTGATTGTCTCCTCTTTGTAATGTTAACAGTGATTACACACATACTCAAATGATAAACTTACTGTTTGTCTGCTTAATCATGGGTGTTACATGTGTGTGTGTTCATTAAATCATGTTTATTATTGTTCAAATCGTATCTTATTGTCTGTTTGCTTAATTAATCATTGGAGTGTATTTGTGAAATACCTGTATTTGTGGAATTATTGGTTTGAGTCTGTATATTAATTTTTATACTTTTATATAATTTTCTGATGTTACCTGATACTTACATTGAAAATTATTCTATTTTCCTGATAAACTGTTACTCTTAACCATTATGCAGCAATCTCTTCTCTTGCTGAATTTGGGGGCAGGGGTGCTAGAGTCTATGTTGTCTAAAAGTAATTTAACTATGGCAGCTTTCATTTCTTGTCCTCTTACTTTCAACTTGTGTTACCATGCTTTAGATGTATCTCTTGCAAACAGCATACAACTGAACTGTGTATTCTGTACCTATTCTGTCAATGTCAGTCTTTTAATTATCAAATTTAGTGCATTTATACTTATTACAATTATAGATATATCTGGAAGTACTTCTACCTTTTTATTTTGTGCTTCCTTTCCATTTATCCTACTTTTGTAGTTTTCTTATTTCCCTACTTTAAGATTGACCAAGTTGTTTGTTTGTTTGCTTGTTTTCCTACTGCTCAAAAGGCTCCATACTCTTATTTCTAGTCTGTTAGCATTTTAACATGAGTGCTTCTCTCAATACCTAAAGTTAACTATTATTTGTATCTGTCTCCTAAACAACTGTACAGGTGTTTTTATTTCACAATATCTTCCATATGTACTTGGTAGTTTTTGTGTGAAAATATCTTTCCACTGCTCCCATCCTTTAACAGATTTGACTTCTGTTGTTACTGTTAGGAAATCTGTTGTCAGTCTGTCACTGCTTTGTAGGTAATCTCTTTCTTCTCTGGTGATTCTCTTGATATTCTCTTAGGTACCTGGTGTTCAAGTGTCTACTATGTGTTTTAAGTGTGTGTTTAGTATTATTTTTCTACTAGAACACCACTGTGCTTCTTGAATTTGAGTATTTTATCTCTGAGTCTTTTACCAATTCTATTCATTCAGGGCAATACCTTCAGATTCACCTTCCACATCACTAGTTTTTTCTTCAAATTTGCATATTCTGCATTTTATCCTATCCTATCAGTTTTTAAATTTTAATGAATAAGGTTTTATTATATAAGTCCTATTTACCCCCACCCTCCCCTGATCTCCCTGGTCTTATGCTTTTTTAATAGTTGTGTTGATATTGTTCTGATACTTGTTTTCTTTTTACCTTTAATCATTTTTAACATTTCCATTTTATTTTTTAATGTTTATTATTACAATCGTGGCATTTACTTTTGTATTAGTTTTATACTTCAATTTTTATTATAATATTAAATATTTATTATGTAATAGTTCTACTTTCTGAAATTCTTGAGGATTTAATTCTGATGTGTCTTGGCATGATGATGATGATGATGATGATGATGATGATGATGATGATGATTCTTCTTCTTCTTCTTCTTCTTCTTCTTCTTCTTCTTTTTGGTAATTTTGGGTGGGTGGTGAGCTCAACCTCAGTGGGGCTTTATCTGTGGGAATTTCATTCAGCCAGACTGTAAGTGTTCTTTTATGAACTGGTTCTACATTAATGTCTATTTTTAAGAGTTGGATTTTTCTGGACTGTTTAGTAAAATTATATGTATGAAACATAAACTACATGGAGGTAAAACAGTAGCTACAAAATCTCAGAACACTTTTTCCCTTCACTCAGAACCCAGGTGAAAATAGACAAGCTTCCTTATTTTCTTTCTGTAACACTGAGTAATTTTTTTCCTAGTACATCCTCTGAGTGGGATACAACTCTTTGTGAAGTTAAGGCTTTAGGAAGTGAACCCAGTTTCTAACTCATCTCTCCCAGGCCCAATGCCTCCTCTCCTCTATTTCTCACACGGTTATTATAATCTAAGCTTCTTAGTTATCAAGAACAGCAACATTAGCAAAATAAAAAATAAACAAAAACTGCAAACAATCTAAACAGGGGTAATTCCTTAAAATTATGGCCCATCCATACAATGAATCTATATCCAAAACATAATACTAAGTTAAAAAAAGATAATTATAATTCAATCCTCTTTTTTTTTTTTTGCACGTATGTGTGTGTGTGTGTGTGTGTGTGTGTGTGTGTGCATGTACATGAGTGAGCAGCCAATATGGGCTGGTTTCCTGGGTTAGAATCCCAGCTCCACACTTGATTAGCCCTTACCTTAGACAAATAACTTTACTGGGGCAAAAGTTACCATTGTAAGCCTCAGTTTACTCAAAGCATAAAATGAGGTATTATAATAACAGGCTTATTTCATAGGCACACTGAACAGGTTAAATAAAATGATACATGAATACAAATTTTCCAGTCATGGTAAAGTCTCAATAAAAGCTATTATTTAAAGAGGCAGTTCAGTTCCTTAAGTTACAAGTTTGCAGAGAGAATCAAAAGCCCTTATAATAAAATAATATTCAAATGTGCCTTGACACCTATAAGATCCATTTCTACTTAACACTAACAGCTACTGCAACTATGTATCCTGGGTTTGCCTATCTACCTCTTACTAACAGTCTAATGTTTTAAACATCCAAAAATACAAACTAAACACAATGCAACTCAATTGTAAAGTGAAAATACAAATCTTGAAAAGAGTGTAGGATTTCATGAAGTCTATGAAAATAGTGCTGAAGGAAGTACTCATTCCACAGCAAAACCCTTGGGGAATGTAGATCTGGCTGAATCAAACCAGTAACAACTGAAAAAGGGAATGCATCAAGGATGATGACAGAATAAAAAACAAGAAAGGAAACGTCAAAGGATTACGAAAAATCCCTTGAGAAACTGCTAAAGCTCTCAATAGTTTTCCTAAAACTGATGCACTGGTCTAGTCTGTATGATAAATACTAAGAAAGTCAAACAAAGTGAAGGATGCTATCAGACTATCACACAATTTTAGTGGAAAAATTATACCGATGTATCATTCCTTCTTAATTGAGAATTAGCACAGCCATAATTAAAACCCAAATGTTATTACATATGTGGTAAAATAAATGTTTTTATTTCAGAAAATTGTCCCAAACAAATCTTTTATTTATTACTAAGAAGCTTTAGTCTTCATTTTAAACAGGTCCACTTCAAGAGGTATTTCCCAAGTATCAGTTTCCTCACTTTAAGAATTTCTCATAAATGTATATTCCTAAGAACAGATAGGATATCGTCCTTTGAAAACAGTGGTTTACACCTCAGAGAATAGAAAATGAAAGATGAAAAAGAATTAAGGATTACTTAACTATCTTTTTATACATACACTCTGTATTGTTTGAAGTTTGTTACAATAAATGTAGTATTTTTTGTAAGTAAAAACAAAATCCCTAAAATTTAAAGATATGCTATCATTTTTGTATAAGAGGTCAGTACCATAAATTGCTGTAGGAGAAAGAAAAGGCAATGAAAATTGATAAACAGACCTTTATTGGACAAAAGTACTGTAAGTAGGAAAATGATGAATGGAGAAAAGAGCGGCCTCTTTAATATACCTGACAGTATAATAAAACACATAGTACATAAATTACTTGATGTTGGAAAGATACCCTCAAATGTTGCAAAATGCTGAGCAACTTCTACCTTTTGGTCTAGGAATGATCTAGAACACTGTTCAATACATAGCCACCAGCAACATGTAGCTATTGAGCATTTGAAAAGTGACCAGACTAAACTGAGATGTGCTGTGCATGTAAAATAAACCCTGGATTTCAAAGACCCGGTACACCAAAAATATAAATAAATAGACAAACAAAAATAAAATGTCTCATTAATATTTTTAAATTTATATATGTTGAAGTGATACTATTTTGAATACAACAGGTTAAATAAAAAACGTTAATTTCATCTGTTTTTGTAGTCTTAAATGCCACTATCAGAGAATTTAAAATTACATATGTGGCTCCCATTTGTGGTCTATGATACATATGTAATGTGATAGCGCTGGTCTAAGATTTTGCCATATCCTTAACACCACAAGAACAAACACAGTGTGCTTTTTTCCTCTTATATCTTGCCTGTTCCAAAATTTTCCACTTTCAACAACAAGGAAATATACTAAACCAAGAAATCAACTAAAATATAAATGTGTAGATAAGCTTATCTCTGACACAGACAAAAACACTTTAATGTTTTGTAAGTTCATGATGATAAAAAAAAAAGCATCAAAATAAGTAAAGTCTACTTATATTTCATAAATTAGAAAATAAAACTGATTAAAAAACATAACTGTAGTAGAAGTTATCCTCAACTCAAATTTAAGAGCATTTTTTCATGTATGTTTAAAACTGTCAACGGCCTACATTTTGAATCATTTCTTTGCATATTAATAAAACAACTTCCTTTGTTTTACTATTCTGTCAAGAGCATTCTTATTCTCATCGGTCTACTTGCAAACTGGCAAAACTAAGAGATGCCAACATCCTTCAGTTCAGCATCATATATGTCCATTTGTGAGAATTAAAAAATATCTTAGAAGTTTAATAACGTTTATAATTAAATGTAATATACAAAATATATTAAGTGACACAAGTAAACTAACAGACTTCTGAGCACTAAAATTATTATATACTGTACTTTTAAATTCTAGCCATCCTCTCAGATTCACTGCTCTTCTCTCCCCAGTTTCACAGCTGGGGGAATGGTATCACTGTCAACCCAGTTGTTCACACCAGCAACCTGGAAGTCATTATTCCTGACATTTCAATCAATTACCAAGCCCTCTTCATTCTACTTCTATGCTGCTTCCAGTAATTTTCTAAAACACAAATTAGATTTGGTCATTTCCTTGTTCAAAATTCCTCAGTGGTTCTTTACCACAAACTTTAAAGTATCTTGCATTGGGGCGCCTGGGTGGCACAGTCGGTTAAGCGTCCGACTTCAGCCAGGTCACGATCTCGCGGTCCGTGAGTTCGAGCCCCGCGTCAGGCTCTGGGCTGATGGCTCGGAGCCTGGAGCCTGTTTCAGATTCTGTGTCTCCCTCTCTCTCTGCCCCTCCCCCGTTCATGCTCTGTCTCTCTGTCCCAAAAATAAATAAACGTTGAAAAAAAAAAAAATTTAAAGTATCTTGCATAGCGTATTTGGCCCTAGGTGATCTAACTCCCCTGCCACCCCTAAAACTACCTATGTGCCGAATTTCATCTCCAGCCACTCCTAACTTCGGACTTTGTATTTCATCAGTTCCAACTCCTAGCAGTACCAGAATCATGCCCAGCTGCCTTCCCACACCTCTGTGACTTACAACTTACTACCTTCTCTGTTAGATGCTTGCCTGATGGCCTCCTACCTGTCCTTCATCTCTCACCTTAAAGGTTACCTCCTCTGTAACTTTGTCACTGACTCTCCCTGGTATGCTCTGGTACTATCCGTAAGTTCCCACTATATACCTTTACATATACCTTCATTAAAACAATTATCATATTGCTTTACAGTTTTGTGTTTCCATATCTGGCTCTCTTCTGAACAGTAAGTTCCTTCAGTGTAGGGTTAGTATCTTTTTATCTTTGTATCTACAATGCTACAGCACTACATCTGACTCTAAATAAATACCTGGTTCAATCATGACAAGTGAGACTTCTCAACAGATGATACACCCCTAACCTCCCCAAATGAATTGGGGCTCCATTCATTTATTCATTCCACAAACATTTACTGAATACCTGTTATGTACCGAGTCCCATCGTAGGCACTGAGAACACAACAATGAAACAAAGCAAAGTCTTTGGCCTCATGGACCTTACACCGTAATGATGGAGACAAAAAATAAACATTTAAACACATAATGTCTGATAGCAATAAATGTGATGAAGTAATATGAAGCAGGGACAGAGACACAGAGTGATGGGGTGCGTTGCTATTTTAGAAAAGAAAACTATACGGTAAAGCAGGGGGTACCACTCTGGGGAGTCAATACCTGAGGTGAACTGAGTCACACAAATTATCCGGGGAAAAGAGAATGTTAGGAAAAAGAAGAGCAAGTGCAAAAAGCTCTACGGCAAGACAAGCCTGAAACATTCAAGGAATAACAGGAAAACAGGTTTGGTAACAACAGGGTAAGAAGGGGCACTATGAGACAGCTAAGGGCCAGAACAAGTATGGGCCTGCAGGCCAAGGGAATGTGGGATTTATTTTGAATGTTTTGAGAAATCACTAGGTTTCAGCAAGAGGACATGACCTGACTTACCTTTGCTAAAGATCATTCTGGCAAAAATGTGAGGAACTGCCTACAAACGGTAAGAGCAGAAGAAGGAAAATCTGTAAAGAAGTCTAAGAACCTGGGCAACTGGGTGGCTCAGTCGGTTGAGCGTCTGGCTTTGGCTCAGGTCATGATCTCACGGTTTGTGAGTTTGAGCCCCGCACTGGGCTGTGTACTGACAGCTCAGAGCCTGGAGACTGTTTCAGATTCTGTGTCTCCCTCTCTCTCTGCTCCTCCCCTGCTCGTTCTCGTTCTCTCTCGCTCGCTCTCAAAAATAAACATTGAAAAAAAAATTTTTAAAAAGAAGTCTAAGAACTATGAGGTATGCAGCATGTCTACTTCAAGAGGAGGTCACAAGAGTAGCCAGATTAATGATATACACTGAAGGCAAAGCTAACAAAAACTTGGTGGGATGACTATATGGGACGTGAAGGGAAGAGGAGTCACTTGGGAGAGTTTTGGTCTCATCAACCTGGGTGAAGACAGTTACATTTACTAAGATAGGGAAGACTGGGGGAAGGAAACAGGAAAAGAGGAATCAAGAGTTGTGATTTGGGCATTTTAAATTTGAACACTTGTTGGACATCTTCTGCAGTTGCTAAGGAAGCAATCAGAAATACAAGTCTAAAGCTCAGGGAGGTGCAAGAATTGGGAGATAAAATTTTAGGAGTCATCATCATGAAGATTCAAGCCAAGGAACAGAGTAAGACCACCTAGGCGGTAACAGAGAAAGAGGCCAGAGGGATTGAGCCATCTACAACCTTTAGATGTCAGGAAGAGGAGATGTGGCCAGCAAAGGAGAATGAAGAAGAAAACAGGAAAAACAGAAGCATGTTGTATCCCAGAAACCAAGTGAAGATAATATTTTAAAAGGCAAGAGCAGTCATCTGTATTAAATGCTGAAAGGTCAAGTACAAAGAACTGAGAATCTTCAACTGGACTTGGCAGGAAAGAGGTTGTTGGTGACACTGCAAAGGTTTCAGTTGAGTTGAAGAGATAAATACCTTCTGGAATGGGTTAGGGAACAAATACAAGGTAAGAAACAATGATCCAACAACAGGAAAGGAGAAACCAATTATGGTGAGCAGGATGGGTAGTCAATTGTAGTAAAGCCACATTTACAATAATTTTCAAATTCTGGAGCAAAAAATTAGCAACTATAAGATTAGAAAATCTATCAATACTTCCTCTGTCATTGTTAGAAACGCAAGGGTAGTGTTAAGTAGAATGTGATATTCTGAAGTGCTCAATTATTCACCTCAGGATAGTTTTTTTGCTTTTTTTTTTTAACGTTTTTTTTATTTATTTTGGGACAGAGAGAGACAGAGCATGAACGGGGGAGGGGCAGAGAGAGAGAGAGACACAGAATCTGAAACAGGCTCCAGGCTCCGAGCCATCAGCCCAGAGCCTGACGCGGGGCTCGAACTCACGGACCGCAAGATCGTGACCTGGCTGAAGTCGGACGCTTAACCGACTGCGCCACCCAGGCGCCCCTCACCTCAGGATAGTTAAGATACCTTGAGCCTCGGTATTTCTACAAAGATCAAGTTCACATATTCAACATCTTTCCTAAAAGTTACTTGTACCAAATCTATAAAGAACTAATCAAATTCAACACCCAAAAAACAAATAATCCAGGGAAGAAATAGGCAAAAGACATAAACAGTTTTTGAAAGAAGACATCCAGATGGCCGACACATGAAAAAATGCTCAACATCACTCATCATCAGGGAAATACAAATCAAAACCACAGTGAGATACCACCTCACACCTGTCAGAATGGCTAAAATTAACAACTCAGGAAACAACAGATGTTGGTGAGGATGTGGAGAAAGGGGAACACTTTTGCACCATTGATGGTAATGCAAACTGGTGCAGCCACTCTGGAAAACAGTATGGAGGTTCCTCAAAAAATTGAAAATAGAACTACCCCACGACCCACCAACTGCACTACTAGAATTTATCCAAGGGATACAAAAATGCTGATTCAAAGGGGCACATGCACCCCAATGTTTACAGCAGCACTATCAACAATAGCCAAATTATGGAAAGAGCCCAAATGTCCATCAACTGACAAATGGATAAAGAAGTGGTATAAAAATATAATACATATATATCATACTCATATACACATATTATGTATATATATACTATATATATACATTATACACACACACACACACACAAACACACACACACAATGGAATATGAATTGGTGATGAAAAAGAATGAAATCTTATTATTTGCAACAACATGGATGGAACCAGAGTGTATTATGCTAAGCAAAATAAGCCAGAGAAAGATAAATACTTCACTCATATGTGGCATTTAAGAACAAAACAGATGAACATAGGGAAGGGAAGGAAAAATAAGATAAAAAGAGAGAGGGACGCAAACCATAAGAGACTCTTAAATACAGGGAACAAACTGAGGGTTGCTGGAAGGGTGCTGGGTGGGGGATGGACCAGAAAGGTGACGGGCATTAAGAAGAACACTTGTTGGGATGAGCACTGGGTGTTATAGGTAAGTGATGAATCACTTAATTCTACTCCTGAAATCATTATTACACTGTATGTTAACTAACTTGGATTTAAATAAAATTTAAAAATAAATAAAAGTTCAGCAATGAAGTAAAAACAAAAAAAGTTACCTGTACCTTAGCAAAGTTCAGGATTCATTAAAGTCTGTACAAAATCAGTTCTTCAGTCATTTGAATTCAGTCACAAACATATAAATTCTACTTCTTCAGCAATGGGCATATATAACTTTGCAGTACTGGATGATGATCTTGGGAATGCAGCAGTTAGTATGCATTTATAAACTTTTATAGAGTGTTCAGTGTTCTGATAACAAAACTAGATTACAAAGTTCTTTATCTAGGTCACTCTGGGCTACTACCTGCAGAATGAAGTCCCTAAGTAAAAGAAAAAAAAAGGGGATTTCTTTAAACAGGTTACTTTTTTGAAGATAATAGATGGCTCAAAGGTCTGTGATAGAAGAAAATCTCATTTTAAGAAAAAATTTAATAAAGTATAAAGCTAACTAAAAAAGTAAGGTGTTTTTTTGTATTTTCCTTAATGCAAAAGCATTATAAAATAAACCTACAAATAAAAAAGCTGTATCCTCACCTTAGTCATTATTAACATACTGCTGCATATTTTTCTAGACCTAAAAGTTTTTAAAAAGCGTTGTGAATGAGACTTATCTGCTATGAGCACAGATTCCTGTTAGACTTGCTAGGCCAGTTTTCTTCAAATTTTTTCCTGTACTCCAGTTCAAGACCTTTCACATCATGACACAGTACAGATTCACATACATAGATGAGACTGACAAAAAGTCCCATATTAATATCTTTACTATTTGCACTGATCTTATTTTTTTGAATCTATTTTATTTTACTTTAATGAAAAAAATTTAGATTCTTATAACTTAAAATCAATTTATTCACTAAGTTGTTTTACTGACTGAATTTGTAGAATACTATTCTAAACAGCATAATCATGTCAGAAATTTTCACAGCAGGCATAGAAAACATTCTCTATGTCAAATGATGGGGATTTTTTATTGTAGAGCAAGCTAAAACGGAAAGTAAAACGAGTAAAACATCAGAAGGTTATACCACCTTACAGGTGTTTAGCAAAATAATAAAATTGGGACTATACCTAATCTTTCCACACTTTTAAGGTCCTCTATTTCCATGGTTGAGCACATTTCCACAAATGAAAAACCAAGAAATGTCCTTCTGCAAAAGAGATTCACTTTAAAATATGCTTGACCTAAACACAACACAGAGGCACTTGTGTGTGATATAATAACATAAAAAATTATACTTGGACAGCAGAGAAATGGTTTCATATTTAAAAACTATAAAATCTGCTAATGAACCACAACTGATGCTGCTGTAGTTTTCTTAACGCATCCTTCCGTAAATGCACTTGCACTAGTTAATACAATGACATATTTTATACTTGAAAACACAAAATAATTCCTACATCCACTTGAAGGTTTATTCTCACTTCTGGTTTGAATACCGGGCTTACAAAATGTAGGCTGCATTTCAAATTAACAGAATAAAGACAGTAATTTGTGACATTAGTACCTATAGTTGAAGTGATTACTTTACACCTTCTTTTAACATACCTGGACTGAAAAAGTGAGTTTCCAACCAAGTAGACACTCATTCAGGGCACCTTACATAGACCTTACTCAAAGGTATGCAGGAAACAGATTCATTAATGGAAAGCATTATCTAAACTGCTAAACTGGCCGTGTATATATAAAGTAACACAGAAAGGCCTTATTCATTGTGAAAGGCTGTTCTCAACCCACACACAACACAACTATATTGTGACCTCCAGGTAACTGTTTTTTAGTACAGTACACCTGTTTTTATTGTTTCTGTCTCTTCTCCACCTGTCACTTCTTGCCACTCTAAGCATTTTTCTTTCTTTCAATATAATGAGTGCTATAAATTCCATTGTTCAAAGTATATACAAAATAAGAATAAAAGTTCTAAGTAAGGATCGGAGATGCCTCTTATTTGAGCAAAGTGTATGAACTTTAATATGTGAACTTTATGATGCCTATTTTGGCCCCTGATCAGATATTATTTGCTTATTTGATGATATGCATAATAGTAACATCCTCACTCAACCCTCCCAAAAACCTTACAAAGCAGTATTATTACAAATCCAAATTTACAGATGAGAAAACCTAGCCAAGGGGATGTTAATTAATATATCGAAGGCCAAAGAACTAGAATGTGGCTGATTCTAATCTAGATTATCTGACTCCAGTGTGTGTGCTCCTAACTCTCTTGGCAATATGCTTTGCTGCCTTATGACAATATAAAAAACCCAGTGTGTTTAGTACCCTCCACTTTAATATCTTTGACAAGTCCCTGGGGAAAAAAAAATCATTAGGGATAACTGCATCGATTAGCTGATGTCTAGGAGATCAGAAGCCTTAACTACCTCCTTTCACTATTTCAAAAGCTGCTCCAAAAAACAAAATTGAGTCATGGAAGTAAAAAGTCAGAGGAGCACCAGTGGGTCGACAAAGCTGACCAGGAAGTTGTCAGGGGTCTAGCCTTGTCTGAAATTACACTGTGCCTGTTCTACAGGGAGTCCAAATCCAAGACTCTCCATTACCCTTTGAAGATCTACTTGCCAAGGATGACTGTTCTTTTTAAGATGCAGCCCTAAATGATCTCTCTGAATGCCTGCTGCACGTTGCAAATTTCAATAAACATTCCCTGAGTAAATGTGGGGTAGGTATTTTCTGCTCCCTGCTGCCATACCAAACTATTATTAGCTCACCTGACTCTCAATGATACTTTGAGCTCCTTGAAAGCAAGAAATGCCTTATCAATGTTAGATCCTCAGTGCCCAGCACCATTCCTGGCAATGGATGGCATTCAATAAATGATAGGTAAATAAATGCGTAGAACAATAAACATTCCTAACACAAAGTAGTATTAATCCGGATGCTTCTCCTTAATTTGAGACTCTGAATACGTGAAAGTATGTGTACTCTCAATGAAAGTTAAGAATTCTTTATCATTGTGCTATTTTTAAATTCAATTCATTAGCTAATTTCCTACTAAACAGACTTTTCACCTATCTTAACTTGTATATGACACATGCACATTTCTATTTACAGAAAGAGATCTTATATGCAAACTAACAGTGAGAGCAAAATTAAACCAGAGCCAGGTTAAAGGCCTATCCTCCAAACCCAGTTCATTCCTGCATACCACAATGTACTACTACCACCATCAAAGAAATGATGCCCTCTATTTTGTAAGTATTACTCATTTTTACAGTTAACATACAGATTATTCCAATTATGAGAAACACTAAAAAGCACTAAGACTATGAATGTTTCTGAGATTACAAAAACCTTCTAATATGTTGGGTTTAAAGAACTATACATGGCAACATAATTTAAATTTGTGCTGCACAAAAGAAGTCAATGAATGAAGTACTATGCTAAGTGTTCATATATATTACCTCATTTAACAATCATAAACAAGTTCTTGAGGTATGTGAAATGAGTTCATTTCACAAATAAAGCCACTAAGACTTAAGGTTGCACATCTAGCTAGTAAGTAGTGGAGCTAGAATTGAAACCTTGCTTTGACTGATATTCAAGCACTTAAATAACTGCTCAAAACTCTGCACCCCATAGCATACCCTCATCAAAACAGCTCTGAATTTTCTGAATCCCACTGCCTATTAACATTGTGATAACACACCATATTATTTTTAACTTCATCATTCTGAGAAGTAAAATAAGGAAAATTGTTTACCTTCATGAGCTCTACACATACCTTCCTATCTTAACCAGTGAAATCTTGAATCATATAGGGGCTGTTTATCACTAACTTTCCCTTTTCTAAAACTTAAGACTTTGCTGCTCCAATACCATGAAAACACTGTTGGCATCCACCATGTTCTGTATAAAATTTGCCACAACTGTTGGTAGTAAAGGTCACTACCTTGGTGACACTGGAGTCTTAGAAGACTTGACCTCTCTAATGCTAGTTCTAAAGGTTTTTGTAGTATTTACCACACTAAATGTTGAGTAAAAACATCTGGGAAAAACAAGGAAATTACGTGATTAAATATAGTAAATTTCTCTCTGCATGGAACAGCTCTTTCAGAAGATCGATTATACACTATTTTTGTTCCAAAAGAGCAAGGAAGCCAGTTTGCAGATTTTATTTGTTTAGGTGCCAACAGGCTAAACATTAACATTGAAGAAATCAAACTGTCTTCTGGTTTTCTCAATTCTCAAAAACAATGGGGGAAAACAACTAACTTTATTCACCATAGCTTACACATTGTTTCCTTTTCTCCTTTTCTTCTTTTCTGACTTCCACCCACAGCCTCAATGAATTTTGAATCATGGGCCATGAATGGTGGTATTTATTAAAGTAAACCAAGTATCTTTTCTTCCTGCTTTCTCTCTTAGGGAAAAAGAAAATCTGAAGGTTCTGCAGAAACATACCAAGACTTTTACTGGATATATCTCAAAAGTCTTCTCTATCTGTATTCAATCACTTGACAAGTTTCGCTGATCTTTACACCTGAGTATCTCTTTAATCTGTCTGGTTTTCCCCATCCCTGAAGATACTCTAGGTTAAACTCACTCACACAAATGCCTAGACTATTATAAAAACCCATTTAACCAGTCTCTCTGTGTTGCTTCCTTTCCATTCATTCTTCACCTTGCATCAAGAATGACCCTTACAATTAGCTGCTCAGGCATCCCCCCTCCCTAAAACCTTTCAATGACTTCCCATCATTTTTTTTTTAATTAAAAAAAAAAAACTTTAATGTTCATTTTTGAGAGAAACACAGAACGTGAGCAGGGAAGGGGTCCAGAGAGCGATGGAGACACAGAATCCGAAGCAGGTTCCAGGCTCTGAGCTGTGAGCACAGAGCCTGATGCAGGACTTGAACCCACAAGCTGTGAGATGATGATCTGAGCTGAAGTCGGATGCTTAACCAACTGAGCCACTCAGGTGCCCCCCCCCCCCATCATTCTTATGATAAAATCAATTTTTAAACATGGCTTATAAGACTTTTATTTTAATATCTGAGAGGGAGAGAGCGCACACATATGTGTATGAACATAGGAGAGGGCAGAGAGAGAATCCCAAGCAGGCTCCACACTGTAGCACAGAGCAATAAGTGGGGCTTGATCCCAAGAACCAAGAGATCATGAGCTGCACTGAAACAAGAGTTGGATGCTTAACAGGCTAAGCCACCCAAATGCCCCTTTACAAGACACTTTAACCTGGCTCCCAATGAGTTTCTCTTAACTTTTGTCACTTCTGTCCTTATATGCCATACAGCCACATCAAACTTCTTTCGAGATTCTTGAACTCTCCACACTATTCGTTTGGGGGGTGGGGGCAGGGTTCATCTTAGTCTCTACACAATCTCTTCCCTCTACCTAGTCTACTTCCCTGCAACCTAACCAACTTTGCCTAATTTCTACGTAATCTTTAGGCCTCTATTCATTGTTGTTTCCTTGAGAGCTTTACTTAATCATTTTAGATTAGACCTTTGCCATACACCACTCCTGTTACAGCTCTTATATTTGATTACAATCACTTCTTTAGTTGTCTGGTCTTTACCACTGCACTGTATGTTCATTATAGAAGGAATTACGTCTCCTTGTCCATCACTGTATCCCCCCACACTTAGTACAGTGCCTGAACATATAGCACAGAATCAAAAAAATTTTTTTTGTTTGGATAAAATGAATGAATGAAAGAACAAACAAAAATAACAATTTGGGGGGTAGAAATTGAAAAGGACAGATTTAAATGGTATTCTGATCAACAAAAGAATCCCATGTCAAAATCATATCCTTAAATAAACAGAACTTCTGGACACTGATTATGATGTAGAAAGATGGAGAATGTCATTTCCATCTTAACACAAACAAAGGTGGAAAATGTGCACAATCACAAATTTTCTTGAGCTCATCAGAGAAACAAGATCAGAGAAGCAAGTTGGGACAAGCAACTAACCCAAAATCTAAGGAGAGAAGACAGGGTCCTCAAGAAGAGATGGAACATGAATGCTTCCTTAGCTGTAGTAAACAATGGACACCATAAAAGCCAGTATGAAGAACTCAGTTAAAATGTTTTAAAAATTGCTAAAGGCCAAATGTGGACTGCGAGAAGACAGAACCCTTAGCAAACACAGAAACGAGGTGAACTCTCACCCCCTCACAGAATCTTTCCCACAGACTTCAGAGGCTCAAAAGAAAGACTAAGGACTAAGCAAGAGACAGAGAAGTCTAAATCCAGCCTTGTGGTGCAGACTTGGGAGAAAGAAATAAGAGTTCATGGGGGAAAAGTACCTAGATCCTTCTTGTCTATCTCCCCTACATGAAAGAAATTAAGTAAGGCTGGGGAAAGGAAGCAAATCCTGTTGCCCTGAGGCAGCAGGTGAAGGTCCACTGCAGGTAGGTAAAATAAACAAAACAAGAAGTGAACAAAACAAAAACACCTCTACTCCTCAAATCGAGGCAAGGTTACTGAAAAAGCCCCACTCCTGAGATCAGGGGAAAGTATCTACTCAAAACTGAGACTGAACCAAACCACCAAAAATGCCGTAACGTTTTTGTTATAACAAGACGTAACAACAGGCTAATAAAACTCCTCTTCCCATAACAACAGACTAATAAAACCGTCAGCAAGCTAGGAACAAAAGTGAATTTCCTCACCTTGATAAAGGATATCCACAAAAAACAAAAATGAATAGCTGATTAAAACATATACCTTGCATCACACTTGATGGTGAAAAATCAACTGCTTTCCTCTTAAAATCAAAAAATAGGTAAAGGGGGCACCTGGGTGGCTCAGTCGGCTAAGCGTCTGACTTCGGCTCAGGTCATGATCTCGTGGTTCATGAGTTCGAGCCCTGCGTCAGGCTCTGTGCTGACAGCTCAGAGCCTGGAGCCTGTTTCAGATTCTGTGTCTCCCTCTGTCTCTCTGACCCTCCCCCATTCATGCTCTGTCTCTCTCTGTCTCAAAAGTAAATAAACGTTAAAAAAAAAAAATTAAAAAAAGAAATAGGTAAGGATGATCATTCTCACCACTTCTACTCAACAGCGAAATTGAAGGTTCTAGCCAATGCAATAAGGCAAGGAAAAAAAAGAAGTCTTTCCAGACTGGAAAGAAAGAAAATTGTCTTTGCAGATATAACCTTCTACAATTAAAATCCTACAGAATTTACAACAATGTTACTAGAACTAATAAGTGAGTTTAGCAAAGTAACAGGATACAAGTAGTAGTTCTATATGCTATCAATGAACAAATAAAAATTAAAAATGTAAAGAGTACCATTTACAACAGCACTCAAAAACATGAGATACTTAAGTATAAATCTAACAAAATATATGTAGAATCTATGCTGAAAACTGTAAGACATTGATAAAAGAAAGCAAAGAATATCTAAATAAAGTTCATGAATAGGAAAACTCAATATTAAGATGTCAATTCTCTCCAAACTATCTTTACATTTCAATCAGAATCTCAGAAGGAATTTTATAGAAATTAACAAGCTCATTCTAAAACAAATAACAGAGTGGCAAAGACACTAGAATAGCCCAAATAATTTTGAAAAAGAACAAAGTTAAGGCAACTTACACCACCCTTCTTTCAAACTTACTATAAAGTACAGTAATTAAACCAGTGTGGTATTGGAGAAAGGGTAAATATACAGACCAACAGAATGGGGGGGGGGGGGGGATCCAGAAACAGACCCACACGTATATGATCAATTGATTTTCAACAAAGGTACAAAGGAAATTCAATGGTAAAAGGAGAGTCTGTCCAATAAATGGTGCTAAAACAATTAAAATTTCCTATTGATAACAAGAAGGTAATTTCTATCCATACCTCACACCACATACAAAACTAACTCAAAATGAATCACAGACCTAAATATAAAACCTAAAATTGTAACACTACTAGAAGAAAACATAGGAGATAATCTTTTTGACTTTGGGTTAAGCAAAGATTTATTAGATACAACACCAAAAATACGATCCATAAATAAGAAAAAAATGTTTAAATCAATAAACTGGACTTCAGCAAATTTAACTTCTGTTCTTCAAAGACACTGTGAAGAGAATGAAAAGACAAATCACTGACTGGGAGAAAATATTTGCAAAATGACTATCTGATAAAGACCTTTATCCAGAATACACAACAGACACACAAAACTCAATATCCTATAACAATGTGAACAATACTTCACCAAAGAAGATATAAAAATGGCAAATAGGCACACCACAAAATGCTCAACATCATTTATTACTAGGGAAATACAATTCTGTTTATAAGACATTCTGGAAGAGGCAAAACTTGAGGGACAGAAAATATACCAATAGGTGCCAAAAGCTCAAGTTCAGATGCGGGGCTGATTACAAAAGGGCATGATGGAACTCTTCCATCATATATTTGGAATGATGGAACTCTTCTGTATCTTAATTGTGTGGGAGTTACAGGACTACATGCTTTTGTCAAAATTCATACAATATACTCTAAGAAAAGTAAATTTTCTTATGGCATGTAAAATTATATCTTAATTTTATTAAAGAAAAAAAAAATCACATCCCCTAGAAATTCATACCAAAATATAGATGACAGCACTGGCTCTTTAATTTCGATTCTTGGTTTTAAGAAGTCAGTGAGTAATTAGCACAACCTTAATGAAGTTATATTAGTAAGACTAAAGATCAATTTGTTTCTTAAAACTTGAGGCTACAGTCTTTCCTAATTTAATTCTGCAGTCATTACTTAAAACTTCCACTGACTTACTCAACTTAGCATGAGTAAAGATTGTAAAAATTAGTCTCCTTTGTCAACTCTATTATCGACTCTCTATATATAACCAAACCAGACAATCTATGCATTGCACTCAGGGAGATATACTGAACTATATATATTTTTAAATTTTTTTTAATGTTTATGTATTTTTTGAAGGAGAGACAGAACGTGAGCAGGGGAGGGGCAGAGAGAGAGGGAAACACAGAAAATGAATCAGGCTCTAGGATCTGAGCTGTCAGCAGAGAGCTTGATGTGGGGCTCAAACTCTTGGGAGCTGTGAGATCACGACCTGAGCCGAAGTCAGATGCTTAACTGACTGAGACACCCAGGTGCCCCATTGAACTATATTTTTCATCTGGATAGTTTTGTTCCGAACAACTTTAGAAAAGAGGACACAGAGAATATTCTAAGATACTCTGATAATTCCAAACAATGTTATGCACATCAATATATAATACTTTTTTACTAAAATACACCTTTTTTTTTTTTTTCAAAATCCCTTGCTCAAAACCTTAGTGACTCTCTAGAGTTTACAAGATATAAATTCATCTTAACTGGCATTCAAGGTTCTACACAACATGGTGTCACTCTACCGTTCTAATCATATTTCTATTACCTCAGACACACATCCTCCATTCTACACTGGATAGCCTCATGATCTGTTCACGCCAATTTCTGAAATGCTCTCTTTGAATTGCCTCAGTTTAAAAGTACCTCCTAGTCACTATTCCTTCAAAAGGCTTATCTCAAGTCCAGTGTTTCCCTTTAACTATTTGAAGACACATTGACTTCACCTATCTGTGAATTCATGTGCATTCATACCTATGGTATTCATGACATTATATACTACCTTATATTCTTCTTTACATGTTTCACTTACGACTGTCACCTCTGTAACAGAGGTTCCTGAGGGCAAATGCTATTTTTCACATGCTGCTTCTATCTCCAGGAACACAAGTACTCAATAAATATTCCAAGAAAAAAATTAATGTGGAAGTTAAAGTAATTTTAAATCATTTTAAATTTAAATTAATTGGGGCGCCTGGGTGGCGCAGTCAGTTAAGCGTCCGACTTCAGCCAGGTCACGATATCGCGGTCCGTGAGTTCGAGCCCCGCGTCGGGCTCTGGGCTGATGGCTCAGAGCCTGGATCCTGTTTCTGATTCTGTGTCTCCCTCTCTCTCTGCCCCTCCCCTGTTCATGCTCTGTCTCTCTCTGTCCCAAAAATAAATAAACGTTGAAAAAAAAAATTTAAAAAAAAAATTTAAATTAATTAATTGTAAATTAATTTAAAATACTTAACTTCCCAGAAAAGCTTATTTTAAAGCTTGATAAACTGAAGCCCAGGGCACTAGACTTTGCTCCCCAAGCTCTATGCTGCATCACACTCACCTCCATAGTTCCAGGGTTGAATGAAGTGCCCAACACATGGAAAATACTCAATATTCAAGTATTTTACTAAATTTCATTTTCTAAGGCCAAAGTAAGAACTGAAACCCTGGAGTTCTATCCCAATTCTCCAAAGATTATATTAGTGCCTTGAAATGTTCTCTAATTTTTCATATGTGTTCACAGATTCTCCCTAAATAGACTATGAAAATCACGAAAATCAAAACTCTACTTTCTCCTCCCTTTAAAGCTCACAGAGCAACTACCACAGTGTTGAGCACATGCAGAGTAGGTGGGCAATATTTCTATTAGATTTCTTTAAACATATATGAGCTGCAACATAAAGGCAGCTCCTATATACTTTTCTGCCCCATGTAAAAACATATTAGTTACTCTTCCTACTGGGAAGATTTATTTTTCATCATCTTTGGCAAAAATTCTAGAATGCTATCTGCCAGGTCCATTGCCCCAATAAATATGCATCCACAAGCAATTATGGAGATAGATAGCTTATGGGGAGGGGGCACTCTTTGGTCAGGTCCCAGTGCTGGCCTGTGGTTAGGGGGAAGGGAAAGTGGGGGGAGGGGTGTGGCCCCATGATTAATCACTGCCCACTCTGCTTAGAGGTATTTATCACAGCCCGCTGTCAGGTAAATCACTGGAAAAACACCTCTTCAGTAATTAATGTGAAGTGACGGATGGACAGCCCCTGGGCC
The DNA here is from genome assembly GCF_018350175.1 of Felis catus. Taxonomy (NCBI): domain Eukaryota; kingdom Metazoa; phylum Chordata; class Mammalia; order Carnivora; family Felidae; genus Felis; species Felis catus. Next base: position 57,110,012 of record NC_058378.1, on the reverse strand, counting down.
CATTAATCAGGAACATCAGCAGCCTACTGAGATTATGAATGTCAGGATGCATAAACTGCCGGTGGATCAATAGGCCCAGGAATTCATCCAAGGCTCTCATTTCCGAGGCATCTCCGGTACATTAGACTCCCCTGACCCCTCCCCCAATCTGAAATGAAAAGCAAGGCTTCAGAACAAAGAGCAGGAACTGAGGTCTGAAGTGACCACTGCAAGAAAACAGGCAAGGAAGCTGGCCATGGTAGGAAAGGTACCAGAACAGGCAACATGAGCACACAGCTATACCCACAGTCCTGCCTTACAATGGTTTGATGGACTTAACAATTTTTCAACTTTACAACAGTGCAAACACATACGCACTGAGTAGAAACCATACTTTGCATTTTGATCTTTTCTGGGCTAGCACAATGCGGTACAATACTTTCTAGTGATGCCGGGCAGGAGCAGTGAGCCACAGCTCCCAACCAACCACGCCATCACACGGATAAACAACTGGTATACTTGCAACCACCCTGCACCCAAACAACCACTCTGTTTTCCCTTTCGGTACAGTATTCAATAAATTACATGAGATATTCAACACCTTATTATGTTCAACACTTCATTATAAAATAGGCTTTGTGTTAAACGATTTGCCCAACTACAGGCTAATACAAATAGGGACATTTAAATCAGGCCATACTAAGCTATGATGTTCAGTAAGTAACGTATGTTAAACATATTTTCAACTTTCGATATTTTCAACTCAGGATGGGTTTATTGGGACATAACCCCATCATAAGTCAAGGAAGATCTGTACCGACCAAGAGGCTCTTAGAAGGCTCAGTGCCCTGGAAAAGCAGGGGAATCAGGAAGACCAGAACCTGACTATCCATTTTATGGGCAATCCAGCTCCTTGCTTCTAGTCTTTTACCCATTTTCCTGTCCATATTTTCTTTTCTTTTCTTCATATCAACACCACTAATGCAGAGAGAAGTAAGAGAAAGAAAATTCAATTTCTGCTACCTAATAACCTAGGTACAAATTTCAGCTTAATAGGAAAAAGAATTTGTATGAAATAAAATCATTGAATTATCCTTCAATTTAATTTAGACTTATCCCTCATTACCATGACAAACTGGGAATTGCCAGAAGCACCCAGTGTTTTTGAAAGGTGGTCGTCCTGATTCATTAGCAGTTACAGAGCATTCCACCAATATAAGATACAGGTTAAAGGTTACACTGTGGTGGGATTCCAGCAAAATGAAATCAGGTCTTAACTCTGTTTCTTCTCCAAGTCAAACAAAAAACTCTCCATCAAAAGGACTGTTCAACTTATAAAACAGTATGGAGATGAAAAGTACTATTTGCTGGTCATCCCAAGTTTATCAAATTTTGTATGTGAAGTATGGCTGGGCTCTGGCCTCATACTGAACACATTCTAGGCTTTGCACTGACGGGAATGAGACTGCACTTGCTGCCACATCCCGCCAAACCCCAGTGCTGTGCTTTGTGGTCAGACTCAGGCCAGGGCTGCAATTGTTGGTCAGAAAGTGTCTCAGAGTTACGGCTGCCTGTTCCGCTAAATCTCATTTCATCCTACTGATGGATGGATGGACAGATGGCTGCTTGGTGAAAGCAGCATTATCAGGCAGCTTCTATGGAGCCTCCGAATGATGGATAGCCCTCTTTCTACTTTCTCCAAACCACCATCGATCCAAGCCATATTTCAGCGGTCAGAAGCCCAGTAATATTAAGACACACAATCAGGTTAAGTTACTTGCAGTGTAAACCTCTAGAACAGAAATTCTAACACCTCTGCTTTGCTGTCATGAACTGGGCTAAAAATGTTACAGTTTCATTCTTTCTAGCTGCTAACCCAATGAATTCCAACAGCTCAAAGCCCAAAGGGAACAGCTGGGCTCCATTCCTAAGAGCACTCTGAAAGCTAGTTTGCCTGCCAAATTTTTTACTAGCCAGTTCTGTGTAATGAATGCCGCAGTATTAGTGAGCAGATCTGTGAATATGTGTATCCAGCTGAATGTAAAGCCATCAGAACCATACAAACCATGTAGAGTTTGTCAGTGACATAATCACTAGCCTCAAATGTATGGAGCTGTGGATATACCAAGCAGACCCTGTGTACCAACACCAAGGATGGTGCTTAAACCCTGGACAGGTTAAAATTTTGGCTTTTGCTCATAACCTTAAAATTCTCTTTCTATCCCGTCTGCCTTGCTGGCTTCACTCTCTCGTGTAAGTACTAATCCTTGCCTGTTTTCAAGCACACTCCTGTATCCATTTGCTCTGTCTCCTTCTAGACACTCATCTGAACTAGTCTATTTGGGCCCCATGCCCCCTTTGTTCCTTCCACATTATCCAGTGCTCTCAGACAGCAACTCAGACTCATATAACTGGACATATAAGTATCAAAGTTATTTCCACTTGTGTGACTGGAAGAAATGGACTCTGACTCCAGCTTTTTGATATAGTTTCCCTCTGTGATATAGATGTCCTCTTTTTTCAAGCTCACTTATCCCCAAATGACTTCTCCTATGAATGCTTTGTTATCAACTATACCCCAAATCAGGCTGGCCTGGTGCCTAGTATGGCCCCTTTCGATTGATTGATTTGTTGCACCCTGAGTCTGCAGTCTAGAGAATTTGTTTTTATTTGTTTGTGGGGTTATAAAAATGTCTCAGTAGAGTGTTGTTCTTCTTGCTCTTATGGTAGCTAACTTTAATATTTTAATATTTATGCCTTAACAGCACCTATGCTTCTGTTCCTTGCCAAAAAAAAAAAAAAAATGATAGACTATTTTTACAAGATACTACTTAATTATAATGCTGTATCAAAAATATCACTGCCCTTCACATAAACATTAAAGAATCTTTACAGAATCTCAGAATTACATTACCGAAAAGGATTGCGTAAGTCAGAATTCAAGATCTTAATTTTCCAAATAAGGAAACTAAGGATCCGAGGTTGTGATGGCCATGGCTAAATAGACATTAAGTGACAAAGAACGGCTGGAATCTAGGTTTTAATTAAAAGTGCTGTGCTCATTCTATTTTTCAGACATTTCGTTTTCATTTTTATGATTTCAGAGAGAGTGGGGATAAATAGGGTTGAGTGTCATTTGTGTGTGTGCCCGGTGTATTTTGGGGGAAGGTGACCACAAATTAAAATTTGGTCACCCACACTCTTGCGCCTCCCATGAAAACTGCCCACAGGTCATCCGAGAGCCACTCGCTATCTTGGAGAACAAAATTAAATGAATCCCTGACAACTATAAACCTCTACTCTTCTCCCTTCTTCATGTACTTGTCCCAGTCCTATCTAGAAGGTTGAAAATAACAAAAGCAGAAAGATATTCAATCCAACTAGAATCAGAAAAGCAAGAAGCTCCATAACTTATTTAAACTAAATGGATAGAAGAGTAATGTGACCTCGTTTGCAAGGATGCTACATTCTTGTCAAATACATAGCACGAGTTGACTGACTGGACTTTACCGTCTGTCTGGTGACCAAAATGTGTCATTGCTCTATTTCCTGATTGCCAAGCCACCTCCATACATAGCCCAAAAGCTTAGAGCTGAAAAAGACCTTTGAAAATCATGTGGTGTCACCTCATTTTAAAGATGAGAATACTGGTGTGCCTCAGTGGCTCAGTTGGTTAAGCATCCAACTCTTGATCTGCTCAGTTCATGATCTCACGGTTCATGTGATCCAGCCCAGTGTCAGGCGCTGTGCCAACAGTTCAGAGCTTGCTTGGGATTCTCTCTCTCCCTGTCTCTCTCTGTCACTCCCCTATTTGCTCTTTGTCTCTCTCAAAATAAATATACATGAAAAGAAATTTTTTGAAGGAAAAGGAAGAAAGGAAGAGGAAGGAAGGAAGGAAGGAAGGAAGGAAGACAGAGAGATAAGGAACTGGTTGAGGAATTTATCTGAGACTTACAGTTATTTGAGTAGGAACTGAGACAAGAAACCAGGTCTCCTATCAACTAAAACTAGTAGTTTTATCACCATAGTTGCCTTACCCAGTTTTTCAGTCAGTATAAGTTCTGGATATACCAGCTGGACAAACTTTAATCAGTAAGTTAACTGTGCTGCAAAAATAATCACATAATGCAGACCAAAACCAAATATATTATCCATACCAATGCTCATTTCTATTAGTATAAGATGATGAGAAAGACTTTCCATCCCATTCCCACAAAAATGTGCCTCTTACACTGGGCAAGATCTCTATTACAACTATTCTTAACACCAGACACACATTTCTCTTACCAATTTTGAAAAAGGCACTTCCTCAGAAAAGATGGCTTAAGTGAATAATAAGAAATGACAATACTTTGAACTCTTATTTTATTCCTATAAACTCCCTAAGTTCATAGGTTGTTTTATTTGCATTAACCAAATACATTTTAAAATAATTTTTTATATTCATTTGCAAAGCTATCTTAAGTCAACATAATAACGATCCTTTCCTTTCATGAAAAAAGTCTTTTTACAGAGCTTCTATTTGGTTAAGATCTATTAAGCCATGTCTAAGAGAACAATGACATATTCTTCACAATCTGCTGCTATGAACCGTATCTAATTATGTTTTCTGTTGCATGAAAGTTTAGGCCCTACAAGCAAAACCGAAGAAGTGGTAGAGTAGTACCAAAAGTAGTAGCAGAGGAAGAAAAACCCAGCTACCACTTAATGAGTGTTTGCCATGTGACAAGGACTATGCTAAATGTTTCATTTATATATATGTGTGTGTGTATGAAAGATCTCACTTGATTCCAACTATAATACTATGAAGTAGTTATTATTATCCCAATTTTACAGATGAGAAATCTGAAGCTTAAGTAACTTAAGATCACACAGTTTTGAGTGTCAGTTAAGACTTCAAAGTCCCTGCATGTAACTGCTACAATTCACTCCTTGACATTCAGCAGGATGGTGTCTCACAATAATGTATTAATTTCATAAATATTCACAATTTGCTTAGAATGTATAAATACAAAGCAACCAGAGTTCAAAGACCGCTGCAGTAAAACAGTAAAACCAACAAGGGTAAGAATGAAAGAACTTTAATGCTTTCATGGCATGCCTATTTCCAATAACCTTCCAGACTTAAAAGTGCTGACAATAATAATTCACTATAGTCTCTGAAACTTCCTCATTCACCTTGCCTCACCCTCAAAACCATATGGTGAAGAACCTCACCAGGTGTCAGGAGAGAAACTCCCTCTCTTCTATTCCCCATAAGAATAATCGCTATACGTCTTCCTACCAACTCCCCCAACCATTTGAAAACATTATCCTTCTCTACATACTTCCCTTTCTCCAGAGACACATGTGAACATGGGAATAGCAACCAGTGAAACTGGTAACACAATTCTCAGACTGGAGGAAGCTTCAAAGCAGAATGTAGAGTGCACTTCAAATTTGAGTTTCCAAACAGAAGAAACTGGTACATCAAATCCCTGTAGAAGATGGTATTTTCAGATGTCATCTTAAACAGAATATAATAGTTACAGTATTTTAGTATTAGTCTTTAGTATAAATCTGGAGATTTACAGCCTCTGCATCTCTGCATGCAATTGGACAAGAATATGGTTTGCATAAATGAAGAAACATTCCATGAGAAATCTGAGTATTAAGACAATGAAAGATATAGGATGCATGATTCCAGCAGGATCCTGGGGGTGCCAAAATACATAAACAAATTATGGCATGAAAAGGTTTTTCTCACAACTAAACACAATTCATGTCCTCAAGTTATTTTACACTCCAGTGACTATAGTCACCATGCATCGGCACCAACTGATTTCACGCTTTATAGGCTGGGAAACAGTCCGTAGCTTAGCCTCTTTCACACTCCACTAACATGGTATCCCAGTAGTTCACCTACTTAACTATTCCCAGTTTAATGTTAGTGCACCTATTACTGACCAACTCAAAAGGCAGTAATATAGACCAAAGTTGTAATATAACTGAACACAACAGCAATATAACATGTAATTGAAAGGTGGAGAGAAAGCTCTGCTTTTTATTCCACATATATACCTGGTGGCAGCGGGGAGAGAGAAGGAAAAACTCCCTCCTAAAATGTATGTCCCTTACCAGACATCTGGAGGTTGGTCTGTTATTTCTAGACTTATTAGAAATTAGTTCCTCTACTGATCTATCTGGATTTCATCCCTAACATCCTACAGTTGACAACAGAGTTGAAATTGACAACGCTTTGAGGGCTGTACCTCAAACATGACATGCATTAACCCTGATCTTTCTTTCCCTTTAGGATTCACAGACTAAAGCTAATAAACCACACAGTAAATTTTCAAAGTAGAAGCAACCAGACTTAATCTGTGCTGAGTGTTATATATGTTATCTCATTTTTTTAATTATTTATTTATTTTAAGAGAGCAAGAGAGAAGAGCAAGGGAAGGGCAGAGAGAGAGGGAAAGACAAAGAATCCCAAGCAGGCTCCACACTGTCAATGCAAAGCCCGATGTGGGGCTCGATCTGAGCCGAAATCAAGAGTCAGACACTTAACCAACTGAGCCACCCAGGTGCCTCTATATTATCTCATTTGATCCCAACTACAAACTAAGAGGTAGCGGGGTATCTTAATTTTGCAGATGAGAAATCTGAAACTTAAATTACTTAAAATCACACAGCTTCCAAGCGTTGGTTAGGATTCCAAAGTCCCTGAACTAGTGTACTAGACTAGAATATAGGCCTCCTAAAAAATGGGGTAAAACAGACAGCAGAGAAAAGCTTAAAAAACAAAAAAAGTGCAATAGCAATAGGAGAACAATTGTAAAGGGGTGGAATCCCTATGTTAGAGATATAGTTACAAATCTGTGTCTCTCTCCCCCTCCTTGAAGCTATGCTAGCAAGCGTGAAGGCCAAATATGGCTGGTGAGAAACTGAGAAACTAAAGCAAGTTACACTTCAAAGTAGGCAAAGAAAACATTAGATAATTAACAAATAAGAGCTTCTCTTATATGCAGATTGAAAGCTTAACTAATTAGAGATTCAAGAATAAATACTGTAATTAACTTAGAATATAATCTCTTCAGAGCAATGTTCCTTTAAAAATCAGGAAGCCTGTAGAGAGCACTACGGAAGGCTTTTCCAAGAAGTACGATGTACTGAACAAACATGACTCAGGTACTAAAACTGCAATTCTAATCTATTTTTCTTATGATACAAAAAGAAAGATAAATGTTAAAGACTGGTAAAAGCTAACAATAGGTAATGGCATTTTCTTGGAGTCAAATATTTTTTAAGTGCAGATACTGTACTGATACAGATACTATGTTGGGACAGTACAGATTATAAAGACTACAATAATATAACATGGTTTGAACCACATGAATAGTGTAGCCTCCCCTTTAAGTTGTCCCCATCTAATTGGGAAGATAAAATATTTTTTTTCAAATTATCATTTTAGAGGCACCTGGGTGACTCAGTCAGTTAAGCATCTGACTCTTGGTTTCAGCTCGGGCCATGCATGATCTCACAGTGGTGAGACTGAGCCCCCATCAGACTCTGTGCTGGGCATGGAGCCTGCCTAAGATTCTCTCTCTCCCTCTTCCTTTTCCCCTTCCCTGCTCACACACGAACACACACTCTCAAAAAAAAAAAAAGAAAAAGTTTTAAAATAATATATGATAGCTAAGTAAAGAGAAAAGCAGCAAATGATAAAAACCCAGAGAGATATCAGTAAGGGCCTAGAATGGTTGAAGATGTAATAAAATAGGTGGAACTGGAGTTAGGCCTTTATAAGCTGGTATAGAGAAAGAGAACTGAAGGGAGACATTGCAAGAAGATTGAACAATATGAAGACGCAGTAAGTCAGAAAGTGATATTTTGGAGACACTTACAGAAACTAGTCTAGCTAGAGCCAAAGGCTGAACCATAGTGAACCATAACTCGCCCCACATTAAAGTCTATTCCACAACCCAGAAATATTCAGAAACCCATGTACTGATGTCTGATGAAGACTGCCATGGCTGGCCAAGTGGTTCTAAACAACACTAGTTGATGGTATGTGTACGTAAGATCTAATACATAAATAAATAACAGGATATATATTCATCTGAGATAAAGGCCCAGTCATTTGGGGATCTCGATATGGTAACTGGCCTTCCTACCATTACAATAATTCCTGGAAAAGATAAGCCCCATCCTTATCACCCTGACTTTTATAGTCTCATTTCCTGGTAGGAAGTGATATTTCTAGTCTCTTCAAAATTTTTAAATCTATCCAATCCACACTCTCATCAACAGAACATGCAGCCTTACAGGTTTTTTTCTTAATTTTTTTTAACGTTTATTTATTATTGAGAGACAGAGAGACACAGAGCGTGAGCAGGGGAGGGGTAGAGAGAGAAGGAGACACACAATCTGAAGCAGGTTCCAGGCTCTGAGGTGCCAGCACAGAGCCCGACGCTGGGCTCGAACTCACAGGCTGCGAGATCATGACCTGAGCCAAAGTCAGTCACCCAACTGAGCCACCCAGACGCCCCACAGCCTTACAGTTTTGATGACAGAATGAAACACTGACACCTTGAAAGGAAAAGTGAAATACACAATTTTCTACTCCACCAAACCCCTCCGCCTCACACACAACCTCTGACTGTTCACTTCACAATCGTTTCAGTAGTACCAACAAGAATAGCTTCCATTCCAACTGCCCACAGAACCAGAGTTGCCCTGCTCTTCTCTCATTTCTTCCCCTCCCACCTCCTCTGTAACTTACACACAACCACCTCACTCTGCTGGCCGTCTTCCCCAACTGCTGCCCAACGATTCACAGGCCCTCACAGATTGTCAGCACTGCGTTCAGGGACTTGAGAAGTACTCTTGTGGGACAGCGCAGTGTGTTAGTACACCATTTTCCCGGACACAATGTCACTCTTTATAGCCAGTTGCAAATTAGTTTCTTCTTAAAAAAAATAATACTCCTAATAAGACAGGTACAAGGAGATTTTAAATAACCAAGATTAAAACTCATTTTGGTTTGCTCTAAGATTGGGGCCATTTCAGACTCATGCACAATGAAATCTCATGCCTCTACTCATAGCAGCCATATACCCCCTCTAGGAATATCAGAAGTACGCTTTCTGATGCTAACAAAAGCAAAGACACCACCAAAAAAGATATCAAAGGAGAATCTTCTTTCCCCTTTTTTATGTAGCTATAGTCCTCATCCTTAGATTCCATTTGAGAATACTTTAAGCTCTGAACGTCAATATTTACTTCTCATTATTTTTGTGTAAAACCATTTAAAAGAAAATTCTTCAAGTCACCAGTATCATTTCATTATAGTTTCCAATTTTTTGCCACATGCTTCAGCAGCACCCAAGTACAATTATCTTCTAACATTTGCTATGACTAACCCTCTTATTGCCACTAAAGCCTTCACCCTACGTATCAGCCACCCAGTTAATACTGGCAAAACATTAGAAACAAGCTGGAACAGACTGAAAAGACCGTAAGAGGATGTGACTAAGAAAGTCTTACATAACAGTGGTTATATCAACTTACTAAGTCTTCTTGGAAAAAAATTTAATTGAAAAAGAACACCTATAGAGTAATATGAAATAATTAAAATCAGTTTCACTAGCTATCTCATTATTTTTCATTTCTAATTTCTTTCATAGCATTATTCACTCTGCTTCTTTATGCTTTACTGAAGATATAATCTTCCTGAGTCAGTTCTTCACACCTCTATAATAACATAGCTTCTTCACTGCTCCATATATGAATGAGAGGGAAGTTCTAGAGCTTGAAAGGATGTCAATTCTCTGTTCCTACAGTGGAAGAGACTAAACAAAGCAAAACCAGTATCCCAGCTTTGAGAACTAATTCTAATATTTAACCAGCCCCTGTTCTCTCTACAGCAAACACCAAAATTAAGAACAGTGAATAGAAGAAAATCTTTAAGAGACCCTCAGTCCTTCAGGAAACTGCCACTCTCAAACTTGTTTTAAATGAGTTACAATTAAAATGACATTAAAAGAAACAAAATATAAGCAAATAAATATTTAGAGTAAATAAACAATAGTTCTATAAAATACGCACAAGTATAGTCAACTGACTTACCAAATAAATGACATTTATTTTTTGAATAATAAAACTCTAGAACATGCAGACAGATTTTATCTGAAGGCAAATGGTACAAAAGTTTCCTTCTGATAAACAGCAGTCTCACCTGGAAAATAATAAAAGTTATTTTTATAAAAATATATAATTACTTCTTTGACACTAGTCTATGCTCTTAACTTTCATTATCTCATTTCGCAAATGCTAAGAGTTTAACACATTTACCTACCATAGAATGTGCAATGAAAATAAACACAAACAGATGAAAATACTTTTTAGTAGCTCATCAACCAAACAGAATAAGAAAATGTCATCTTTTCTCATTCTCAGTCCTGTGAGAACTAGTCTGAGGGGGCAGAAATGCCTATCAATTGCCTTCAAAAAAAAGAGAAAGTGGGGCACCTGGGTGGCTTAGTCGGTTAAGTGTCCAACTGCAGCTCAGGTCATGACCTCACGGTCCATGAGCTCAAGCCCCACATCGGGCTCTGTGCTGACAGCTCAGAGCCTGGAGCCTGCTTCAGATTCTGTGTCTCCCTCTCTCTCTGCCCCTCTCCTGCTCAGGCTATATCTCTCTCTCAAAAATGAATAAATGTTAAAAAAAAAAATTTTTTTTTTAAAGAAAAAAACCAAAATAATACAAATGATGAAAACCACAAAAAGATGCTCAACTTCTAGTCATAACTACAGTTCTAACTTACAGGATGGCATATGGTGGATGCTCAATAAGAATATGCCAGATGGTTGGATGGATGGATAAAAAATTAACCTCATCAGCTAGCAAAGAAAAAATAAATCATATCAGTTACCAAAGAAATGCAAAATAAATATATAAATACACAGTACTTTTGTTTGCCCATCAAACTGACAGACTTAAAGAGCAATAAGGTCCTATTTTGGTAAATGTAGACAGAAGAATTCACACATTGTTGATGGAGGTACACCTTTTAATAACGTATAAAGCATTTTAACAATATTTCAGAATCTTTTACATATCAAAGAGGCTTAGGACCAGGCAATTCTTCAAATACTTTATCATAAGGTAATAACTGACCTCTACCATAATACTTCTCCCAAAACTATTTATAATAGTGAAAAATTATAAACAACTTTAACGTCCACCTATATGGGTAAGGTTAAATAAATTATGGTATATCTAAGCTATACAAAAATAGTCATTAGAAAGAATAATGTAGCTCTATAAAAACTGATACAAAGATCTACAAATATATTGAGTTTTTTAAAAATGGAAAATTTAACAAGTGTACGAAACCAATATAAAAACTTTGAAACATTCCTGAGTAGATGTGAACAAATGGAAAGCTTGTTTCCTTGTTCAGATAAAAAAAAAACTCAACATTACTCAACATCATAAAGACGTCAGTTCTCCCTCAAGTAATTTATGAATTTAACGTAATCCCAATAAAAATCCCATTTTGAACATACTTTCTTCTAGAGATAGACAGCTGACACTAAAGTTCAACAGAAAAATAAAGATGTAACATGACACATTAAAAATGTTAAAAGCTACCCCTTGATATACTACAAAGCCTCTATAATTAAAACAGCGTGATAATGGTACAGGAATAGACAGATCAGTGCAAAAGAGTAGAAAGTCCAGAAATAAACTCAATGGAAACTTAATGTATGCTAAACATGACATCTCAAAACACTGGGGCAAAACTGTACTTTTTAAAGAAAAAATATACTGGGATGACTAATTAGCATTTGGAAGATTATTAAATTTGTATAATATTCACTAAAAAAAAAACTCTAAACGAAGCAGGGATCCAAATGTAACAACTAAAACGTGTAAATTCTTCTCTACCTTGGGGAAAGAGAAAGGTATTCCAATTACAACCCAAAATTCAGATGCAACAAAAGACTGAAAAATTGAACTAGATAAATGCCTAAAAACAGACACACACATGCACGCACACACACACACATAACCAAAAAACAACTGACAAACTGGGAGAAAATACCTGTAACATATAGAACTTAAAATAGCTAGCATCCCTAAAAAAAAAAGAACTCAGAAAAATTGAGGGAGAAAAAAATCTAATAGAGAAATAAATAAAAAGATACAAAACAATTAACAAACACAAAAAAGATATTTAAATGACCTTTATACATATGAACAGATGTTCAACCTCACTACTAACAAAAGAAATAAACATTAAAACTATATGGAGATACCACTTCTTACCTTTAAGGTTAGCAAAAATTAAGAAGTATAACAACACTCTGATGGTTATGGGAAAACAAACACTCTCACATACTGCTGGTGAGAATTCAAATTTATATAACCCCCACAGAAGGGGATATAGCAATATTTAAGAAATTTACACGTGCTTCTAAACTTTTGACCCAAACATACCATTTTAGGAATTCACCCAAAGATATATTTCCAACATACAAAAATATACATGACCAGGTTAGCCACTGTAGCACTGTTTGTAAATGCAAAATATTGGAAACATCATAAAAGAATGGTTAACATCCTCACAACACAGTAGTGATACAAAACTGTCAGAGGGAGGAAAAGACAGACGGAGAGAGGGTGAGTCTATAAATTGATATGGAATGGGTTCCAAAATATGTTGTGTTAAATGAAAAAACCAAGCACAAAAGTTTTCTATAGTATATATCTTCTGTGTAAAAAAGAAGAAATCAGAAAATATACATGTATCTCATCATTCCCGGAGGGAAAACACACAGTAAGGATAATTCAGAAAATGATGAAACTGGTTATCTACAGAGTGGGGTAGAAACCGGTGGAAAGGGGGAAAGAAAAAAGGGGGAACACTGCTCTGAGTATACATTTTTTTGTACAATTCTTACTTTTGGAACCATGTTAACGTTTCACATATTCCAAAATAAGGAAGATCAGTTAGGATGGGGAGAAAAACTCAGAATGAAAATAAACTCAGAACTGTATTTCAGGGGCGCCTGGGTGGCTCAGTCGGTTAAGCGTCTGACTTCGGCTCAGGTCATGATCTCACGTTTCGTGAGTTCAAGCCCCACATTGGGCTCTGTGCTAACAGCTCAGAGCCTGGAGCCTGCTTCAGATTCTGTGTCTCCCTCGCTCTCTGCCCCTCCCCCACTCATGCTCTGTCTCTCTCTGTCTCTCAAAAATAAATGAAGATTAAAAAATTTAAAAAAAACCTGAACTGTATTTCAAATGACTAACATAACCATGTGAGGATGGGAAGGATGCTAGGGAGAGAAAACAAATCCAAGTAACTTTTAAACATGGTTTTTAGATCAGCACTGTCCAACAGAAACATGATGAGAATCACATATGTAATTTAGTATTTCTGATAGCCACATTTCAATAAAATAGGTGGAATTAACTTTATTAATATATCTTATCCAATATATCTAAAATATTTCAGTATATAATCAACATAAAAATATTACTAAAATACTAATAAGATCTTTTACCTTCCTTAGTTTATACTAAATTTACAAAATCCAGTGTATACTTTATACTTACAAAACAATTCATGTGTAGTGGCTACCCTATTGGACACTGGAGATTTAGAGTATATACCTTTAGGCTAAAGAAAAACCTATCAACAAATACTGAACTCTGCTCAGGTGTCTTTTAAATAGTGGTATGAGTTAGCAATTCTTAAGTTTATTCTAAAATTGAGCCAATAAGTAAAAATATGAATAACAGGGCTAGATTTTTCCCTGTTGGAAGAGGGAGTTCTAAATACAGAATAAAAGAAGGACAGAATAAACCCTGTAGTACTGGGTTGGAATCACAGGTTATCAGTATAAACTCACTGCTTTCAGTAGACAGATGAAGATGTACTGAGTGTGTGTGGATGGACACACACTTACACCACAACACAACTGCTTCCACGTGCCTGCTGAGAGGGCCTAGAGCAATGAGGGCATCTAGGGTCCAGATCACGGCTTTTAAAACTACTCTCTACCAAAAGCAACCAGAGCTCCTTAAAGAAATAACTCATTCCAGGGCTCAGGCTGGGAAAGTGCAAGATGAGCCTACATTTTGTTGCAGTAAAAAGTGAGGCAGTGCTCAAAAGAATGAGTAGGGTAAGCCAAAGGGAGATAGGAATTGGCTTGAAGGGACAGCAAGGCCAAAAGGGGAACAGCATCAAAATAAATAATTATGAAATAAAGTATTATTATAAATAAGTGTAGAAGAAATGGTAGATTTACATATTCTATATGTTGAATTTCTAAATCTACTATTTCGGAACCATCATGAAAATGATTCAGGCAGAAATCACCAATCAATACTAAAATTGGTGAGTAAAAGTTCAAGAAGTGGGGTGCCTGGGTGGCTCAGTCGGTTGAGCGTCCGACTTTGGCTCAAGTCATGATCTCGCAGTCCGTGAGTTCGAGCCCCGTATCAGGCTCTGGGCCAACAGCTCAGAACCTGGAGCCTGCTTCTGATTTTGTGTGTGTCTCTCTCTCTGCCCCTCCCCCACTCATGCTCTCACTCACTCTCAAAAATAAATAAATGTTAAAAAAAAATTTTTTTTTAAAGTTCAAGAAGTAACATCTATAGTCTCAAAGTGTTTTCTCAAAGGTATTTGAAAATTAGAAACAAAATGTGAATACTTAACCCCACTGAACTATATACCTAAAAATGGTTAACCTGGTAAATTTTATATTATGTATATTTTACCAACAAAACTACAAAAGGAAAAATAGTAACTACACGGGAAAACCTGGCAGACAGTACCATTTAAAACACTTAAAAAAAAATCTTTTTTAAAGGTATAAATCAGCAAGGATGGATTTTTAATGAAGTGATCTAAGATCACATTACCAGTAATTCAACATCCTACACCACCTGACATGATGTCCTAAGAAGCATAACATTATTTCTACAGTACTCCTGCCAAAAATGGATAGTCTGAATCCAATCATGAGAAAACATCAGATAAACCCAAATTAGGGGCATTCTACAAAATAACTGGCCTGCACTCTTCAAAAATGTCAATGTCATGAAAAAAAATACAGACTGAGGAAATGCTCCAGATTAAAGGAAACTAAAGAGATATGACAACTGAATGCACTCCATGATCCAGAATTTTCTTTTGCCATGAAAGCACATTATTGGGACAAGGGCTGAAATTTGAACCAGCCTGCAGATTACACAATAATATTAAATCAATGTTAATTTCCTGATCTTCACAACTATACTTTGGTTACATAAAAGAATAACCTTATTTTTAGAAAATGCACCCTCAAGTATTTAGTTATACAGGGAAATAGGTCAGCACCTTACTGTCAAACAGTTCAAGAAATATTTAGACAGTATGTATATGGAAAGAGAGAGAGAGAGAGAGAGAGAGAGAGAGAGAGAGAGAGGGAGGGAGGGAGGGAGAAGGAGGATAAATAAGAGGAGGGGAGGAAAAGTAGGAAAAAAAGAGGAGAAAGGGAGGAAGGGAGAGGGAGAGAAAAAGGAAAAGTAGTAAAGTGTTAATGTTTGAGGTATCTGAGTAAATTTTTTGTAGATTCTTGTAAGTTTTCTGCAGTCTGAAATAATGTCAACATAAATTAAACGCCCCTCAAAAAAGAAAAAGATGTTAGCACAGTACCTGGCACATAATCTGCAGTCAAATGAATAGCAGCTGTTAGATGTTAGTATGGACTCTAGATTCTACACAAAAAATTCTCTTGACGTAACAGATATACACATTTATGGTGGGAAAAAATGGGGAGAGAAGCAAAATAATACATATAATATGCTCCATTTAAACATCTTCACACAAATACACGTAAATGAACGGGAAAGACTAGAAAATATACACTAAATGGTTAATAGTGGTTAGCACTGGGTTGAGGAATCAAAGTGATTCTTATTTTCTTCCTCATACTTACCAGTATTTGCTAGCTTTCTTATAATGAAGATGAATCATTTTTATGTTTTTTTCTAAAAATTACTTATAGAAATTAAAAGGATAGCCTGCAATCAAGGAAGGCATAGCATTCTTCATTTTCTATAACAATACCCTCTTTGCAGACCCATATTTAATTATTGTTTTTGAGCACCATATTGTTACTTGCCTTTCATTTATTAAAATTATAATGATCATGTAGTATCATTCTGATAGGGAAAAATTATGTTATAAGATGGCCGGACAGGACTGATAGGGGAATTCCAGTCCCCGCCCGAAGACTCCCCTTCCGAGTTCTTCCTCCTACCCCACTTGCAGCGTGCACCAAATTATTACTAATGTGGAAGTAACAGACTATAAATTGTCCCCCATTCTTGCGCTCGGGTCTCAGACCTCTGGAGAATGATCTCCTCTGAGCCTGCCTGTGTGAAATAAACCTCCTGCCTTCCAAGATCTCTGAGCGCCGCTTGGTTCTTCCATTGGGTGATCCAGACCAGGTTCTCTAACATTTGGTTCCCTGACGGGGAAACCCAACTGCACTGGCCCATTGTTGCCACTGGGTGGGGAAAATGAAGAGGCGGTGAGTAATCTCAATGGAGAAGGCACGCCCTGCCTGATATTCGGCACTCTCCTGCTTGGTCACCTCAGGCCAGCCCCGCTCCGCTGTTCCCACCAGACTCGAGGAGACTTGGTAGGTGAGGATCTGGACCCAACGTCAGACACCTGTAAGGCCTGGGGCCCCTGACCCAGTCAGACCCACCCATCAGGTTGGAAGGGGAGCCTGATCACCTCCCAGAGACCTTTCAGAGGTTTCACAGGTAGGGATTCCCAGGGAGGGAATGTATTAACCTCTGGTCTGAGTGTGTGAGTGAATGTGCAGCCCAATCTGGTCCTTCAGTTAGGACTTAATCTGTGGCTCCACGGGCAGGCACCCTTAAGGTCCCCAAAAGCCCACGGAGTCTGAGTGGGTCCGTCAGATTCCGTAGTGAATAGACTGAACACCATACAGTCTATGGCGGCATCAGAATAGTTTCCGAGTGTAAGTCACAAAGCTGAGACCACTACGGCTAAGTGTCACCTAAGTTCCTTTGGGACATGGACAGACGGGCATCTGACTGGTCTCCTCATTTCAGGGGGCACCCCTATCCCTCTGTCTGTCTTTGTGACTCCGTCTCATGGGAACATTATGAGGTCGGGACAGAGCACACCCACAGTTCTTGAGACTATGATCAAGAACTTCAAGAAGGAGCTTTTGGGAGACAATGGAATTAAGACGACCCCCCGCAAGTTAAGGCCCCTATGTGAGTTGGAACAGCCCACTTTTGGTGTAGGATGGCCCTCACAGGAAACCTTAGATGTCCCAACAGTCTGCTGTGTCTGGCGTGTTGTCACCAGAGACCCAGGTCACCCAGATCAGTTCCCATACATCGACTCCTAGTTAGAGACTGCCCAAACCCTTCCCCCTTGGGTGTGATTTACCTGCAACGAACAGAGACAGGCTAGGGTACAGAAGTCCCCACTTCCACAAATTCTCACCAGTGATCTGGCAGAAGAACCAGTCTTGGCCCTGCCATATGCTCCCCTGAGACCATCAGCACCTAACCCCGTGGTTCCCGATACTCTGCCACCTTTGGTCTCCCACCACCTCCAGACTCGGCAGATCCTCTCTCCCCCAGAACCAGCGGCCAGATTGTGCCCTTGGCCAGGTGCAGGCGCTCTCCAGATGCCAGTACGAGAGACGCAGGAACCTGAGAGACACGATGAAAACAAAACCCTCCAGCCTGGCAGCTCCATGATGCATTACCAGCCTTTCCCACTACTGATCTCCTCAACTGGAACCTTAACACACCATCATATTCCAAAAAACCACAAACCTAATGGAGTCCCTCTTTCAGACCCACTGACCAACTTGGTAAGACTGCCAACAGCTGCTCCACACTTTAACACTGAAGAGAGACAGAGAATTATGAGAGGAGCTCAGCAATACCTTGAAGAACATACACCAGGCAGGGTTGTCGATCCTGGCACCTGAGCTAGGACAGCCACATCTGAAGAACGTCCTACATGGGACTTCACTACAGAAGAAGGACAAGTCCACAACCGCAGGTACCAAGAGACTCCCCTCTGGGGTATCTGAGCAGGGGCTAAGAAGACCATGAATATGACCAAGATACCGTCAATCACCCAGCAGCAAGGGGAATCCCCAGGGATTATTATGAGAGGCTCTGCAAGGCTTACCGCATTTACACCCCGTTTGATCCCGAGGCACAAGAAAGCCAACAGATGGTAAACACCTCTTTTTGTGGCCCAAGCTGCCCCAGATATCAGAAAGAAGCTCCAAAAACTCGAGGGCTTCACTGGAATGAACATCACCCAGTTGATCGAGGTTGCTAACAAGGTCTACATGAACAGGAAGGTCACTGCTGAGAGAGAAGCCGAAAAAAAGATGAGAAAAAAGGTCAGCCTCCTTGCTGCTGCTCTGAAGGAAAAGGACAACAAAAGGACAAGGAAGGTCCAGCTGCCGAAAGGGGGGAAGCCCAGAGCCTCCTCAGCAAGGGATCAATGTGTCTACTGCAAGGAGAAAGGACATTGGAAAATAAGGAGGTAGACACAGCTCCCTCCCTTACTATGGCCATGACATATGGCCCTTACTATGGCCCTATGGTGTCTGACAACTCCAGCCCTCCACCCAGATACACTAAAAAAGAAAATAAATGGGTTGAGGTCAAAGGGGCCACCCAGACCAAGAAAGGATGGTGGAAACTGCCAGATGGACGCATCTTCGTCCCAGCAACAATGGGAGGGCATCTAGTCGGCAAATACCATCAACTCACCCATCTAGGAAAAACTGCAGTAGAGGCCCTCCTCAAAAAACAATATTACATCAGTCTGCTGCCCGTGTTGTGTCAGACAATAAGCAAACAATGTGTGACTTGTGCCAAGAATAATGCCTGATCCATGCCGCGACTCCCACCAGGAGTCCAAATAGGAGCTACCCCCTTTGAGGACCTTGAAATAGACTTCACAGATGTCCAACCAAGCCGAGGATTTAGATACCTCCTAGTGATAGTCTGTACATACTCTGGATGGGTCAAAGCCTTCCCAACCAGGACGGAATGGAGCCAGGAAGTAGCTAGAGTCCTCCTGAAAGAAACTGTCCCCCGGTTTGGCTTACCAGCCACAATCCACAGCGATAACAGCCCTGCGTTCATGGTGGACATTATACAAACTTTAACCAACTACCTCAACATCACCTGGACTGCTTACTGGCCTCAAAGCTCAGGGAAAGTAGAGCAGATGAATCGCACCCTCAATGGAACCTTAGCCAAGTTCTGTCAGGAAACAGACCTCTCGTGGCCGGACCTATTGCCCCTGGACCTCCTGTGTGTCCGTTGCACACCAGAAACTCAAGGTTTCTCCCCTTTTGAATTAATATATGGAAGGCCCCTTCCATGTCTAAAGAGCCTCCCAGGGGACCTACACCAACTAGGGGATAAGGGAATAAGAGAACAACTTCAAGCTTTAGAGGCTACCCTAAATGAGTTACAACGATATACCACAGATAGGGCCCCAATCTCTTTAGGATCCCCTGTACACCCCTTCTCACCAGGGGACTTGGTCTGGGTCAAAGATTGGAAAAAAGACCCTCTCAAACCACAGTGGACTGGGCCTCATACCGTTACTGTGACCTCCCTACTGCCCTCAAGGTCACGGACATCACTCCATGGGACCACCACTCCAGAGTCAAGAGGGCCAAACCTGAGGAGCCCCAGACTTGGAAGACTGACCCAAGTCTGACAAAACCGCTCAAAGTGACCTTCTGGAGAGTCCTACATTCTTAGGATCTTCAGCCCTACTCAAACCACACCCAGGAAGCTGGCTGGTCTACAAACGGCAGAAGCTTGTGGAATCGCCAGTCCAGTAAAACAAATAGACCGTCCTTACTCCTTGCCATCAGATTGGCAGAGGTTGCCCCAGAAAGCTGGGAAAACATCGAGAGGTTCCTGTTCGCACTCACCTTCCTCTTACTGACTGCCTCTAATCTGGACCCCATTCATAAACCTTCGGTCTTAAGGCCCAGTATAAATGAGCGGTGTTACTACCCTAGGGACAAGAATAGCCACGGGGATAGGGACTGGCCACGGGGATAGGAGGCACAGGCTCTTCTGTGGAACGATATCATAAACTGTCCCGAGAACTCAATGAAGACATGGAACGAGTGGCTGACTCCCTAGTGTCCTTGCAGGGCCAAATAAGTTCCCTGGCAGGAGTTGCCCTCCAGAACAGATGGGCACTTGACCTCCTCACTGCCAAGAAAGGGGGCACCTGCATCTTCCTCGGAGAAGAATGCTGTTACTTTATAAACCAGTCAGGAATAGTCACAACCAAAGTCAGGGAATTAAGGGAAAGGACCACCCCATGATAAATGAAGATGATGCCCTCTAACACAGCCTAGATAGTAAAGTGTTTTTTGTTGTTTTTTTTAAAGATATAAAACAACAAGGGTGGAAAAAGGAGAAAAAAGTAACAAAACTTTGGAAGCTGGAACACATGCAAATATTTACAGCAGATCTGGGGAGTCAAATCCCAATCCAGCAGTATAGAATGCTGAGACCCAACCCAATTTATAGCCAGAAACCTACACAAGGATCAGGAATGGACAGCACCGCCTCTGGAATTGGAAGTGAAATGGAGAAAGGGCACAGAGTGAAAGCTGTCTGAGGAGCAGTTAGATCCTTAGATCTCTTCTGCTCCCTGAAAAAAGACTTGAGGTTATCTCTGCAGAATGTAAAAAGGGATGATCTCTGGTTTAGGGGCTAACTGGAAGTGCAGAGGTCTTTAAAACAGTGATGAAGTGCACATGGTTGAAAGCTAAGATCTACCCTTCCCCACTCCCATTCCCACACACTAGCTGCAAAAAAAAAAAAAAAGAAAGAAAAGAAAAGGCAAATTGTTGTAAATTAGAAGGACGTCCAAATACCTACAAATACCTAGTACTACATAAAAACAGGCAAAGACCTACACCAAGGCACATCACTATTAAATTTCGGAATACTGGGGACAAAGCAGAGATTGAACAAGTTTCCAATAAGTAGGTCCAAACAAAAGAAGAGGACTCAAATTTGCTGAGGACTTCTCAATAGCAACAGAGGACAAGGAGAAATAATTATGCCTTCAAAATTCCAAAGAAAAATATTCCCAATCTAGAATTTTACACTCACACAAACTAGATTTACCAAATGTGAGGACAGAAAGAAAAGACACTCTGACACGGAAAGGCTTAAAAATTACCTCCCATACAATAAATACACTTTCTTAGAAAATCACCAGAGGACTAAGAATTTAAAGTTCTAACAAATTTAGGAAAAGACGGATTGTTCCTAGCCAGGGTAAACTGCCAAGAGAATCAGTTTCAAACCCATTCAATTGATAAGGACAACTTAACCCAAAAGGCACTCTTTTAAGCCAAACAATCAGGGACAGATTCACTCCAATAAACACCCCCGCCTGAGGGCCAACAAATGAACTACAATGTCACCCAAGTAACCATGCATCTACAGATGATGTTAACCTACTTCCACCTCTTAAAATCTTCCAATCCCTGAACTCCACACTCCCAAAAACCACTATGTATGATTAACACTCTGCTTTGTTCAAGATTTGCCTGATCAGATATTCTAGATAGTGGGATCATCACCCTGACACCAAATGAAGAAATAAATCCCAACAAAGAAAGGCATGGATATAGAAAACAGGATATTCAATACAAAAAAGAAGTGAAGGAATATTGGTGAATGGGATTCCAGGACGCTAACTGCACCAGAAGTAGAAGGCAACCAATCCAGACTGAAGCTCTAGGACAGAGCCAGGCATGTTGAAGGCTGTCATCCCCATGTTCTCTGCCACAGTAGCATCTTTCAAATCCAACACAACTACCAGAGGATGTGCTCTACCTAAGCAAGAGGGTAAATGAGGAATAAGGAAGGTTAAGAGTTACAATACTGGGAATCTAAATTGAAAAGGAAAGAAAAGTCTAAGAATAACAAAGGGAAATCTTCCCCAGAAATGAGCTGTGAAGCAGGCCCAGATAGTAGGTGTAGATAGGAGGACAATGAAGGTCTCTAGAAGAGAAGTTGCCAAAAAAGGAAGAAAATTAGAACTAACACATTACTGTGACTGACCTTATGGAAAAGTGCACTGAGAAGCTACTATTTCAAGACACTATCAGCAAATAAAATTTGCACAGGCACAGTAACGTAAACATAAGATTAACTATTTAATTTAACTAGATATTGTAATGTAACTAAATTGGGAAGGTAGAGAAGGAATAGCAGTGGTGATGGTGATTGAAAAACAGTACAGAGGCATGTGGGTGTCTCAGTCACTTAAACAGCGACTTTAGCTTAGGTCATGATCTCGCAGTTCATGGGTTCGAGTCCTGCATCAGGCTCTGTACTGACAGCTCAGAGCCTGGAGCCTGCTTCGGATTCTGTGTCTCCCTCTTTCTCTGGCCCTCCCCACTCATACTCTGCCTCCCTCCCTCCCTCTCTCTCTCTCTCTCTCTCTCAAAAATAAACATTAAAATATTTTTTTAAAAAAGAACAGTAAAACTTTCTCTATCTTAATAGAAACTTAACATATGATGAAAAAATTGGTGAATCAAAAGACAGCACTACACATATATTATTTGGAAATATGGATACATAAATGCCAGAAGAAGAGCTGAAAGTGGTTACCTTTAGGGAAGAAACTAGAAAGCATGGGGATTCACTATGTTTTGTTATAAATTCAGTTTTTACTATTTGACTTTTAAAGCTTGTCTATTTTAAACTATATGTCTGTTGATAGAATACAAAAAACAGCAACTGACGAATTTCTTATCTTAAATGTATTGTTCATCATTTAAAAAAATATATAAATAAAATACTTTCAATTGAAAGGAGTAAAAAAAAAAAAAAAAAAAATCCTAAGGAAAAAGGTCTCCCTTTTTGTTGGGAGACCTTCACATTTTTTCCTAGTACTGAAAGAACACAAACATACAAAATACAGAAGCTTTAAAAATAAAAAAATTTTAAGGCAAATAATTACCACTTGAGTGGACAAAATTCAGTAATTGTAATACCAGGAAGATTGTAGGTCTGATCTTACTTACAAATTCATTAATGATCAGGAGAGTGCAAATAACACATTTAATTAAATTTGCTCATTTATCTATTTGGGGAAGTACGATTAACAGCAGTGAGAGAGAGAGTAGTAACATAAAAGGACAGAGACGAATTAAAACATTGCCCAAAACAACCAAATTGGAGAGTGGATGGAAAGCTAAGTAAAATTAGGGGCTAAAGACAACAAAAGAGAGGTATCAGAGGCTTATTTGCCATCATTTTACGGCACACTGTGGCAACGTGGAGTAATTTCGGCCAATGCCAATGTTGAGGAGATACATAAAACACACACATTATGTATACGTATGTTTGTACACACACAAGCATACATATACGTACATACACATAATTTTTTCCTTATGAGAGACTGATAATCCTAATTAAACAAGGATCTGTGGGGCACCCGGGTGGCTTAGTCAGTTAAGTGTCCAACCCTTGATTTCGGCTCAGGCTGTGTTCTCACAGTGGTGAGATCAAGCTCCACAGTGAACCTGGAGCCTGCTTTTGATTCTGTCTCTCTTTTTGATTCTGTCTCTCTCTCTCTCTTTCTTTCTCTCTCTCTCTCTCTCTCTCTCTCTCTCTCTCTCTCTCTCTCTCTCTCTCTCCCCCTACCCCCATCCTCCACTCTGGCATGAGTGCATGCTCTGTCTCAAAATAAATAAACTTAAAAAAAAACAAACAAGGATTTGTAAAGGATTATACCCTAAAAACATGTTATACTGTTAACGCAATCTGACAAGAGTGGTTTTATATTCATAATTTTTATAAGTACAGAAACTCTATCAAGGATTACCAATAATGACAAACTGTCCTAAAGACAATTAATTCTGTTGTCTACCTTGTATTCTTCATCTAGCCACACTTGGATTATCCTGATTGTTCCTGTTCTTTATTCCCAGGCACTGACCACTCAGAATAGTCTACATTTACCCATCTCTCCAGCAGAAAGGTGTCGCTATGTGACTAATTTTCACCAATAGAATATGAGCAAAAGTGGTACGTGTAACTTTCAGTAAGTATCCTTAAAGGGAAGGAGATGTGTTCTTTTCTTCCTCCTTTCTGATGGATGGAATGTGAATGAAACAGCTGGAGCTCCAGTAACTATCTTAGACTATAAAGTGACTTCAGAAAAGAACAGAACCCATGCAGAGAAGTGCAACAACGTGACACCATGACAGACAGACCATACCAGTCGTAGACTACTTTGGGAATTCCTGACGTTGAGCGAAATACACTTCTATGATGTTTAAATCTCTGCTATTTGGTTGCAACCAAATCTAATCCTAATTAGTATAACCGCTATGCTAAGGCACACTCCTTGTTTTGTTTCTCTAAACATTCTCCTGCTGCTCCTTTATTGTGAGTATTCCTCAATACTCTATTGTTGGTCTTTTCCACTCTTCTCCCACTGGGTTCTAGGCCAACATTCTAAAATAACATCTCTATGTGTCAGATCTTTGAGCTCTAGTTTTATCTCCAGCTGCCTATCATTCCACTTGTATGTGACATAATTAAACAGGAATACAAGTGATTTTTAAAACGCACACATTAAATAAAGTAGTGGTGGTAGCAACAGCAGTAGTTATTGTGAGGGTAATAAATAGCTAATATTTACTGAGCTCTTAATATTTATTAGGCACAGTTCTAAGTCTAAGAGCTAATCCTCACAACAATCCTATGAAGCAGGAAGTATTGTGCCATATCCATTTTAAAAATGAGGAAACTGAGACCCAGACATGTTAAGTAACTTGCTCAAAACATATAACTAGTGTATCAAAGAGATCATTCAAACCTAGGCTGTCTGGAACCCACCCTCCTAGTACTTTATTCTAAGGATGCTATCACAGCTTAAGACTTTTTAAGTTGTCTTCAGCAACTACATGACAGTCATTTAAATATCCACCATGGTAATAAGTTTTATGCCTCTGCAGAATCATTTTTAGAAACTGTCAAATATCACTTAGAAATAAGTAATTAAGATGAGTGATCAAGCTAGAAAATACTCTCTTGAAAACAAAGGATATGATCATCAAGCAACGAGACTGGTTTTCTTGTATTGACTCTACTATTTCTGAAAGCAGTTTCAAAAGACAAATTCCAAAGAATACTTATTTGCTAAAATAAATGTATGGCCTCAAAAACAAATACTTTAAAAGTGAGACCTTTCATTTTTACGTTCTTCAGTTTTAAAGCACCAGATTTTTTTTAACTAGCGCTCAAATGATCTAAAACCTAAAATTTACATTAGCACTTGAACTCATCATTATCTTTCTCCCTAGGCCTATCTGAGCTCTTTTCCCAATGTCACTGTCGATGACACTACGATATACCTGCTAGGTCAGGCTCAAAACTTTGAGATATTCTGATTCTTTCAGCTTTTCCAACCCCATATTTACTGTTCTTCCTCCACGAGAACTATCATGTTTTCTGTTTCCACATTACCCCACTACTGCTGTATTGAAATACTCCCCAGCCACTCTCAACTAGAGGTCAGCCCACAAAGCTGCCAGGACAACCATTCTCACTGTTTTCATCATACAACTTTCCCTGGTATTCAGGGAAATACTTGCCCTGGTATTCAGATTGGCAATGGGAAAGCCAGAATTTGAACCCATTTCCTAGGTTCCCACTCAAAGTGAATACAAATTTAAAGATCACTGCCCAGAATATAATTCATGCTAGTTCCAGAAACTGCCAGACACTACTCATAAACATGTTACCTTTCTTTAAAAAAATCAGGATACAAAATTTATATACAATAGCAAGAGATCCCAATTTAAGTGCATCTGTATTACATTAATAGGCATACATAGGAAGGAAATAATCTTAAATGTTAATAGTTACTTCCAGATGGTGAAAATATGGATATATTTTCCAAATCCTCTATAATGAGCACATATTGAATTTATAATAAGAAATACTTAAAAATTAAAACTATATGACATTATGAAGTCAAAGATAAATTCCTTGACATTGAACTCAAGTGTCAGAAGCAAAGAAAAGTTTCAGGCTACCCAAGGAAATAAACAAGAAGCACAGTACAAAAAAGAAACACTACAGCAATAAGTGAAAGAAAAGCAACGTCACATTAACCACATTAACAACAATGGTCCGTCACATTAACCACATTAACAACAATGGTCGCAGAAACCAAGAGCTACATGGCTCCTGGGGCTTGTTGACTCCAGTACTTAATAAATCATTGGTTCTTACACTAGAAGAGTCAGTCAAGAGGCCTAAAAGGTCACTGGAAATTCTGAATGTATTGAAAGATGGTCACACTGAGATTGAAACTGTTATTTGGGATAGTTGTAGAGAGTAACACACCACATAAACAAATCAAGACTACTAATTTTCCTTCTGGGTAGTCTCCTAAAATGAAAATGTGAAATGAAAGCACAAAAGTTCTGAAAAGATTCATAGGATAAAAAAACTTAGGACCACTAAATAGGCTATAAATTCATCTTTTCCTGGCACTAGTTTTTTTAATTCCAGTCCAACATCCCTTACCCAAAACACCTGGGGCCAGAGAGGCTTCACAATTCACGAACTTTTTTTATATTTTACAAAGGTTAATATGGTACATATTCCATATGTTACAAAATATTCCAACTAGGGCTTCGGGCAAAACTCTAATTAAACACATTAATACTTCTATGGGAAAAGTATAAATCACTATACTATGTAACATAAAGACTACAAGTAGCCTGACATCAGTGCAGACTGAATTTTGCTGCCAACACAGTTTGCCACAAACTTCTTAAAGACTTCCCATTCTCGTAACAGTTTGAATTTAGGAAACATGGATAAGAAATTATGGACCTGAAACTGGTTACATCTAAGAGGTGGAATTATGCATGGATTTTATTTCTTTCCTGATATTCCACATATTCAACAGTGAACATGTACCATATTATTTACAAAACAATACTTGAAATGTAAAAAGGGATGTGAAAAAGCCCAAATACAGATACTGACCAACTTGCAAACTGGGTTAAAAAAAGAAGTAAGATCTTGTTCAGATTTCAAAAGCCAAAAAAGTAACTTAAAATAGCTCTGAGTTTAAAAGTTTTTACAAGTTTAGTATAAGTATTTAAAATAAATGAATAAAAATGCTATCAACAGTGGGGGAAATCCTTACTAAGACTCAACAGGAAATTTATGAACTGAAATTCAAAATGTGATAATTGTATTAACTCATTTGTAACGTACTCTTTTTCAGTTCAATTGCTTGTGACAGACTGTCTTTCCCAAAGATGGCACCTATCTCCTGTCCCCAGCCTGTGTGACTTTGACACTTCTCCCGTGAGAAGTGGGTTCAGTGTAACTGCTATTTTTGACTCTGGCAAGTTTATGTCACTATGGAACTTCCACGAGTAGGTCCCAAAAGGCAATACAGTTTCCGCGTGGTTCTTTTAGGATGCTCATTCTTAGGAAACAGTCACCACCTTGCTCTCAAGAAGCTCCACTGGTCTATGTGGAGAAACTGTAGGCAGGTGTTCCGTGGGACAGCCACATTAGCCCCCAGACTTGAATGCTGACACCTCCAGGAGCCGGCAGGTCACCACCAGCTTTTAATTATAAGTCTTTCCACCTAAAGGTCAGGTAAGCCATCTCCTCACTACCTTGTCTGAATTCAGACAAAATCCACAGCATAATAAAATGGGTATTTTACACCGCTAAGTTTTGGAGTGGCTTGCTACACAAAAAGCTAACCAGAAAAAGCGCCCTTTCCTAGTTCAGTAGCTCCATTCATATGAAACCTATACACGTACGTGCACACATACACTCTAATATCAAGCTTTTCTCAACACTGAAGGTCTAATCTGCCAATGAGAAATTGGACAGACCTGTTTAAATAAGACAGTTTCCACTTGGGAACTCAACAATTCATGTCAAATATATTCTGAGTACCTGATACATGTAGAACACTTTGCTAGATGTTTAAAACACAAAGGTAAATAACATATAGTTATTAATCTAATCTAGAATGGGAGGAAATAAAAACAAGTATACAAATAGTTTATAGAAGTATTTAAGTGCCAAAACTGGTACATAAAGTTAATTCCACCACAGTTAATTTATAAAATCATCTGGACTCATAAAAAGCTTTTTGATTTCTTTAGGAAAGTAGAAGAGCTTTGCAGATGCCTAGAAAAAAAGACTAAAAAAAATATGAAAAATGTGGCCTTCGTTATGTGCTTATATTATAAGGCTGTTTTTTGTTGTTTTAATTCTTTATTTCCCAAGTTTTCTACAGCAACCATGTACCAGATTTATTAAGAAAAAAAATTTGGGGGGGGGGGGCACCTGGGTGGCTCAGTCAGTTAAGCATCCGACTTGGGCTCTGGTCATGATCTCCGGGTTCGCGAGTTCCAGTCCCCAGACCAGCTCTGTGCTGACAGCTCAGAGCCTAGAGGCTGCTTCGGATTCTTTGTCTCCCTCTCTCTCTCTGCCCCTCACCTGCTTTGCACTCGGTCTCTTTCTCTCTCTCTCAAAAATAAACATTAAAAAAAATTTTTTTAATTAAAAAAAACATTTAAAAAATTTTTAATTTTTTTTAATGTTTATTTTTCTGGGAGACACAGCCTGAGCAGGGGAGGAGCAGGGAGAGAGGGTGACACAGAATCTGAAGCAGGCTCCAGGCTCTGAGCTGTCAGCACAGAGCCCGACGTGGGGTTTGAACTCAGGAACTCTGAGATCATAACCTCAGCCCAAGTCAGACGCTTAACAGACTGAGCCACCCAGGTGCCTCGGAAAAAAATGTTTTTTATTTATTTTGAGAGAGAGAGAGAAAGAGCAGCATGAGCAGGGGAGGGATGGAGAGAGAGAATCCCAAGCAGGCTCTGTGCTGACAGCACACGGAGCCCAATGTGGGGCTTGATATCACAAACCATGAGATTATGACCTGGGCCAAAATCAAGAGTTGGATGCTTTTTTTTTTTTTTTTAATTTTTTTAACATTTATTTATTTTTGAGACAGGGAGAGACAGAGCATGAACGGGGGAGGGTCAGAGAGAGAGGGAGACACAGAATCTGAAACGGGCTCCAGGCTCTGAGCTGTCAGCACAGAGCCTGACGCGGGGCTTGAACTCACGGACCGCGAGATCATGACCTGAGCCGAAGTCGGCCGCTTAACCGACTGAGCCACCCAGGTGCCCCAAGAGTTGGATGCTTAACTGACTGAGCCACCCAGGCACTCCAAAAGAAAACAATAGTTTTATTTAATTTTTTAAAAATGTGTTTAAAATACACTATGAAGAGAGTCAAACAAGAGGTTAATAGATCTGTAACAGAAGCTGTTCTGGTGTCAGCATGCCAAATATACAAAATAAATTTAGAATTTAAGGAGAATTTTCAGTAGAATAAAAACTGCATAAACATGTTACTTGTTTGCTATTAATATCTACTTTTCTTCCCTTTCCTTGCTAATTACAAATATTTAGAAGGTCTCCTCAGGTAACAGAAAACAACTACCTCAATAAGCTCTCCATCTCCTGGTCATGCCCTCCCAGATCCCTCCGGCATTCTGTCTCCCTCTCTGCATCTATCATTTCTAAGGTGGCCCTTCTCTCTACATCTCTGATTACTCTTCTTTCTAACTCTGCCTCAGACTGTCTCTCTCAGTGTTTCTGACTTCCCGTCTCTAGATGACCCTCATTCTCTGCCTATTGTGTGTGTTCTTCTGTTTCCCTCCAGTGCGTATGTCTGTGTGTGTGTGCGTGGATAGGTGTTTGTGTTACTCTCATGGGCTCTGCCTTTTGGTCAGTTTCTTCCCCACAGCTACCTACCCCATTTCCAAGACATTTCTGTCACCTTTTCCCTCTAATCTTGATAAACTAGCAGGAATGGTATTATTATCCCTATTTTATAGATGATAAGAAAACACATACTGGGCTACTGATATAAATTTGAGAGTTTAGGATTTATATCCAAGTGCTTCTCTTCTTTAATACTCTTCTGGTATTCCATGGCAAAAAAAAAAAAAAAAACTTGAAACAGCCCAACTGCAAGCCAGTATTAACACTACATGTATTCTTTCCTAAGAAGCAAATCTCCTATTAAGGAGCGCCACATACCTTTTGCCTCTGTTTTTGCCTCTGTATCAAGTAAAACGGTCAGCTGTCAGAAATCTATACCATTATATTAACAGGTTAACAGTGTTATTTGGGAATCTCACAATACTAGACACCAGACCTGCTGTTTCCAACAGTGCTTCTCTATTTTTATCCCTAGTCTGGAAACAACCATGTTTGACATTAAAAAAAAAAAAGATATAAGAGGGACAACAAATGTTAATAAAACTGAAGAGTGAATCTGAAGAATGGAAAGCTATATAGAAAGCTAGCATGAGACAAGTGAAAAATGCACACCACAGACTGGAAGCAACTGGTCTATGTTTTATTGAGAGAGTAGAAAACCCTCTTCAAATGCAGGCTTACAGCTTGCTGAGCAACACCCTATAACTTCTCTTCTATCTAAAGCTCTGTCAACTGGAATTTTTCCGTAATTCAATAAACTCTTATGACTTACCCAGACTTCATCCATCCTGCTGGGCGCATCACCAAGGAACTCTAAATGTTTTCTCCACTAGCTAAGAGCACATTTTCTGATGGGTGGCAGAGAAGTAGGGTTCTCTTTCAAGCTACCAATAGCCTAGTTCCATTTCTTTCCACTTCTATAAGTGGGAAGTCTGCAACAAATACAGTTCAACAAAGAAGAAATGTCTAAATTATAACTCAGGTTAATGACTGTCAAAGATCACCCTGTAGGTCCCCAATTTTATACAGAGTGTGAGGGCTAGTCTTATATTTATACAGGTTTATCATTAAAAATCTATACTTTTATTCTGGCACTAGTTCACTTAATTCTATTATGTCTAATGAGTACATAAGTACTGAATCAACAATATACCAGTTTTATCATTCATTCTGGTGAGCTATTTTGTGAATGGTTAGTCTACGGAGCTAATGAGGACAGGGTCACAGATTGGAAAATCTTGGCCAATTAGCTTTGCTGTGTTTCATGGGTTGATGGTTACAGTCAACAACCTCAACCTTGGCTAACAGAAACAAAACAAAACAAAATACACTGATCATGTGAAGTATTAGAGGAATGAATTATAAATGTTTGACCAAAATCAATGATTATCATAAAAATATAATAATAAAATTTTTTAAAGTAATGCTAACATAATCTACCTTTTGCTAACCCTGGTTAGTATGTGCCTAGTTCAAAAAATCTCTAATCTTTTCAGTCATGCAAGATTGGTTATTATTATCCCTGTTTTACAGATGATAAGAAAATGAACTCAGAATGATAATATGAACCAAAGTCATAACCTATTAAGTGGTGGAGCCTGAATTCAAACTTTGATTTGACTCCAAAGCTTCGGTTATTTCCACAATACCATATAGTTTCTCAACAGCATGCCTTAGGGACATACGACAATCAACAAAATGTTCTTACTCAGAACTATTCAGCACAGACATTACTGAGCATATCCACTACGTACACTTAGATGCTAAAGCTGAGAATGAGTTTACCTTCCAAAACTTCTTTAAGCAAAACAGCAAAGATTCTTGTTCTTTAAGAACACAAGCATTTAAGACAAAGGAAAAAATAATACATTATAGCATACAAAGTAATTTTTAATGGAAATGACTATTGTCATAGCTTTGTATAAAAGTCTATAGTGAAAAAATAGTTATCTTGCAGATTCATAACTGGAAGAATGAAATTACCAGGGCAGAGCCAGAGGATACCACATTAAAACAGAGTAAAGGAAACATTTCCTAAAAATCTGAGTCTGCAGGTATCTTGTAGTCAAAACTCATTTGTAGGAAATAAAAATAAATATTTCGATTCTTAACCCTAAGATTTTGCTTTGACCAACAGATCAATTTTCTCTATTAGACTATCCTTCTTGGTTTCTCTCAACTCTCACTCCTTGCAAATGTGTACACCAATGTCACTAAGAGTTTTACCTTAATAAAAAATGAGGTCACCAAACTCTCTGGAACCTACCCACTAAGCTAACTAACTTTTAGAGTCAAACAGTCTGACTTAAAAAAAAAAAAAAAGAAAAAGAAAAGGCAGGAATGAGGGGAAGGACCAAAAAATGGCTCTATAAAACTATGTCCTAGTCAATAGTCAATAACTAAGTCATAAACACA
This sequence comes from Felis catus, assembly GCF_018350175.1. Taxonomy (NCBI): domain Eukaryota; kingdom Metazoa; phylum Chordata; class Mammalia; order Carnivora; family Felidae; genus Felis; species Felis catus. Next base: position 57,077,699 of record NC_058378.1, on the reverse strand, counting down.
GATAATTGTTCTACTACAATCTACAATGTGCAGACAGAAACCAGCATCCTTACTGCAAATTACAAATGAAGCACCAAAGCACATCCCAAACAACAATCTTTTCACAATAGCATTTTAGAAACCTCTAAAAGTGAAAAATAGCCTAATATAATCTTTATATAAAATACAATTGCTAAGAAACACACTGCAGAATGAGAACTTCTATTTACAGTATTTTGGGGAAAAAAAAGAATCTCAAGAAAATACATTATCTAAATTATCATTTTTTGATCATCATAGTCAACAATTACAATAGCAACAAAGCAATGAGCACTTACTCTATGCACTACTGAGTTTCTTATAGTAACATCTCATTTAATCCTTATGAACACCTTGCAAGATAAATGTTATTGTATCTATCCTAGAAACTAGTAATCAGGCTCAGGGGGGTCAACTAATTTGCCAAAAGTCATAAAGTAAGTCACAACACCAGGATTTGAACGCAATGTGTTCACCTTTGTACATTGGACTAATTCACTGTACCGCCATCCTGTTTTTTTGAACCACATTTAAGCATTTTCCAACCGATGATTATCAGTATAAATACAAGTTAGGATTACCTTATTACTACACCTCCAAACCCTTATATTGATTGTAAAATCCCATTCTCTACAAGGGGAAAAATAAGACAAAAAAGCTACCTGCTTAGAGTCTCAGATCTTAACTGCCAGAACACTGGAATATGGGCTATTTACATTCTGAATTCTATGAGGAAACAGACTTCTAGCATACATACCTAGGACAGATGAAGATGACCCCAGTATTTCAGCTACTGTGCACACAAGGTCAGTGGAACTGTGTTAGAATTAGAGCTAGACTTAGCACCAGAAGTATCTTAAAGGGGGTAAAAAAATACGAGACCTGCTGGAGACAGGCATCAGTTTAGCACAACTGATGAACAGAAAGTGCTGAGATCCTTGTACTTTTGTGGTGAAGGAAGGTTATAACTGAGCAAAATGGGTTGACAGGCGAGTGTGTTGGGGGTAGGGAAGTGTCCTAACTCTGGGAGACCTTAATTTTGCAGATGAAGTTTAAAACGGACTCCACAGGTGACAGGGCCTTCAAGTCACCTCTTCAAGAGGTACATGGCTTAACGTTTGCATGGCTTGTATTCGTTTCCAAAGTCACTTCCCCTTATTTATTAAATCATTTGCTTTTCACAAAGAGCATGGTCATGTTTATAATCGAGTTTCAAAGACATGAACGTGGTTTTAAAATTCAACTGACCTAGACTGGAGACAGGAGGATAAAGTTATATCTGATACATGCTTTCACCCACGTATCACATATTATCCGCTGACGCCCACAACACTGAAGGCAGGCAGGCCAAATTAGCCCCGTTTTTCAGATCTAGAAACCGAGGCTGCGGAAAACGGGTTACAAAAGATCACAAGTCCAGCAAGTGACAGACCTGAGACTCGTCTCAGGACATTAGTCTCCAAACCCTGTGCTTCTTTCCTTTCTCAACTCTGAGAGGCGGCTTTATTGAGTAAAGAAAACTTTTAATAATCGGACTTGGGGGTTTCCGAGGGCCGCCCAACAAACCAGGAAGTACATCCTCCCGTTCAGACAGCTCACTCCCAGCTCATGCCCATAGCCCGGGGCTCCTGGACAGCCGAGCGGACTCCCTCAAAATGCTCGCAGCCCGGAAATCGCCAGCAGCCCCGGGGTCTTCTCGGGGCGGCCTCTGAGGCCCACAGCCCCGTTGACCCCTGGGGGGATCGCCACGGACCCGCTCAGTACCTGTTGAAACCCGGGAAAGGAATGTCCTCTCCGCAGAGAGTATTTGGGAAGAGGCCCCAAAGCGGGCGCTCAGCCTCTAGGACAGCAAAAGGGCCTCGGGAGGATCCCTGCAACCCAGGGCCCGCAGGGGTCGAAGGGCGGCAGCTTCCCAGTAACCTCCGCCCCAGACGGAGACCCGCCCCGTGAGTCACGTGAGGGGAAAAAAATACCGGTAACTAACAAAAAGAGAAAGGAAGTCTTGTCCAAAGTGTGTGGGGAGAAGTGGAGCGACCAGCCCCAGCTAAGGGTGTAGAGGCAGGAAAGGACAGGGACGTGGGGCTACTCGTTACCGGGCGTGCCGTCGCTCTCCGCTTCCGCCACCTCCTCGAAGCTCTTGCTCTTCCGCTCGCGCCGCTGGGGCGCGCGCCAGGCCTCGACTCCTCCCCCCACCCGCGCCGCGGGGCCTTCTGGGGGCTGTAGTCCCTCCAGGCCGGGGCTGCACAGGCTGCCTCCCGGTCACGTGGGGGGAGGGCTGGCAGAGCTGCAAGGGCGAGAAGGGGTTTGCGCTTCCGTCTGCTCCACCCTCTGGGCTTCGCTTTAGCTATAAACGTGCTGAGACGTCCTCCCGTCCCGCTCTTACACCATCCCTCCTTTTCCGTTAACGGCCAAGTTTTTTTGAAAAAGGCAATATAATCCATCGTCTCCACTTCCTCCTTCGTGCTCTGCCCTGCGGGTTCTGCTCCCGAAGAAAATGGCAATGTGGCCATCATTATCTTAATTGCCAAACTCACGTGAGGAATTTCCAGGTCTTCTAACTTAACCTTTAGACGCCGTTTGAAGCTGTTGGACATTCTTTATCATTTATTTTCTATGTCACTCTCTGGATTTTCTTTCTTCCTCTCACGCCATCCTTCTCAGTCTCCTTCAAGAATTCTTTTTCTAACCCATCTCTTAACGATTAGTAGTGTTCTCCAGAGTTCCTGGCCATGAAGTGAAAGGTGCGGGCTGAGAAACCTGAGCTTCCCAACGTCATAAACAACCCCTTTTCATCCATGTCCCACAGGCATCTCAAATGTAGCAATTTGTAAAGCAAACCACCCATCCCCTATTGACTAATATTCACTCCAACTTCCAACCTACATTTCTCTTTCTCTTGCTTCCTCTTCCACCCATGCCCACACAGTCACCAAATTTTGTAGAGTCTATCTCCCAAGTATCTCTTGACTCTGCTCTCTCCTCACGACCACTGCCAGGGATTTAACTCAGACCTGCATTATTTCTTGCATTGGCTTCCTTACTGGTCTCAGCACCTCAGCACCTCTAGTCCTCCCTACTGCTATCTGACCCAGTTATGCAAATGGCAAATTTAATCATGTCACACTTTTGGTAATATCCCCTAGAGGATCCACTTGATTGAATTTGGGAAGAGGTATGGAGGTGAATCCCTTCCGTAGCTTTTATAAAATGAGAATGCCAGCTGCACTATTCCCCGCCCTCCCTATCCTGTATTGTGGTTGGGAGGTTCAAAGAAAGGAGACTTATAACAGATCTTATTTTAGGGTAGATGCGCATAGGCAAACTTCAAAGGTTCCCCAGGGGATTGAATCACTTAACAAGGGTGTTTTTTATTGACTACACCAGGCATTGTTCTGGGTACTGAGAAAATACTAGTAAACAAGACAGTCCTTGCCCTTGTGGAGTTTACATTCTCTTGGACGAGACAGATTTTAATCAAATGATTACATACCAAAAACAAAACCAACAATAATAACAACAAAAAACACAATTACCAGCTGTGATAAGAATTGTACAGGAAAAACAATCAGTCCCTTTCCCTTTCTTTCTGACACCTGCTCCAGCCCAGGGTGGGAATCCTCAGCCTATCAAACAAAACCTGTCAGGAGCTAATCTCCTTCCATTCCCTCCCACATACATCTAGATTTACCAGACTGCCTGATCACACTTGCTCGCTCACCTTTGCAAAAGCTGTCCCTCTGTTTGGAAAACCCTTTCCCTTCTCCCTGTGCTAACTTCTACCCTGTCTAATTCTCCTCTGTTGGACTAACAGCAAACCCAACAGAACACCAGCCACATGGAAGGATTTTCTGAGGATTGAACGGAGTCAGCTGATAACTCTTAGGCAAACAGGGGAGCCAGGAACAGTTGAATGTGGGCTACTGGGAGCAGGGCTACGTTAGCCAATTTAGAGGCACAGGGCCTGAGCCAACACCCATCCTTCAAAACACAGATCACGTGTCACCTCTTCCAGGAAGTGTTTGCCGAGTTCCGCCAAGATGAAATACTGCCTCTTTCCTGGGTATTCATTGCATCCATGCCAACCTCTCTTCCAGTGAAACACTACACCCAGATCACACCAGATTTGAAGAGCCAACTGTTAAATATTCGGGAATTTTCCAAGTCAGTTTCTAAAGCATTGGAAGCTTGAAATCAGCAGTGATGGGAGTATTTACACCACCATGGAAATAAGCAAATGACAAATGAGGGCCTTTGGGTTTTGTTTTGTTTTGTTTTCCTTTTTGGAGAGCCAGTTTGCCAGCACATCACTGCCTTTATCATCTCATGCATCTCTACATTGTATCGTGGTGATTACTCCCCTATTACATGAATCCCTTGCAACAGCTTCACTTAGCAAATTTTTATTGTTATTTATTACTATGCACCAGAAACTAGCAAGATGCTGAAGGGATGGGTATACAGTGGAGAACAAAAAAGCCTGGTCCCTACTGTGAAGGAGCTTGCAATCTAGCAGATTAGACAGAAAATAAACAAAGACCTCTACATTTACAAATTGAGCTGGGCTGCTTTGTGACAAAACATCCTGGCAATGAATGGTAGTGGACAGAGAATACTACACTACTTTAACAAGGTGGTCCAGGGATGCCTCTCTGAGGAGACGATCTTTCTACTGGGCACCAAAGGGTTAGAAAGAGATGGTCAAGGGGAAAAGTGTTCCAACCAAAGGAATCAGGCTATACACAAGAGAGGTAGGCTGTTTGAAGGACAGAATGGTCAGTTTTACTGGGATGGTGTAATGATTAATTGTATTTGTCAACTTGACCGGGCCACAGGGTGCCTAGATTAAACATTATTTCCGGTTGTGTCTTCAAGGATGTTTCTGGTGAGATTAGCATTTGTTGGACTCAGTAGATTATTCCCTTCTTCAGTGTGGTCAGGCATCATCCCATCTACTAAATCCCTGAATAAAACAAAAATCTGGGGAAGGGAGGATTCATTCCCTCCTTGCCTGTCCGTTGAACTGAGGCCTTGGTCAGTTGGTCTTCACCTGCCCTTGGACTGGGATTCACACCATTAGCTCCCCTGGTTCTCAGGTCTTTGGACTCAGACTAGAATTACACCAGCCTCTTTCCTGGGTCTCCAGCTTGCAGAGGGCAGATTGTGAGACTTCTCAGTCTCTACAATCACAAGAACCAAGTCCTCACAATATAAAAAATACATAAATCTCTTCTATATATACGTATAAGTGTACATATACATAAAAAACATTAGTAGGAGATCTATATCTCCTGTTTATATACACATATTTCCATAAATAGGAAATACAGATACAGATGATAGTTAGATAGATGGATATCCTATTGGTTCCTAATTCTCTGGAGAACCCTAATTGTGGGTTGAGTGATCCAGACTACAAGATGAGGTCATTGGAACCAGGTATGCATAGCCTTGAGGCCACAGTGAGGACCCTGGGTTAAATTATAAACACAAAAAGGTTCAAACAAGGGGATGATGTTAGCCGATTCATGTTTTGACACAATCACTCTTCGTTTTGTTTGGAGGCCCACAATAGAAGTGTGAGCCCACTTGTTGCTATAGTCTAGGTGAGAAATCATGAAATGAAATGCTGGCAGTCAAACGAAATGGGTGGATTGGGCAGCTATTTTGCAGACTGAGTCAACAGGATTTGCCGATGGATTGAATGTAGGGGACAATGGGCTGGTGAAGAGAAGCGAGGACCCAGGGACAGAGATTGCTCATATTCATCTCCATATCCTCAACCTCTAGAATGGGCCTGGTTCGTAGCAGGTGTTCAATAACCGCGTGTTGAACAATTTTATCCATTCTACATGCTAAGCTCTGTGCCCTATCAATGTCACATTGCTTCGTACAGGGCCTCTCTAGCCCATATAGTAACTTTGTGAAAATTAGAAAAAAAAAAAAAAAGGTGCCCCTTCCTACAGGTGCACATAGCCCATCACCAGGGTGTACAGATTGATGAACCTGCAGTCTACATTTCAGCCCCCACTTGCTTTCTCAGCTGGCACCCTTGTGGTATGTGTAGTCTGCACAACCACATACAGCATCTCTGGCTTAACAATCCTGGGAGCTGGTTTTGTGGCATTAAGCCCAGTATTCTTGGAGAGAACTTAGGGTGGAGAGAAAGAAAGCTGCCTGCCTGGGGTCACTGGAGCTGCTGCTGTGACTGAGATTCAAACCTTTGCCCTCTGAATCCCTGAGGGCTCTTTAGCCTTGGAGCCACATTGTCTCTCCCAAATCACTCAGCCCATCAATAAAAGGCTAAATTCAAAATGGTGACTTTGCTTCCTTCAGTTTCTCGGGTGTCTCAGTTACTATTGTTAGACTGTTACACGTTTACATAGTATCCAATATGTGCTCAGTGCCTCACAAAATACAATAAAGGAACATGAAACCAAAGGGTCTTGATTTTTTTACGGACAGAATAAATAAGGAATGGCTGGTTTAAAGGGCCCTTAGCTCTTGGATTAAAATGCACTGTGGTATATTGGTTTAAGGTGATACCGTAAACAATACAGAAAAAAAAAAAAAAAATGCCTGTGTGCAAGCTGTTTCTCCTTTGCGCCCAGGACCAGGAGTGGGAGGATACCGGAGCAGCTGGCTTCAGAAATGCAAACTAGGGAGAAGGTCAAGGACCTAAGGAAGAGAAGGAAACAGCCGGAGGGGAGAAAACGATTGTCCCTTTAGTAAATAACAGCACTTAATATATAACAAGTGCTTAACGTGTGCCAGAAGATGTGCTAAGCCCTTTACGTGTCCGATGTGAGTCAATCTTCACACAACCCTACAAGATACCTTCTATTATTACTGTTAGGCAGGAAGCTAGGCATGAGTGACAGGAGGATGGACCTTAGATGTCCTGATGGCGGGCCCCAACCTAGGGGCAGCCCAGGGACCACCCCATTCCACCCCTCTAACAGTTGCTTGGGGTTACAGCACCTCGGCAGAGGAAGAGTTAAGTTTGTTGGGCTCCTTGCACTTGTGCAGAAACAGCAGCCTTGTTCTTATTTGACCTCTGTCTCTAGAATAGAAATAATGTTGTGGTTTCCTACACCCTGCAGGTATTTTGAGTGCATCTTGGGAAAGGACATGCATGGTTGGCTAATTATTACATAATCCAGGCCTGTCACTCAGATGTTGCCACCCTAAGACCCACCCCCCCAAAAAATATTGATATAAGCCCACACCTCGGAGTTCCTAGGGGCCTCTGTCTCTCCTGACTGGCCCACTCCCCCTTTGAAGTGTACTTGAGTAAAACTTGGCTCTGCTTTACCTTCATTTCACTGTCCTGTAATTCTTTCCAGTGGCAGCAAAAAGAACCGAGGCTTCTTTCCTTTTCCATCTAACTCTGGGGAACAGCACCATCATCTTACACTGGAGGAAGCTGAGGCCCAAAGCTATGCAGCTAATATGTGACAAATCTGAGGTTTAAACCAAGACAATCTGGCTCTTGAGTCTGAGCTCTCCACCACTAAATTACACTGCCTCTCATACAGATGTTCCTGATGCCAGGTCCCTCGTGTCAGTAGCATGACCCTTTGAAGTCCTCGGATATCTGGTTCTCAGACCCAGCGATTCCCTGTTGCCTGTCTGCTCAACATTTAGGGCATGGTCATCTCCAGCCGAGCAGTCCATTTGGACAGTTTGAACAAAGCATATGTGAGAAAAATTCTGCTGGGGGTACATTTCACAGTCTCCCTGGAGTTTCAATATCCTCCCAAGATAATACCATCATTAGTCATATGATATGAAAGATAGGAGAGAAGATGTTCTCAGGAGAGAGGGAGTAAATTAGTCTATCCCTTGGAAACGTGGGCCTGATTGTTACCTCCTAACGTCTGAATTCTTTCCTTTGGTGACTTTCAGCCAATAAGTACGGAAGGACCCGAATGTTACTGGGGTTTTGGGTACTTGGATCTTGCCCTCATGACTAGTATCAGTAAATGCTACTACTATCTGGAATTGTATGGATATGAAGCATCAAATGGAGCAAGGATGAGACTTTTTAGGTAAATAGGAGGGCATGGTGTCAACAAACAGCCCCCACTTCATTCATGAAGAAGAGCAGAATAGCAAACACTGATGTGCAGCAGGGACTCCAAACCCCCAAAGCCTAAGTTAGGAGCCCAGACAACTCTCCCTCAACTCTTCAGCTCTGATCGAAGCCACCTTACAAAAGGTACGGATGGCAGCAATTATTGTTTTGGTTGCCTCTCTAGGCTGTGATGTCACAGCATCTGATGCTATTATCCAACTGTGGCTGTGCCAGCGCATGCACACACACACATACACACACACGCACACACAACCTCACAATTAGCTTTCCAGCACCAGGGCTATTCTATCTGCCCCCTGATCTCAAGGTTTGTATGGCTAAACTATCCAATGCCATAGTGCCCACTTGGAGGGAAGGGCTTAGTGACAGCATGCTCATTCTGATTTGAGAACAAGTTGACTACTTAGAGCTATAACTGAGGAATAGTCTAGTAAATTCTGGCCCTTAGAATTTCTACCGTTATACAATATATAACCTTAGATGATTCACTGTACCTCAGTTTCCTCATCTGCGAAATGGAGACCCAACAAAGCTACTACCTCATTGGGTAGTGAGGATTAAGTCATAAAAGGGATGGGAAATGGTTTGGGCTAAACAAGGAGAGGGGCATACGCGTTACACAAAGTTGTGCTCATAAGAGACAGAGACGAGTAGGGAACAAATAGAGTTTTTTAATTTCAAAGCTAATTCTTTTTTCCCTCAAGAGAGTGGTAGAGGCAAAGCATCCCTTCTTCTATTTCCTTCCCAGTCCCAGACTATTTTCCCATTGCCCCATATCACTCAAAAAAACTGTAATTCCTTATTGATAGCACCCAGGACAGTGCCTTACATATATAGTAAAAACTTGATAGTATTTGTTACACAAATAATCTTTTCTATTCAACAACAGAACATCAAGGATTTGGCTAGGCATGTCACAAAGAATTGCATTCTCAGGGATATCCTAGAATTCAAAATCCAATCCTTTATCTAGGGCAGCAGGACTCAAAACTGGCCCAATTAAGAAGCCCAACTCTGGGCAGACAGAACTTCTTGTTACTCTCCAAACATCCACATTATTTCACACCTCTCTCCCTTTGCCCATGCTGGCCCCTCTGCCGGAAATGCCCATTCTCTCCTTCCTCCACCTCCATTAGGATCCAACTCACATCACCTCCACAAAACTTCTCTGGTCCGAGTCACTTCTGCACCCTCCCCCAGTGAGCTCTCATAGTCCTTGTTCATAATGCTCCCCACCAAATCATAATTAAAGTTTGTCTCTATCCCACGAGAGTGAGTACCTTAACCAAGCACGGTGGATGTCACACGGGTCCCACACTACTTCATTGGATGAACTGGTTTTCTCTGTCCTTTAAGGCTGGGAGTAGAAAGCCAAGGGTAAAACCAGACAAAATCAAGTGACCAACAAATTCAGCTCACACTCCCGTTCCTCGAGAACACTTTAGCTGACAACCTCCTGCCCCCAATTCCTTTACCTCCAGAAATAATCTTGCAAAGCATATGATGAATTGCCTGGGAGTAAGCAAAACTTCTCAAAGAGTAATTCTCCTTAACTAGGTCCCTATTACCCACCCTCAGGCTGGTTTGTCGTAAAGATTTCTGAAGTGGAATATCCTGGGTTTAAATCCTAACTTTAGCAATTACTAGCTGTGCAACTTTAAGCAAGTTACTTAATCTTTCTGTGCCCCAGTTTGGAGATGCACACAGTGATAATAATAGTAGTGACATCACAGGAGGTGGACAGGGGGTGTGGGAACTAAATGATATGCACCCAGCTTTGGGCACATAAAAAGGGTTCCATAAGCAGTAGTAGCTGGTTTGTAAGCAGTCTAGTCTTAAAGATGACAACCCCATTCTATTTAAACCTTCAGAAGGCTGGGTTTGTTCCAGGACATCCTGGGCAGGGAGGGGGTGTTGGGGCCACTCTGGAGTTCTGTCTGGAGGCTGAGACAACTGGTGTCATCGACCTTTGGTTCTAATCTGGATCCATCACTCATCTACCATGGCCCTAGCCTGAGTAGCTTCACTTCCCAAAGCCTGAGGTCCCCAGTAGGGCCAGCAGTACTGAGCTGTCTCACAAGGGGGTGCTGAAAAGATCAATTCATGTTAGCAAAGTGCTTTGGAAATGTAACATGCTAAATATTAATGGGTCTCTCTGAATGTCGGGAAATGTGCAATCTGAACTCTGCTCAGGGCAAGCTGAAGGTGGGGAGAGCAATTCTGGGCAGCTGATTGCCACATCCTTGGTCTAACTGGGAGGTGGTGCTGAGGAAGGAGTGAGTACAGCGAGCATCTGGGGGCTGGGCAGGGCTGTGGGATGGCAACTCTGGAAGGAAGGATGTTCTGAGGAAGCAACCAATTACAAATAGACAGAAACCTAGGGTACGTTTGGGGCAAACCCAGAAAAGCCTTCGGGCTTTCCTTACAAAAAGCAAACACAAGCTCACTGCTTGCTCTTCTCTCTCTCACTCTCCAGTTTGGGAGAGGACGGCACTGTGAGGACGTCGGCCATCTGAGTTCTTATCGTGCTCTCAACCTCCAAACCCCATGGGTAGGGTGATAAATAGGAATTTCTTTTTACCTTAGCCAGAACTCTCAATCTGAAATCTTTAGTGGAATCAGACATCAGGCTCTCTCTGCCTGTGCCATCGCCAAACAGCTCTGGCCTTAGGACACTGCTCCACTGTCTCCTCTTCCAGGAAGACTTCTTGGACCCAACCAGGTTGAGCTGAGAGCTCCTCGCTGGGGCTTGGGTATGGCCTGTGCTTCCTCCTACAAGTGCAGCTTACAGTGCAGTGCCCTGACGCTGTCAGAACCCTGCCTACCACCTCTTGCCACCATCATCTCTTACACGCCCGTGGCTTCCTGCTGCCTATGGCCACATATGTGCTCTGCCAGAGGGCAAAGCGAGCCAGAAGGGGGGAGTTAATGGACAAATACTCCAGATTCTCACCCTCAGATGGGATGACACTGAAACAGCTTCTGCACTAGCTCTGAGAAATCCCAAAGTGACTGAGCCCCAATCATTCGCAGCCATAACCTGCTCATCAACACACCCTGTCCTGGCTTCCTTTCCTTCCCTGTCTTAGCTGCTCACTCCTCTCCTGGTACTTCCAGGGATCCCCGCCGGGGACTGCTTCTGGGGCACCCAACTGGGTACACTGCACTTACACCACTCTGTGAGCGTTACCTGTTTGTACCTCTCTTGCTCACTAGACATAAGTGACTTAAGGGAAGAGACTGGTCTGCTTCCTCTTTCTATCCTCAATGTTTTGCACTCTGCCTGGAACATAAGTGCTCAGTATTTGTTGAGCGAATGAATGAATGAATGAATGGGTCAAGTATTGGGTCAAAGGATAATATTAATAATATTACCTGGTGCTTACTAAGCTCTTCCCTCACTATTCTCAATATGAGGTCAGAAACAAGGAATTCTGTCCCAGGGCTTAGAAGGAAAACAAATACCTGTGATAACTGAACTGACCAGATGTGGCCAAATCTTGCTTACCCACCCTCATGGTTAGCTTACATCCCAGGCAGGCTGCTCCGGGAGCCCTGCATGGCTCCCACAGCTCTGGCCTCTGGGAATTTATCACATGGGGTATGACAGCAGCTCCTGCTGTATGTAACAGCAAATGCTTTTTCCTCCTCATGCCAATTCCTCAGGCCTCCTCTCTTTTTTCTGTTCTTCACATTAAAAAAAAAAAAACTGGCTGGCTATTTTTCATGAATTTTCTGCAGTGTTGCCTTTCTTCCTGACTTTTTTTACTTTCTCAGTGCTAAAAGAAAGGAAAGAACATGAATCTGTAAGAATAGTGTTCAAAAAGCTGAAGCTAGAGAAGGAGCCAGTTGTCCAGGAAAAGCTAAAAGGAGCCAAAAGGACACAATAGCTCTCTTTGGAGGAGAACAGTAAGAAAAGGCTGAACTCACTGGTGGTGGAAACTATGGAATGTACAGGAAACAGAGACGAGGAAGTTGAGCTATTCCTTGTTAGTTTTTTCCCCACCTTTCCAGTACTTATGAAGGTATTCAAACAAACTAGAAATCATATGATGATCAATACAAGAATGTATAGAATCCAAACAGAAGGAAAGCCCCTAAACAATTTACAGCAGGGTCACATCACACAAATTCAACTATTGGCGTTTGGGGAAAGAGAGAAACAAAGAGAGAGAAAATGAGCAAGCAATTACAATTCAAATAGTCTAGCACATTCTGCCTGCCTTTCCACTCACTGAGATTATGTTCCAGTTTGAACATGAGATGGGAGATAATAAAATCATTGTTGATATTAACTGGAATACTTACTATGTGCCAAGTTGCCGGTCTAAGGACCTTATATACATTAATGAACTTCGTCCCCAGTACAACCCTATGAGGGTATATGAAGTTATAAGCATTATAATTTCATATTATATGAAATGGGATATTCTATTATGCCATTTTACAGATGAAGAAACTAATGCAGGTTGAGTAACTTGCCTATAGTCATATAGCAATAAGTAAGTGATGGAACCGGGATTCAAAAAGAGACAGTCTGGATCGAGCACTCACAAACGCCTCCTATAGGAAAAGCATGAAACCAGATGAGAGTGATTTGGATATTCAGAGATCCATGTTTTTTCATACTGCAGGGCTCCTAATGCAGACAAACCGATTCCTTGGGTGCACAACTAAAGAATCAGTGATTTGTTGCAATGCCAAGGATATTCAAGGAAACTTCCAATGATAGGTCACTTTTAGCTTTCTATGCTGACTTGAGAATGTAACCCTCATGCTGGATGTGAATTCTCTGTGCATGCAATTTGCCTAGGTGCCTAGGCCTAGGTGGAAATCTCCCAGACAGCTGAAAGAATTTGCAGATCTCAGAGCCACAGTTATACTCTTTGAGAAATCCTGAAAAGTAGGACATACCACACTATTTCAAATGAGAAACTATTTGGGCTCATTTTCAAAGAGATTGTACTTGTTTCTAGAAACTGTAATCAAGTACACAGGATGTTAATATCAACTGCTGCTAGTTTTTTAGAGTAAGCTATCAAGAAGGTTAACTCATTCGCTCACTCCACCAATATTATTTGCTACCTGTTACATGTCAGGCCCTATTTGTTGCACTAGGGAAAAGACAGGAACAAACAGACCCATGTCTTCCTATAGCTTATATTCCACTAGGAGATTGTTAATTAATAAATAAACATGGGGCACCTGGGTGGCTCATTCAGGTAAGGGACCAACTCTTGGTTTCAGCTCAGGTCCTGATCTCACAGTTCATGAGTTTGAGCCTTGCGTCAGGCTCTGTGCTGACAACGCAGAGCCTGCTTGGGATTCTCTCTCTGCCCATCCCCACTCATGCTGTCTCTGTCTCTCTCAAAATAAATAAATAAACGTTAACAAATAAATAAACAAACAAACATAATTTCGGGTAGTAATAAATGTTATTCAGGAAATAAGGCAGGGTGGAAGGATGGCGGGAGGTGTGTTTTAAGTCTCTCAGCACAACTGGCAATGGAACAGAGACTGAACGAAGTGAGGAGACAAGCCACAGGGAGGCCTGAGGGAATGCACACAGCTGAGAGCCCCCTAAGACAGGAACCTGGGGGTTTAAGGGACAGCAAGGAGGTCAGTGTGACCAGAGCAGAAAAGTGGAAGAGGTCACATGGGCAGTGAAAGGTGGCGTGGTGCCCAGCCTTGCCGGGTCCTACAGGTCACTGTGAGGACCTCAGCCTGACTTCTGAGCATGACAGGAAGCCATGGATGGTTTTGAGCAGGACAGTAATGCCATCTGATTTGGTTTTTGAAGAGATAACTCTGGCTGTTGTGTAGACACAAGAACAAGGCATCTCTGCTCCCTTCATTGGAAGTAACATTTCCTTTGTACGTCCACAATATTTAGCCCATGTTTGTTAGCCTTGGTTTTTGTGATTTCTGGGTGTGTGTCTTCCCCTACCCCCACAAGAGTGGCGTTTCCTTGGAGAGAAAAATCTAAGTTTACTTGTCCTTGTCCTTTGGCCTTGACTGCCCCCCCCCCCCCCCGGAGCACTCAGGTCCACTGGCACACGTACACCCATGCGCACACAATGCCTAGAATATTGCTGAGCAAATGAAACCCTCAATAACTCTGAAAAATGACTAACAGGACAAGGAGGCAGGTTTCAACTGAAAAGGAGGAACTCTTGAACAGAGGAGTCAAAAAAATGGGATGGCCTGCCTTCAAAGATCACAGTTTTCTCTTAGAGAAGATACTCAAGACCTCCGCCGTGTGTAGGGCATGGTGTAACCTGGCAATTGAATCATCAGATGAGTGATCATGCTTTTTAAGCATCTTCAGAAATCTGAGCTTTTATAATTGTAAGAATAATTGTTAAATCCTGAAAATTAACAGGAGTTGGTCCATGTAAGAGTCTGCACGATTCACCCCAAACAAGTTGTGCTTGGAGACACCTTGAGGTGCCTTGTCAACTTGGCGAACTCCTTTTCGTCGATCAAGCCTTTACCTAAATGTCCCTCTGTGTTGGCTTGTATTCTGTGTGTATTCTGGGCACCACAATTTGATAGGAAAATAGACAAATTAGGGCATGACCACAGGAGGTTAACCAGAGAGTGAAGGGTCTGAAAACCAAATTCTGTAAGAAACAGCTAGAAGCACTTAGATTTCCTCTAGGGAAAACACACTAACAACAACAAAACAAAACAAAACAAAACAAAACAAAACAAAACAAAACAAAACCAAAAAAAACAACACTAAGGAGGGAGGGAGGAGGTACAGAAGGCACAGACATCTGCAGGTAGTGAAAGGGCTCTCATGTAACAGGGCAGAACCATACTGCGTGCTCTTCATAAGGCAGGCGTAAGGTCAATGGGAAGAATTAAAAGAAGGCAGATTTCTGTCCTGCTTAAAGAAGCCCCTTCTCAATACCTAACCAAGGCCTTTCCTGCAGTAGAACAGTGTGTTTTAATTGAATGGGAGGTTTAACAGTTCAAGCTATTCAACACCCAAACAGTCTCACAAAGCCTCTAGAGCAGCTTCCAGAGAGCTGTAGAAGGGACACCTACTGGAATGATGTTAGACTGAATTAAATCAGGGGAGGTGGAAAGCTTTTGCATTAAGTCCAGCCATGAATGTTTGGCTGTGGCTGCCTGAAACACTAGTGAGAACATTCTGAGTCTACATCTCTGCTCAGCAAGCATTGTCAATGGGCAATGTCTGCTGTAGAGAAGTAGGGAATGGCAGCAAGAATGCCAGCCATAAGAGCAAAGGGCTCTTTCGACCCTTCAATTGTATGTTCCTCTGTCGCTATATGCTTGTGTATTGGGTCCTCGGTGGCCCGAGTACAAATGCAAGTATGAAATTCAATAAAGCGTCTTCCAGTCTCCCAAATGGGTACACATGGTTGTATTCTGCAAAGTCAGCATGAAGCCCCCATCCATGAGCTCCATGGCTTTCAGATCTGCTCAGAGACCCGGGGCAGGTGGCATTGATTCTGTTTGTTTCCGTAGAAAGAACAGTATTGATCTACCGCACCGTGAAACCTGCTCCTAGGTCGCCTGGTTCCAACAAGCAATTCCCTTGTCTTTGGCAGCCATTTCAAAGTCCCCTAGACACTCTACTTCTATTTGGCTCAGCCTCCAGCTAACAGTCTCCTCGTGCTGGGCACCACCAAGCCGTCCCCAGTTTCGTCAGTACGTAAAACTACTATTTTTCCACCTTCCAACAGAGCCACATCGAACACCTGCCTCTTCAGTGCCAGGAAGGGCACCGAGCACGTGGCCTATGGTTGGCTCCAAACTTCAGTCTCATGTAGATAACAGATAAACAGATAAGTCACCAAGTCTGACGTAGGCAACTCTGGCAAACAAAAGTGAAACTGTGGCTGGGCGATGGCAGAGGTGGGAGGCCATGCTCTGCCAGAGGAGAGGGCTGGGGTGGCCAGCTGCTGCTGGGTGTGCCTTGATGGAGGCTCCGAAGAGGAGGGAGGTGGGTCTAGGAGAATGAGTAAAGAGCTCTCCTAAAGTAATTAGTTCAATGTTACAGTTTGGAAGTCATCTCGAACGACCTGACAAGAGTTCCAAAGATTGGTCAACAAAGTGTGAAATCAGGGCCAGGGCTGGACGTGTTGTGAGGAAGATAAAGTTTGGCATTTCCCTTCCTCCTGGATCCTCTCTGCCTCCAACCTGGACACACTTCTTCAGGCCCAGGAAACCATCCCTTCCTCTACCTCAGCCTACACCAGAAGAGGGCGCTCTGAGGCCTCACGCGATGTTGAAGGTCCCCTTCAAACACAGGGCTTGCCCACTAGGGCTGTGCTTGGGCCCCACCTCAAGTGAATGTTGCCAAACTCCAGAACACTCAGGCTCCCATCAGAACTGATCTTCCCCACCATGTTTCTGGCAGCATTATTCGCAATAACCAAAAAGTAGAAGCAACCAAGTGCACACCAAATGTGGTATAAACACATGGAATATTATATATTCATATAAACATATATAATGTTATAGTGGAATGTTAACAAATCTTAAAAAGGAAGGAAAATCTGACACACGCTACATGAGAGACCCTTGAGGACATATGCTAAGTGAAATGAGTCAATCCCAAAAGGACAAATACTGTACGATTTCCCTTACGTGAGTAGTCAGATTCATAGAAACAAAGTAGAATGGTGGTTGCCAGGGCTGAGGTGGGGCGGGGGATGGGGGGTGGGGAGGGAGAATAGAAAGTTGTTGTTTAATGTTTACAGAGGTTCAGTTTTGCAAGACAAAAAAGTTCTGGAGATTGGTTACACCACAGTGGGAATGTACCATATTGCTACTGAACTACATGCTTAAAATGGCTAACATGGTAAACTTTATGCTTTGTGTATTTTACCACAATTCAACATTTTTAAAATTATAAATACAAAATGAAACCAAAAAAATTGCAAAACTCCCCCACTCTTCCCATGGTGGGATCCTCCAGAACTGAGCACAAGCTTCTGGAGGGAGCTGGCCTCACATCTCACTGTCTCTGATCCTGTGATCTCTGCCAAGAGAGATGCTAGTTCAGCCAACAAACTGATCGTTCGAAATGGACGATAACAGGACAATGTGATACTTCTCCCAGATAGTGCACCGTAACTGGAATCTTCTGGAAATCATTCCTGGAAGCCAAGGGTCGTATGGAGCAGAGAACACTTAGGAGCTGCAGTAGTCCTTGCAGAGAGAGGTTTGGGGGACCTCACTGGACTGGAAGCCCTGTGAGAGAGAGCTGGTGCTTTTCATCACTGTTGTCAAAATTCAGGAGGAAAAAAAAATAGAATTAAAACCAACGAATCACCAAAGTAGTGATTAGTAAAAGTTGGTTGTGCACATACCAAAAAGTCACTTTGCAAACTGGGAGCGCTCAAACCAAAACATGGAATGGGGCTCAGGGGAATATCATTATAAAGCAGCATATATGGTGAGAAAGCAGTGACTGCTTATTCTTCACAGCGATTAATTATAATATTAGAATTTTCTTACATGATAGGGAGTTGGTCAGTGGTTACCTCACATCAACCTTGGGAAACAGCTTAAATTTTGCTTATAATTTTCAGAGGCATAAGCAAGAAATGACCCAGGTCAAGCTCGTCCTGCAAAATAAACTAAATTAAGCCCAGTTTGTATGACTGAAGTGGTGTTGTCTGCTTAGGGAATTTTCAAAGCTGGTCTCCATTCAATTTTTATTTTAACATTTCTTCCCTTTTGGTCACGCTCTCAGGCAGCTGACCAACCCGTGGAATGCTGTCCTCGCTTACCATTGCTGATGTAGCCAGATCGAAAAGTCACACCTTCAGTGTTCCCACTGAGTTGTCAGGACAGAGGGCCACGCAGTCACTGTCTTCATTATTTGTGGTTGTTTTTGATTTCGTCCCGTTCTCTGAATCTGATGGATACCATTTGGCATTTGAGTGGCTGCCGGCAGGCATGTAAAACCCTCACGAGTATATCACGCGCCGGAGAGGTTAAGATGATGACTGTAAGAATAACAGCCAAGGATTGAGAAATTCCCCAGAGTAGAGATTCCCCAAAAGCGCCAAGGTTTAACCAGTTATATAACGCAAACAGGTTATAATTTTTTTAAGTTATTTACATAAGCACAAAACGATATGCTAGTAAACACGCATCCTCATGACTACTCAGGACAGCATGAACATGAGGGTGTTTCCTTTCAGGAGGTGCTATTGTTGGTGACCTTCCAATTAAGTTAGACCTCTACATGATGTGAGCAATCAGGTGACTTAATGAGAGGCATTTCTACAGAAACATAAGAAAAACAAAGGTTAATAGTTTGAGAAAATTATAAGTTCAGCTTCTGAGTTTGGATCACAGCCAGTTGAGAAGATGTCTAGATGTCGGGTTCTAAGCATCTTCCGGTGGAGCGAGGGCAGGCAGCGGCAATCCGACAAATTTTTCTGGTTTGCAGTGTGAATGTCTCTGGTGATCTTTCTGAGTGGCCACGCAGCCACAGGCATGAAAATTGTCCACACGTGAGCTGTTGCAGTGGTTTCCCTGAAGTTTACATCAAATTGTCCAGCTTCAGCTTGCATGGCTTTGGAAAAGGGCAATGTTAGTTTCATAGTGATTCCAAGTCCAAAGAATGGGAGAAGATTGGAAATGTTTGTTTGGAGAGTTCTAGCCAAATATTAGAGGAAACTGGAAGAATTCATAATCCTGTCCAGCTTATAGCTAGAAAACAAAACCTCAAAGACAATTAGCAGCAATCAAATCTGATATCCACAAAGGCACGTTACTGAAACATAATTTTTCTCTCTATAATCATCCCCATTTCTACCAAAGATAGCCATAGTAAGGCTAATTTGTTTGCAAATGAACTCTAGTTTCAATAAATTTGGCCTGATTATTTACTTAAGTGCAGCAAGAATAGTGATTGAACATAGAGGCTCTTTTAAATCTGCTTTGCTGGAACTTTTCATAGGAAATCTCAGATTGGACTTTCAAAAGCTTCGCAAGGCTTGGAAGCCAAGCCAAGGACTTGTCCAATTGTGTCTTGTAACAAGGAGAATAGATTCTTACTGAAGTTATGCAAATACATATATTGTCATTAAAAAAAGAATATTTAAAAAGAGTTTCAGAATTCTGGAGGGATCAGAGAAGGAGAAAAACAGAAATGTTTCAACCTTCGTTGCAAAAATACACTTTATCAAATTGCTATAAGGTATAGACAGCTTAAAGAGAGGAGGAAAAATGTCCTTTAAATCGGAAAACACTATATTAAAGAACTAGCATAATACCTGAGGAGGGCACTTGCCGGGATGAGCACTAGGTGTTGTATATAAGCGATGCACCACAGGACTCTACCCCAAAAACCAAGAGCACACTTTACACACTGTATGTGAGCCAATTTGACAATAAATTATATTTAAAAAAAAAAAAAAGAACTAGAATGTTTTGAATGAAGTCATAAAAATTATAATCATGTTCATCAGTTCATTCAATGTTATACAATTAACTCATTTTTGCCTCATCTTGGGTCAGCAGCTTTATGAATCAATCTGTTTTCCATAAAAGTTTTAGAAAGTCTTACCAAGTTTAGTGTTATGATCTTAA
Organism: Felis catus; assembly: GCF_018350175.1. Classification (NCBI taxonomy): domain Eukaryota; kingdom Metazoa; phylum Chordata; class Mammalia; order Carnivora; family Felidae; genus Felis; species Felis catus. Next base: position 57,058,003 of record NC_058378.1, on the reverse strand, counting down.
AGTTATCAAAAACCTACCTTTTAGAATTACTCATCAGGGGCTTTTCCATGGATCTTTTTGAACATGAAGCATTTTTGCAGGGACACTTTGCAAAAGCCTCAGAGAAAAGCTGTCTGTATATGGCAAAAGACTTAAAAATGGCCACGGTGAAAGATCTGATGAGAGTTCACATATACACACACACCCCAAAAGGATGTAATTGGCAACTAAATTTGGTTGTTTTTGTGATGTACAATATTTTAAGATCGTAGCTGGAATTATGATTAAAAACATTATACTAGGATATGTCAGATTTTTAAGAATTTCATACGAATATAGGGGTGCCTGGGTGGCTCAGTTGGTTAAGCATCCAACTCTTGATTTTGGCTCAGGTAAGTCATGATCTCGTGGGTCATGGGATTGAGCCCCACGTTGTGCTCCATGCTGACAGCATAGACCCCGCTTGGGGCTTTCTCTCTCCCTTTCTCTCTGCCCCTCCCCCCATAAATAAAATTTTTAAAAACGCTTAAAATTTTTTTCATACAAATATATATCTAAAGAAAGTTTGGCATCACTTCCTATTTGACAATGCTTCCCATGCAATTTAACATACACAAAAAGTTACAGGGTTGTAAAAAACAGTTCTTTTGATAGAGAAGACTAATTTTTCTTAAGTAATCGAAAACCTGATAAAGACAAAACATAGTCTTTGTTTTCTAGGCAGATGACATTAAAGGTGAACACACTTTGCTTACAATTTTTTTTTATTAAGAGCAGACAATCGAAAAGTTTGTGATTTTAACAAAGAGAAAATCAATTCTGATTTTTCACCAGTGTACTTTTTTTTTTTTTCAGTTTATTTATTTATTTATTTTGGAGGGATGGAGGGGCAGAGGGAGAGGGGGAGAGAAAGAGGATTTCCCAGCAGGCTCCACACTGTCAGCACGGTGGAGCCTGATGCGGGGCTCAAACTCACCAACTGGGAGATCATGACCTGAGCCGAAATCAAGAGGCGGAGCCACCCTGGTGCCCCTACCAGTGTACTTTAGATATTAAAATTCTCCTTTTCTTTTTAACTCAAATCTTTTCCAATCCTATTTGACTACACCTAAAATTCCTTTCTCAATGTTCTTTTTCCATAAACCATCTATAACTTTCTATATTCATTTAGCTTTTCCCCTGTCTTTTCCCTTCTTATTCTAGAACAAACATTTTACTTTAGGACAAAACTACTCTGTTTAAAAAAAAAAAATTCCTATGTCCTCCATATCTTTCCTTACCCAAAACAAAACAAACAAATAAGCAAAACATATTCTATTTTCCTTACCTATTTGCCTATATAGTCATTTCCTTTCACCCTTATCTCTAGTGGTTTTAATTACTTACATTATTAGAACTCTTAATTATGAGAACCCTTAGTTCCTAGTGAACACTAAGAAGAAAGCAATTGTGGACTGGAAAATTTATAAATACATTTCATAATCTGTGGGAGTATATTTTCTTCAGAGTAAATTTTTCAATGTGGCACAAAACATGTTTATTAATGGGCCCCAATAGCTTTTGTCTCTATGTAAAAGAAATTTTCAAGCTAAAAGTAGATAAACTTATATTTAGCATTTAATGTTTATCATCTTTGGAAATAATTTAGATATTTAATGAATATTCATTATTTAGTTTAACTTAGTATGAACATTCATTTTATTTACATCCATTTAAATTACTTGTTTTCAACAATTATTCTTTAATTACATATTAAACAGCTAACCATCACCTTAAGTTATTTTTCTTATTGACGAATTTTTTTAGTGTTTATTTATTTTTGAGACAGAGAGAGCACCAAAGAGGGAGGGGCAGAGAGAGGCAGGGGACAGAGGATCTGAAGCAGCCTCTGCACTGACAGCAGGGAGCCTGATATGGGACTCAAACTCAGGAACTGCAAGTTCACAACCTGAGCCAAAGTCCAAAGTTCAACCGACTGAGCCACCCAGGAGCCCCTTTCTTGTTTACAAATTTTGAAGACACGCCTGCTTTTATTAAACCAACAAATTCAAACTAGCTTTTATTTATCAAACATCCCAGATTGTGTGAACTTAAAAAACATTTAGGTTTGGGGTATTTGGGTGGCTCAGTCAAAGTATCAGACTCTTGATTTCAGCTCAGGTCACGATCTCATGGGTTGTGAGATCCAGCCCCGTGTTGGGCTCTGCGCTGACAGTGAGGAGCCTGTTAGGGATTCTCTCTCTCCCTCTCTCTGCCCCTCCTTTCTGCCCTCTCTCTCTCTCTACCTCTCTCAAAATAAATAAACTGAAAAAAAATTTTTTTTTAGGTTACTTTCTATATTTCTGAGACTATGTTTGATGTATATAAATGCTTGATTTTCTTGAAGTCAATTAAATGGAGCTCTTTACAAATTAATTTTTGCAATACCATCCAGAAGTAGGAAAATATCACATATCTATAATATATATACATGGACATACATCAACATACAAACAAATCTCATAGCTGTTGTTATAAAAATTTTTTAACCATGTCTCAGATAAAAAACTTAAAAGAATAATTGTATTCAAATTACATTTCTGGCAGAGGGACTAAGTTAAGGCTTTTTATTCCAATGGCCAAAGAGTTTTCACTAAAGATTTTTTACTTGCATGCTGTCAAGACCCACTTAGAGCTGTTTGTGGAGTCATTTAATCTTTTAGAAGCTTCTGCAAACCAATCAAAGAATGCATTTCATTGTCTCTGAGAGGTTTGGGATCTCTCTTTTAAGGATGCCCTTTAAGATAAACTTATCTGGGGCACCTGGGTGGCTCAGTCGGTTAAGCGTCCGACTTCAGCTCAGGTCACGGTCTCACGGTCCGGGAGTTCGAGCCCCGCGTCGGGCTCTGGGCTGATGGCTCAGAGCCTGGAGCCTGCTTCGGATTCTGTGTCTCCCTCTCTCTCTGCCCCTCCCCCGTTCATGCTCTGTCTCTCTCTGTCTCAAAAATAAATAAACGTTAAAAAAAAATTAAAAAAAAAAAAAAGATAAACTTATCTAAGTTAAAGTTTCTCCAAAGTGGTCACCACAGTTCCAAAAGTTCACCCATTTTCCAAAAAGGCACAAGATTTTGGTTCATAGACCACGTGGAACCCGTCTTTACCTTTAGGTTTCCTAAAATGTCTTAACTATGAAGAGTCCTAGTTTTCAACAGCAGTTCCAAAACACAGAGAGTCACGTGCCCCCCACCCTTTTAAACAGAATAGGGTGACTTACCAAGATACTTCCACAAATAAAATCACAATATAGTCCGAGAGCTCCAAACACAAAGAAAGTGGAGCTTGGATCCAAGAGAGACTGACCCTCAAATACTGGGGTCGGCAAGAAAGCAGGGGGCTTGGCGGACTCTGTGGGCACCGGCACCTGTTTGCTCACCGGCCTCCGAGTCATCAGGCGTCTTCTCTGAATTCAACTTCTCACACCATGAAATGTCAAAAGTTCAGAAATAACAGCAGCAATACCGATGACTCACCAAAGTAGTCATTAGTAGAAGTTGAGTGTGCACACACCAAAAAAGGCAGTTTGCAAACTGGGAGCACTCAAGCCAAAACATGCAATGGGGCTCAGAGGTCTATTGTTAGAAAGCACATCTACAGCGAGAAAGCGGTCACTGCTTATTCTTCGCAATGATTGGTTATAATGTTAGAATTTCCTTACATGATAGGGAATTGGTCAGCGGTCACCTCATAACAACCTTGGGAAGCAGCTTCAGTTTTGCTTATAGTTTTCAGAGGCATTACCACGCAATGACCCAGGTCAAGTTAGTCTCACAAAATAAGCTAAATTAAGCTTTGTTTTTATGACCAAACTGCTTTTGTCTGTTGAGGGAATTTTCAAAGCTGGTCTCCATTTGTTTTTTATTTTAACACTGCTTTACCCCAGACCTTGGCCCTGAGCCTGGGGCTTAGAGACACTCAAAATGGTTTTATTTTCCCCAATAACAGTGAATGAAGCTGGGCCTCTTGGATAACACAAAGCAGGCAGTTTTAAGCATCAAGCACCTTATGGGAAAGGATGTATTTTCTACTTGTTCACGAAACAAGTTTTGTCTGCTGACATCCCTTCCTTTAGACGGACTGTGTCTCCCTCATTCCTGCAGTTGGTCAACCACTGCATCCTTCACCGTGGGCCATAGGGGTGGGCATATGACTCTGGTTGAGTCAACTATAGCACTACATCCTTTGGACCCACTGTCTGGTCCATATGTGGGTACAGGACCCAAGCAGGGTCAATAAGAATCCTTCCATGGGATCTGCATGCAGATGAAAAGATAGGTTGTGAGTCCTTTTGGCTCATAAGAAGGAGTCATCCTTCCCACCAACTAGACAGACCTGGCCTCAGAAGGAAGCCACAGAAGCAGGGTCTGGAGCTGGAGAAAAGGAGATAGCATGCCAACTTCGGTATTTTAACCCCTGGATGCAGCAGTGCTTAAACCCAGACCCACTCTAGAACATTTCATTTATGGGAGTCGATAAATTCTTTTTTTTTTTTTTTTCCTTTAAGCTTGTTTGAGTTGGGCTTATAGACCTTGCAGCAAAGAATCCTGACAAATACAGTCTGTTCATTTCAGTTTGTGTGTTTCCCATATGTATTTCACCTTATCACATTGACTATTTTTAAGAGCCCACAAAATGTATTCTGCACATCTTTGTACGCAGGGCACCAAGACCCAGCATACAAATCAGGAGGGAAAGATTTAGAAAAGCCTGTGTTTGTCCTAAGGGACATTCTAATACAAGTGAAGGGTTAGGAGAAGGAAAGAATTTCATTTAACCAGTATTTTTAAATTATCTGCTATGTACCAGATGTTTTCACAAGTAATTGTAGTTCATCATCCCCAACCCTAAAAATAAGGTAGTCATATATGTACTTTACAGATAAAATCATAGTTCAGAGAGGTTAAACAACTTGCCCGAACTACCCAGCTATTAAGAGATAGAGAAAGCTTTCAAACTCAGGCCTCTAATTCCAAGCTCAGTGGCCTTGCCACGGCACAAGCCTGCCTCTTAGACAGGAGATAAGACAAGCTCAGTGCCAGGATAAGGAAAATAGAGGAATTCATTCATTGATCCATTCAAAAAATTCTTATTCAGTGTCTGTTATTCACTAATGTCTGTGAAAATCCTTATTAAACCAGGATATACTACATACATGCAAAATATTATCAACATGTGCAAGTCCCCACACTAGGCACTATAGAAGGGGGGAATACAAATGAATAAAGCAGCCTTTTGCTCAGGGGCATACGATAAAGTAGACCTAGAAACACCACATGGCAAAGTATGATTAATGGCATAAGACAGGTTCAAAGTGCTTTGAGAGTTCTGAGCAGGAAATGTTCACAACTGATTGAGGGAGCCGGAAAGACTTCATCAAAAAAAAAGTGTACTAGGTAAGTGCAAATGAATGTAGTGCTAATGATGTGTTTACCCAGATGCCAATGGGATTTTGGAAAGAATGGGAAATAAAAATGAAAAAGAAAAGGAAGAAGAAAGGAAGGGAGAGAGAGAGAAAGGAGGGAGGGTGGGAGGGAGAGTGGAGGGAGGGAAGATGGGGAAGGGGAAGGGAAGAGAAGGGAAGAAAGGAAAAGGAGAAAAGAAAGGGAGAGACACAAGGAGGGAGGAGAAAGGAGGTGAGCAAGCATACGGGCATGCAGGGGCAGCATGGCCGCGGGGCTGTGGCCTAGGTAGCAGGCCACGGAATGGGTGTTCTAACCTTTTGTTCCACAGACACTTTGTTAGCGCAAGCAGGCCTCCGGATTACTCACTCATCCATTTTACTTATCACTGCAAAATAATTTAAATTATTACTTAATCCGGTAACCCCCACATCTTAGATCAGAAGAAACCTTGTGATTGCAAAACTCTAGAGGTTTTTAACTTGAGTGGGAATAAGAATCACCGGGGGAGCTTGCTCAAATGCAGACCCCTAGGCCTTCTCTCCAAAGATTCATTTTCAATAGTACTAGTTTGAGTCTAGGGAATTTTTTTTTAATCTAAATCCAAGTCAGTTAACATATAGTATAATAATGGTTTCAGGAGAAGAATTTAGTGATTCATTACTTATATATAACACCCAGTGCTCATCCCAACAAGTGCCCTCCTTAATGCCCATCACCCATTTAGCCCATCACCCCACCCAACACCCCTCCAGCAATCCTCAGTTTGTTCTTTGTATTTAAGAGTCTCTTGTGGTTTGTCTCCCTCTCTGTTTTTATCTTATTTTTCCTTCCTCTCCCCTATGTTATCTGTTTTGTTTCTTAAATTCCACGTATGAGGGAAATCATATGATATTTGTCTTTCTCTGACTGACTTATTTCGCTTAGCACAATACATTCTAGTTCTACCCACATTGTTGCAAATGGCAAGATTTCATTTCTTGATTGCCCAGTAATATTCCATTGTATAATATGCCACATCTTCTTTATCCATTCGTCAGTTGATGGACATTTGGACTCTTTCCATAATTTGGCTATTGTTGATAGTGCTGCTATAAACATTGGGATGCATTGTGCCCCTTCAAGTCAGCATTTTTGTGTCCTTTGGATAAATGCTAGAAGCGCAATTGCTGGGTCGTAGGGTAGTTCTATTTTTAATTTTTGAGGAATCTCCATACTGTTTTCCAGAGTGGCTGCACCAGTTTGCATTCCTACCAGCAGTGCAAAAGTGTTCCCCTTTCTCCACATCCTTGTCAACATCTGCTGTTTCCTGAGTTGTTTATTCTGACAGGTATGAGGTAGTAACTCATTGTGGTTTTGATTCGTATTTGCTTGATGACGAGTGATGTTGATCTTTTCATGTGTCTGTGCCATCTGGATGAACAGGTGTCTGTTCATGTCTTTTGTCCATTTCTTCCCTGGATTATTTGGTTTTTGGGTGTTGAGTTTGAGAAATTCTTTATAGATCGTGAATACTAACGCTTTATCCAATATGTCATTTGCAAATATCTTCTCCCATTTTATCCATTGCATTTTAGTCTTGTTGGTTGTTTCCTTTGCTGTGTAGAAGCTTTTTATCTTGATGAGGTCCTAATACTTCATTTTGTTTTTGTTTCCCTTGCCTCTGGAGACATGTCTAGTAAGAAGTTGCTCTGGCCAAGGTCAAAGAGCTTTTTGCCTGTTTTCTCCTCTAGTATTTTGATGGTTTCCTGTCTCACATTTAGGTCTTTCATTCATGTTGAATATATTTTTGTGTATGGTGTAAGAAAGTGGTCCAGTTTCATTCTTAAAATAGTCACTTAGGTGAATCTGATGCAAGTGCTCTGTGGCACGCATTTCAAGAAACACTGAAGCCTAACTCTATTGTCTCACAGGTAAAGGAGTCCCAGAGAGGTCAAAAGACTTGTTCAAGGTCACACAGCTAGATTAGTGAAAGATCTAGGCCCAGAACTCAGGTCTATGGACTCCTAGTCCATTGTTGTTGTTGTTGTTGTTGTTTCCCCCACTAGCATTACTAGCTATACACCTCAGGGTTTGCCCTACATATTGATAATGTAGGAAGGTAGATCAGCCCTCAGCTTCCAGGAACATCCATATGGACCATGCTCTGAGAATCAGGGTTCTGAAGCACCCCAGGGTGCAAGAATTCTAAGCTTGCTACCCAGATTCAAGTGTTAACTCACAAATAGCACTAAATAAATATTGGTTTACTTGATAACTCGCTAGCTGGAATACAATAAACAAAAAGAAAACAGGACGTTTCAGTGAATCTACAGGTAAAAGAATAAGACCTCTTCTCAGGCACCTTCTTACAGCATCTCCTCTCCATAAGGTTACCCTTGATTCAAGCTAATGTAATGAGTATTTATTTAAGCAACTTCTATTTTCAAGGCCCTATGCCTTGTGCTTAAGAGATACAAGAGTAAAAATCTACTTGTCTAATTGGATGAGTGCCACAAGAGTGACGCATTGTAGGGGTTCAAAAAAGAAATATTTACCTACTCAGGGAAATCAGACTATACCCTAGTGAGATGTGTTTTGAGACGAGTCTTAAAGAATAAGCAGTATTTCATTGGGTGAAATATGAAGGAAAGGTGATCCAGGTGGGACCAGCAAGATGTGAAAGAAATAATAAATAGCTCACTTTGGCAGTAGCTTGGGAACCAATGAGAAAGTAATGGGATTATAAGATCAGAAAGATCAGGAAAGACCCTGCAGTGGAAGACTTACAGATTTAGGATGGAAAGTTTGGACTAAATCTGAAGCATTAAGAAATCATTGAAAAATGTTTGATTGCTTTGATGTTTTAGGGAGATGTTTCTGATAAAGGTGTTGTGTAGGGGGATCAGAAGGTGGGAGAGCCAGGAGGCAGGAACATCACCCGGGAAGATAGTCAACTTGAGAGAGAAGTAATGAAGGCGAGGACGCGACCAAAGGCAAAAGTGACCATAACAGTTGATTGTCTGTGGTAGGAAAAGGACAGGAGCATATGGATGACCCTGAAGTTTCAAAGTTGGACAACTGAATAATCAGACGTGGGGAAGCAGAGAAGTAAAGTTGATTTGGCTTGGGTAATGGTGAAAATGTTGGTGTTAAATGCTAAGATGACAGCTTCCTAGACACATACAACTACTTATCAAAAAGCTGGCCATGCTGGAGTTGGAGATGAGGAGACAGGGGTTAGGTAGGGATGTAGAGGAATCATCCACAAAGATGTGATCATGGAAGCTGCTAGGATGGGTGAGAGCAATGAGATAAAAAAAAGTATAAAGGGAGAATAGCGAAGAGGGCTATAATGGTTACAAGTTTCAACTGCAAGTAACAGAAAGCCCTAAGCATTATGATTTAAACAATCCAAGGAATTTATTGACTCATGTAACTGAAAAATCCTAGCTTCTGACCACCGCACACAATCAGGGATCTGGATCCACCAGGCTTCAGTTCTCTCAACTCTGATCTAGTCTGTGTTTTGACTTCATCTTCGTACTAGATCGCCTCAAGGTTGTAAGATGGTGGCCAACAGCAATTAGCAATCAGATTTATATGCTTTATCATTTATACCCAAGAGGAGAGAAAGACCTGGCTTCCCTCAACTACGAAACAAAAGTCTTGAGCTTTGCTCTCACCCAATCACCATAGGTCACATGTAAATGTCACATGTTGATTGCTCTGGTCTTCTTTCCCTTGAACTATCACTGCGGTAGGAGGAATTGGCTTATGCTCATGGCCTTAGGTCAGTCATCGCTTACCACTACAGCTGGATGTGGGATCAATTCCACCCAATTCTTCTGGCTGCCATAGAGTGGGATGTAGAGATAATTTAAAGTTCACTAAAAGGTCCAAGAACAGATTCTTCTTGAGGTATAACGTTGGTAGGAGAGAAGGAGCTCTAAGGAAATTGCACTGCCACGGAACCCCAGACAGGAGATAATTTCACAACAGTCAACAAGGTGGTGGGGATGATGACTGACAAAAAATCATTTGCTCGGGTGACTAAGAAAATTATTGGTAACCTTGAGATGGCCGCTTCAGCTGAGCGTTGGTCATCAGTGAAAGAACAAAAGGCTGAGAAGGAAGTGGCAGGTGAGAAGGTGAAGTGGAGATCATTCCCTCAGAATGATGGATTGTGACAGAAGAAGAGAATAGTTCGGGAGAGAAGGAAAAATTGCTTGTGGCTTTTAGGAAAAGGGAGATGGGGACATTTGCAGGCTTTGGAGAAAAAGCAGGAGGGACAGATGATGGAAGAGTGGAAAGGCAGGTGCAGCATGGTTTTGAAGAGACGGGAAGGAACAAGGTCAACCAGGCAGGCAGTGAAGTTTGTTTGGAGAGGAAATTTGGCACCTCTTCCTCAGAGATTGGCCTCAGAGGGGAGCCAGGGTGAAAATAGCAGGAAGTTGAGGAGACTCAGGGACACACGCCTGTAAAATCACCTCTGGAGGGTGAGGGTGGCTGGATGCCGCAGGCAGGCCCAGAAGATTTGGAGCAACCTGCAGGAATTCATTAGGAGGCTACAAAAATAGGAATAAAAAGACTGGAGAATTACGAACTAGTAGTCTTCCTGGAGACCAGTCTGGCACCTTGCGACAAAAGCCATAAAAGTGTTTCTAGCCTTTGACCCAATAATCTCTCTTCTGGGAGTATATACCATGAAAACAACTGAAAAGGAAATATAAGCTATTTGCAAAAAGATGTTTATTGCTGCCTTGTTGATAATAGGAGAATCCTGGAAACCATCCAAATGCTCCACGATTGGGGAATGGTTAAGTAAACTATGGAACGTTAATACGATGGAATATTATATAACCATTTCCAATGATAAATAGCAGTTCTTGTCAGCCCATGAGAAAGCGTACACAGAAAAATGTTAGGCGAACAAGGTAGAGTATGAAATAGGACGGATACGTTGATTTCTACCCCCAGAAAATGATGCTAACACAATGCTGTGGTTCATGAAAGGTCACTGAATTACGTAAACAGTTGGTGTGAGGAGGTGAAGAGATTTTTTTCCCCCTTTATAAAATGGCTCAAATACACATTTTTAAAAAAGCTGTCAAGCAGCTGGAGCTGGTCAGCGTGCATTCGTAGTGATGCTGATCTGCAGGGCTCCCGGGCAATCTGCTTCTGCAGAGAAAGGAAGAGTGAGAGCCATCCAAAGCCAAAGTCTGGTAAGGTGGTAGGTCAGGAAGGCAGGGGGAAGAAACCGAGACAAGAGATGACCAAGTTCTTTGCTAAATAGCTCCTTATGGTGCAGGCTTTGTAGGGAGGTAAGCAAAGACAGAAGAGATAAGGGCACTCAGGCAGTGGAGGGCAGGGGAGAGACTGAAGACCCCGGGAGGGGGTGGGTTATGCTAATGGAAGTGAGTAGGGGGGAGCTTTGGGGTCCTTGGGTGGCATGACAGAACTGGGGGCCATGGGATGATGAGAAGAACGGACTGAGGTGTGGTTGAGGGGGAGGGTGGAAAGAGGTTCCTGGAGTAAAAGAGCTAGAAGGTCAGCGGTGTTAGATAAACAGGTTTGGAATGAACCAAAAATTATTATAAACATAATGGTCATCCATTCATTTATTCACCCAACACTTACTGAGCTTTAGCCACGTGCCAGGCTCTGTGGTAGGCACTAGGGAACCAACAGTGAACAAAACAGTGTGATTTACTGCACCTAGACCGCACCCTGCAGGGTGGCCCTGAACCACTTTTCCTCTCTACTGCAGGTCCTACTATCTGATTGGCATTTAGTTACTTTTGGTTAAGAGAATATAGAGGAGGGAAGGCCATCAGGGCCCACTGACCTGCCCTAGAGCAGTTGGAGACTTGCTACCCCTAGGAGGTGGGCACAGCAGAGATGGAGAGTCAGAATTGGAGAGGAGAGGAGAGGAGACACCATCCTTTCTAGAACCAGAGGGAGTGACACGAAGATTGAATGCAGGGATACATGAAGATAGAGAGGGGCATATCTGGGAATGCATGCCTAGAAGTTCTCAGTGTCTTCCATGAAGTCATTCATTTTACCATTTACTGGGCATCTACCTGGGTGCACAGGTCTGGACTGGGGATTGTGGGGTCTGTAGAGATGAAAAAACTCCCTACTATTCTCAGAACACTCATAAAGCTGTAAAATCAGAGTTGGTCTTGAAACCTGGGGCTTAGGAAGAGAGGAGGCACTCCTGAATCCTCCAGTGAAGGAAGAAACTGTGACAAGTGCCCAGGACTCTGTCCCCCTCCAGAGTTACCTGAAACCTGGGGCCGGGAGCGAGAACACTGCCCTGTACAGGTTTTCCAGACCTTAGCCAGAGGCTACAGGAACACAGGGGTGGGATGCTGCAGGGAGAGGAGCTGAGATGCTGGCTGCATAGCAGGGCTGGGGAGGGAAAGTGAAGGCGGTTGAGTGATGGGGGCTGGTTCCGGGAAGGTGACAAAGATCCTTCTCTAGGGCCTTGCCTTGTCTGGGGAAGAATAGACAAAGGCCTTCAGAGCAAGTGGTATGATGTTCTGGAGGCAGAGAAAGCCTGAGCACAGAGGGCCGGATTGATGGGATCTGGCTTGGGAGCTAGACATCAGCACAGTCCCCCTGCCAGTCCACCTAAGAGACTACTGGCACCAGAGGGTGCAGTCATTTAGTCAGTCAACAAACATTTACTGAGCTCAGACAGTCCTGGCTTCTATTTCTTACTCTGCCATCTACTAACCCCGTGTCCTTGGACAGGTCCCTCTACTTCTCCAAGTCTCAATAATGTATATGAAGGACATTCAGAATGCTGAATAAGCCATCAGTACATGCTAGCTAGTATTTTTATTAAGAACTATGTCTAGTTCCGTGAGGGATACAGAGAGGAGCAAGATACAACCCACCCCTCCCTTCCTGCTAGAACTTCCTGTAATGAAGAGAGACAGATATAAACAAGGGATTACAAACAACTAGACTATAGTGCAGTAATTGTTAAAACAGTAGCATGCCTGCTATGGGAGCCTGGAGGAAGAAATAATTAGTTCTGCCTGGAGAGGTCAGGGAAGGCTTCCCAGAGGAGGAGACATCTGAGCTGGGCCACAAAGCGGATCACCTGGCAGAGAAGAGGGAGAAAGGCATTACAGGCAGAGCAACTGCCTTGAGCAAAAGCAGGCAGGCATGCAAGGCAGCGTGGGTTTGGGGAATAGTGACTAGCACTCCTAGAGAGCAGTCTGGCAGGGAGAGGTGGGCAGAGAGCTGGAGGGCCGCTTGGGGCCATGACCGGAAGAGCCTTGGGCTCAGGGCCTGGGCTAAGGTGTGGAGATGGCCTCCTGCCGCAGTGGGCGATTTCTGAGGTTTTGTCAGCAAGGGAGTGAGATGTCTCTGGTGGGACGGAGGGAGGGGGCGCGGGGGGGGGGACAGAAGGAAGAAGTTGAGAGCAGGTGCAGGGACGCCAGCAGGAGCCTGAGGCTCAGCTCAGATCCTGCCCCCTGCCGCCACGCTCCAGCACTCCCCCAAACATTTCTCCGTTTCTCGCTTGGGGATCCCATCGCTGTACCCATAGCAGCCAGGCCACCCACACATTCCCTGCAGCAGGCGACAGGTTCCCCTTGCGAATACGGTGCCAAGAACCACGGGTCCAGAGTCCCTCTCCTGCCATTCTGGGGGTGCTCTGTGAGGCCCACACCAGTTTGGGGACCGTCGGGAGGCAGCCTTGGACTCTTTCACAGGAAGAGTAAAAGGACATTCCCCACCTGTTAAGTTGATTTTCCTTTTCAAAAAGAGAGAGCTTTGCTGATGAAGAGCGATAAGTGTCTTTCACTGGTGAGGAAAGGATTTTAATAATGTCTGCTGATGACTCCTGCCCTGCTCCACCGAGATACAGAGACTCATTCTTCTTTCCTTTAATAACCCGGCTTGACTGCACCGGGAGGGAGCCAGCTCCGGCCTCTCCCTTTTCCTCACCCCAGGGACACGCAGCTCTGCGCCCCCAGCTCCTCCGTCCCTCGGTCTCCTTCTCTTTCCTTCTACCAGATTCCACTTCCCTTTTCTTCCCTCCTCTGCCTCTCATTTGTCTGAGAGAGTCAGGAGGCTGCGAGACACCTTATTAACAAGGAACTTGCTCCAAAGAGATAAATGAGCTGGCCAGTAGGGTAGTGAGCTCCCCGTCACTTCGGTCACATTGGCTGGAGTTCTTGCCAAGGAGATTCGTGTTCGCAGATACAATGCGGTTCTCAGACATCAGCGTCTTCAGGAATCACCTGTGGAGCTTATTAAAAACATAGTTCCAAGCCCTGCCCCCGAGTTTCTGCTCTCCGGTCTGCAAAGGGCCAAAGAATTGCAGTTTCCATAAGCCCCTCAGGAGACCAGGGCAGGAGGCCATTGGCCAGTTTTTGAGAAACTTGGGTGAGCCTGGACACGTTGCTGCCTCAGACTTGCCTGCTAACCCAAGCTAACGGCCTTTCCTCCAACGCCACCTGTTTGCCGCCGTCCCCGTAAGTCCTGACCCGTTTTGGTGGTCTGGGAGCTCGAACCGTATGGTAGGTTAAACTTGGTTTTGTAATCGCAGTAGCTAACGGTGATTGAACACACGTGTGTAAGGAATCTGGGTAAGCACTTTGTACGCCACTCATCTGACCCCCCCGGCTGTGCCGTGAGCACTCCCCCTACTGCCCAGGGCTCCAGGGTGGCCAGGCAGAGCAGGCGCTGTGGCCCCGGCCCCTAAGCCCGCTCCATGTGGCGCACGGCACAAGCCCGCTGGAGAGGGGCAAACATTTGGGGAAAACTGCGATGGAAACTTCTTTTCCCATAGGAAGTGAGAAGGAAAACGTTCCTCAAGAGAAGAAAGCTAGTTTTCCCGTTGTTTCCCTTCACCGATCTTCCCGTGGGAGGCCGATGGCCCAAATAAGTCCCTCTCCCCCTGTACCCCACGCCCCCGGAGCCCAATTCCCACCCCACCCCGTCTGCCACTGTTCTCCCAGGTTCTCGGGTCTGTAGCATGGAGATTCCACTCGAAGCCCTCTCTCCGTCAACCCTCACCCTCAACCCTGGCGGCCCCCCGCCACAGCCCCTCTGGCTTCACCCCTTGGTTCCTCTCTGGCCTCACGCCCGCCCCCACTACCACCACCACTCCATGCCTGGAAGACTTCTTTCATTATCCTCCCGGCTGGAATTCAGTCCCCCCCGCTCTCCAGTATTCTAGGGTGGCAGAGTCAGTTACATCTTCCTAAACTCGTCGCTGTCATCTTGCATTACCTTGCTTAACCATCTGCATTGGCTGTGCATTGTCTTCCACATAGAGCCCAAGTCCCCGGCCGCCCCAACTCACGGCTCCCTGCTTCAGCGGGGTGAATCCTCTTTTCCCGCAGGTCCGACAGGTTTATGGTCTCCTCTCCAGCCACAGGCCTTTGCTTCCGGCCCCTAGACATGCCCCACCCCATTTTCTCGAATCCCAACCCTCCCTCCTTCAGCAGCCCAGCTCCCAGCTCCTCACCCCCCAGAGCCTCCTCTGGCTGAGTTTACCTTCCTTTGCTGTTAATTCCCTGATCCGCGGTGTGCAGGCTAGCAGCCCACGCTCTCACACTTATTTATTTGTTGTCTTAGAGTTGTGCTGAGGTCGTTTCAGGTCTGTGTGTTTTTCTCTCCCCAGCCAGATGCTGTTGGTGTTTAAGAACAATAACCAGACCACCTTGCTCTTCAGCACCCCCTCCCCCACAACACAGGGACCGGCTTTAGTAACTTTGCATCAAATTGAAACAATTCCTAAATGACCATCCCTTTAATTACAATGAATGACTCTGAAGTCCAAAGCCAGTGGAGTGTGTGCTTTGTGTGGATGGAAACGATCAGATGATATAATGGGGACAAAGAACACGGGACTAACAGGTAGAACGCCTGCTTCATAGGCGCACATTTCCTCCGGAGCAGCTGTATGATCCAGGACAAGTTACTCCACGCCTCTGTGCCGAGGGGTCAGGCCAGACGTTTTGTGAGACCGTTTCCAGCTCACGTGCTCTGATCTGTGCTGACCCAACCATCCTGTCTCCTAGCCAACGATCAAGGACACGTGCGTCTCTCTGGACTTTCCTTTACTTACACGTGAAATGCAAACTAAGGTGATGGCAACTAATTTATAGAGTTGTTGTAAGGATTAAATGCAACAGTTCAGCTCTTGGCCTAGAGCCTGGGCCCATAGAAAGTGATAATAAATGGTAGCTATTATTACGTCACTTGGCCAGGGTTAGGAGAGTGGGATGTGCCCACGAGAGAAAAGAAGGTGGTCCCCTAGGGTTCTGATCCAAGTAGGAAGTCCCAGTGTCCATGAAGCCATCTGAGCTCTGAAGAGGTCAGGCTGGGGCACTGCCCAGTGGCCTTGCAGGGGCTGGAATGCCAACTGTCCCGTTAATGACAGCACTGCTGGCAGTTGGGGTGACCCTGTTGTATATCCCATCGATTTTCCCATTACCCTTTAGTGCTGTGTATTAAAGGCTTTGCAGATCCACTCTGTTACCTTCTTTCTTTATTATCTCCAGGGCCTGTCCAACTGCTTGGGAGGCTAAATTGCCTGGATGCAGTAAACCTCTCCTGAGGGTGAGACACCCCTTCTCGGGCACAGCTTGGAAGCCAGGAGCCATGGAGTCCTTCCTGGCTCTCTCCTCGAGTTGTGCACACACTGAGCAGGACCCTGCAGGGAACACAGACTGTGCACTTGGGGCCCACACACAGGCCACTGCTGGCTGCAGGAGGAGATACTGGTGGAGGCAGGTCCCCACCCCTCTGCTGGGCATCTCCTCTGGTCTCCCCCGATCTCAGTCTGCTCTTGGGGAGCAACTGCCTTTGTTTGATCCTTCCATTCCATGTTCCTCACTTTGCTTCCTCTCAGCCCCTTCGGTCACTGGCCCATCCCACGATCTATCCTCCAGCTCTGCCTCCCGGAGGTCTCTTTGTTTAGTGATTCCATTTAGTATTCTAGTTCCCCCTACATTTGCAGCCTCGCAAAAGAAGCTTTATTCTGAACTCAGGTTTGCCTTGATTTTCTTATTTGTGAAATGGGACTATGGGTCCTCTCAAGGGGACCAAGGGGAGATGGAATCCATATGGTTCTCTGAACAAGAGAGACCAGGAGACAAACACTGCTATTATTTTTGAGGTGGGACCAAAGATAATGAGGTTGCTATTTCATACTACAATCATCTATGCAAATTAATTTTCTCTCATTCACCTTGAAAAGCAAAACAGCAGTTCAAAGATGTACATGCAACCCGTCCATGCTCGGCTGGCATCCACATCAGCACGTCTGCACCCTCTGAGGGCAGGTTGGAGTTTTGGATACGATTGATCAGAATTAAGTCCAGTGAACAAATTAAATGATCAAACGGAATATTATTCTCCTCCCTTGAAATCATATAAAGTAAGGAAATGACTCGATTGTTAAATTGGTACTGAGGGAGTTTTTTAGAACTCAGCGAGGAGTTCTAAAACGTTCTTTGGAGTAAGTGTTGCTTCCCAAGGTGACAGTTTTGAGGGGAAATGCACTTACATGATTAAGTTTTGATCTACTGGTATATTAAACAGAAACTTGTTTGGTGGCAGGTGAAAGACATCTCCTTAAGGGGAAGAATAATTTATTGTCTCAGGGATTGAAACACCCGCAGTTAGGTTCTCTTTCAGGCATGGTTGCATCCAGGGGCTGAAATAATATATTCAGGACCTGGTCTTTCTTGATTTCTCAGTCCTTTTCCTGTGCTTTCTTTTTACTCTCAAGCAGGCCTTCCAAACATGGTGGCCCCCAGCTGCTTAATCTTCAAATCCAGTGAAAAAGAGAGATCCACTTTCCTGGCAGTTCCCAAAAAAGCCTCAGGATGGGCCTTCATTGGCCTGGCTTGTGTGATGCCCTTCCCTAAACAATCGCCATGGCCAAGGGGATAGAATTCCCTGAGTGACCAGGCCTGGGTCAAATGTGCTTTCTTGAAACCAGATTTATCCCACATGGACCAAGCGTGGGAAAGGGGTGTCTCCACAAAGGGAAACAGAGCAAGTGCTTGCTTGGCAGACAAAAACAGCAGACGTGCACTGTGGCTTTTTTTTTTTTTTTTTTTTTTTTTTTTGGTGGGTTTCATAGTTGCTGTATTAAAGTGATGGAATCGTAAAAGATTTTCTTTTAAAATAGTATTTTATTCTTGTATTACAGTTAATAAAATAAATAGAAATACAGATGTCCCTCAAAAGCAATTTATTCTTAAGGGGAAAGAAAAGAAACTGCTTCATTCATTTCTGGTTGCATTTTATGGTGTCCTTGCACTGAAGTGTAAGGGCATTTGTCTGGAGAGGTTTTCAGGAAGGTCTAACCAATTAGCATGGATATGTTCTCATTTGTTCTCCTCTTTATGCAACATCTGGCTGGCATGTTGGGCAACACTCTCCGGTTATAGAATAGAATTAAGGTTTTTAAACTCTCTTTAGAAGTAGGACCCTTTTTGCAAATACCGTCTCCTTAACTTGTCAGACAGATGACGATAGGGCTGCTCTGGTGGACCTGGGGTAGGAAACCCAAATCCCATCCCCTAAGCGTTCTCCTTCTCCTGTTCTCACCTTTCCCTCAGCTTCTGATTCATGACTGCAGAATTCTGAGGCTCCGGGAAATGCAATTTGAAAACCACTGGAATATAGCAAAGGAACCAGCTCTCTAGAACAAAGTCTGGAGCTTTGGCTTCAGCACCGTAGATGGGAGATGCACAGAGCATTTATTAAACACTTACTGTTTAGATGCGATGCCTTCTTTGTGTCATTTAATGCCTATGACAACCCCATGAGGAAGGAATTGTTATCCCTTATTACAGATGGGAAGATTGAGGCTCAGAATATCACAAAGCTGACCAGGTTTCAAAGCCTGTCCCTCTGATTCAAACTGCCCCACGCCTGCTTGGATATTCACGGAGAATCTCCTGTATGCCGGGTGCCATACTAGGCGCTTTGATACAGATTATTTCATTTGATCTTTTCAAAGCCCTTTCCCTGAGGGAAAGAATCCAGGTCACAAAGGGCACATATTGTATGATTTTATATAAATTTCAAAAATACATCTACCCAATCTATAACTATAGACCTCAGAAATAGTGTTTACCCTTGGGGGAGCAGGGAGGGAGTGGGTGGGAGTGACTGACTGGGAAGGAGACTGACGGAGCCTGGTGGGGTGCTGGCAGTACTTTGAATCTTGATCTGGGTGATGGTTGCACAGGTACACATATATATAAAAATCCACCGAGCTGTATACTTAACATTTATGTGATTTATTATATGTGAGTTAAACCTCAGTTTTAAAATTAAAACAGCACATTTTTTTAAAGTATCATTGTACATACAGAGAAACAATGGTTCGGGAAGGTAACTTGTCTAGGGTCCCCTTGTCAGCATTGGAATCGTCCAAGGACAGTGTGATGCAATCTTCCTGCCATGTGGGCTCGCCTAGGGCACGTTTGGCAACCTTCGGGGGAAAGCAGAAATATGCATAGACTGTCATCCAGAGAGGGCTGTGTGTTGCTCAAGATGGTGGTCAGTCACTTCAGATACTCAGGGCCATGTCCTTACCCCCACCCTGTGCCATCCCCACTGCACCCCTATCCTCTTCACTGTGTGGCTTTGGTTTGATGGGGCCTTAGCTCTCTCTGGTGTTTCTGTGTTGGCCTGATGGCTATGCAGGCCCTCCCTGGGGATAAGGACAGAGCACTGGGCAAGGCGTGGGCTCAGAGCCAGGAAGAGCGTAGGTGGTGAGTGGGTGAGGGAAGGAAAGCCAGGCCGTCCCGAATGCCATCAGGGATGCTTTGTCTCCTGCCAGAAGGCTTGGCCTCTGCTCCCTCTCACACTCAGAGCCTCCGGGGTCAGTCTCCACATCCCCAGAGAGACCTTCAGGCATCACTTCTGTCTATTCAAACCCTGCCTGGGTTCTTTGCCTCTTCACTTACACTATAAAAGCGGCTTCTATTTTTAGGTTCCATTGTAAGGGAGACCCTGGGATTCAGGCCAGGGATCCAGGGAGCTGGGAAACCACAGTCCCAGGGGCCGGATCAACTGTATGACTGAGTGGATAAAATGGCAGCAGCCTTGGCATCAACTAGGTATAGATCTAAGTCTGGTGATGAATCCCTGGAAAGCCCTGAGCAAGCCCCTGGATCCACGGATCGGAGGTGCTGGACGAGGACCACGCTCAGAGTGAAAGGCCTGCCTCCTTCCCCTCCCCTCCCCCTCAGTTCCATCCCCTAAGAAGCTTTAGGGACAATCAACCCTAACACAAATCTGGCCACATCTTTCCCTTAAAACTCTGAAATGCCTCCCCTCGCATTCGGCAGCTAAGGAGAACCATCAGAGGGTTTTTAAGGAAGGAAAGAAGTGCTACACTAGTGTTGGGCATCTCAGCCAAGTCTTGAAGGATATGTAGCATTTCAGTAAGTGACCAGAAAACCCACAAAGGGGACTCAGGAGCTTTGAGTAAGACAGGTTGCCACTGTCAGCGCCAGGCGAGGATATTAGACTTCGCGCACAGGCACTGACAACTAGTGACAAACTTTTTTGAAAAGAAGAATAATCTGGCAATGGTGTCTACAAAAAAAAAAAAAAAATTGTTCTGCGTAAGAAGATCCGGAGAGAAAATATGCTGGTGGTAGGAAGATCATTTATTTAACCATTCAACCAGCATTTATTGAGCACCTATTATGTGCCAGACACTATGCTGGGTCCTGAGGAAACAGGGTCAAACAAAGAAAATATGGATCTTGCCCTCCTGGGCTTTGTCATCAACAGAAAGGAAAAATACTGAGCAGGAAACTGTCAGTGTGACACATGATATGAAGGAGAAGTCCAGGAGTGGTAGGAGTGCTCATCAGGGAAATGTCATCCCGTCTGGGGCAGTTGTGATGGTTCAGCTGAGACCTAATGGGTGGGGACAGGAGGGGCGGGGAGAGGGGAGAAGGATTCCAGGCAGAGGGAACACGCATAAAAGGTCTCTGCAGCCAGAAAGAGGAACGGGACACTTTTGGAAGTTTTTAAAAAGTTGAACATGGCTCAAGTTCAGGATGGGAGGAATCCTGGTAGATGAGGCTAGAGAGGAGAGGGGTGGGTGTGGCTGGGGAGGTTTGAACCCGCGGTCCTGTGGGAAAGTCCACCTGCCATTTTATTTTAATTTTTTATTTAAAAAAAATTTTTTTTAACATTTATTTATTTTTGAGACAGAGAGAGAGAGAGAGCATGAACAGGGGAGGGTCAGAGAAAGAAGGAGACACAGAATCTGAAACAAGCTCCAGGCTCTGAGATGTCAGCACAGAGCCCAACGCAGCGCTCGAACCCACGGACCGCGAGATCATGACCTGAGCCGAAGTCAGATGCTTAACCGACTGAGCCACCCAGGCGCCCCCACCTGCCATTTTAAAGATTACTTTGGTTCCAGGAGAGTGGGTGGGATTGGGCCACAAGAGGGATACAGGGCCTCCATTTAGGCGGTCACTGTGATGCCAGGAGAGAGATGATAGAGGCTATGGTTGGGGACTGGAGAAGAGTGGATGGATTCCAGGTCCTTGTGGAGATAGACTCAGCAGGACCTGGTAGGGAGGGAGAGGGAGCCATCAGGGAGGGCTCCAGCATTCCCGGATTTGAAGTGACCACACACAACAGTGGAAGTCTCTTTCCCCTTTGGTCCCTCCTGACCACTAAATTGTGCGTTCCAAGCTCTGCCCTTTAACTGAATCAAAAGCTCCGGGAAGCCGAATAGCAGGTCTCGCTTAGCCCTGGACAACATCTATCCTAGGACGTTCCAGGTACAAGATGCTCAGTAAATCGCTGCTAAATGAATGAATGATAACCACTAAGGAAACATCTGAATTGATCCCAACTGTGGCTGACCGTGGCCAGATGTGGCTTTTCCCCTTTCTCTTCTCCACTCCCCACTAGTGACAGGCAACGTTGCCCAGGGGCAACGGGCAGGAGTGGCTTGTGGGCGCGGTGCCACCTGGAATACTTAAAACATGAATTGCGAGTCAAGTGGCCCCTCTCACAGTTAATCGATGGCAGCATATCCTGATCGCTTTCATTATTATTATTTTCTTATGCATGTGTGATCGGGAGATTTATTGTTGAGGCTACAGAGGCAAAATCAATTATTCATGTTATAAATTAGAAAATGATTTATGTCTACAGGAGACGGGGCCTCAGCGAGCCGAGCCCATTACAGATAAGCCTTGCTGAAAGGACCAAGATTTATCTGTAAACTTCACAAATTGCAGCTCGCCAATCCAGTCCTGTCCCCAACCCCTCCCCCAGGGCACCCATCCCTCTTCCTGAGTCATTCTGTCTTCCTCTGTCGTCCGCCATCCCCTTGACTCCTATTTCCTCTCCCTGCTTCCCACTGACTCCTTGTTCTTCTTTCCGGTTTTTTACCTTTGACAAATTCCCCATTGCTTGCTCGTATCTCTTTTGGGGGAAGACACTCCTGAAGCTTCTCAATAAACTTTCTGGTCTCTGGCTACGGCCCGCCCTGTCCAGGAAAGAGTCACAGACAGGGGAAGAATCCTCTTGATTCATCTGCAAACCTGTTGAGAGGACTGAGTCACATCTCGCACAGCAGATGATTCCTGCCTCCGGTGAAAACACAACCATTATCCAGCATCTGCAACTGTCTTTCTCTCGGGTCCCTCCCGGGGGACATGGTGATGAAGAGCAACGCGAAGCTATGGAAGGCCACGGGCTTTGGAGTCAAATGGACAGGGAGTTGAATCCTAGCTATGCTGCCAACAGTGTGACTTTGGGCAAGTCATACTCTCTGAGCCTCGGTTTCCTCATCCGCAAAATGGGTTTCCAGCACCGGCTCTCCCTCCTGGGACTGTTGAAGAAGTGATGGGGACAGAAGCCCCAGCACTGGGCCCGGCACAAAGGGAGTGCCCCCAAGATGTGAGTGTATTTGGGTGGACGAGAGACTGCAAGTGGAATATCCCTGTTCCTGCTTCTCACTTTTCCGTCAAACATCAGTGCCTAAACTCAAAGAGAAATTGATCCATCGTTGGGGTCGCGGGGGGTTCTGTGAGTAAGGGCGAAGTATGTGCTGATGATGACCACTTCCAGTACAGGCATCGGGCACACAGGGATGAGGGCTCTGCCCCAGGAGTCGGGAAAGCAAGGTTACAGACTTGCTGTCTCATGAACCTGTGACCACAGGTCCCATTACTCTCTGGGTCTCCTTTCCCCCACCTGTTGGATGTGGATGACAATACCTGCCCTGCTGCCTCAGAGGTTTTGGTATCAAAGGAAAGGAAGGCTCTAGAGTTGTTTGGAAAACCTGGAACCCCTCAACAGTCTTGACAAATCACAACACTTTCTAGCATTCTTATTGGGTGACATTATAGGAGAAAATCAGCAAAAAAGACTTTTGGGTCAGTTGGAGGGCAACTGCAGGAGAAATGTGCTTAAGAAGAATTAGTCTTTCTCTCTCTCTCATATATATATGAGAGACAGAGAGGATCCCAAGCAGGCTCCATGGTCAGTGCAGAGCCCAACAAGGGGCTTGATCCCACAAGTCCTGCCCTGAAGAGGCACCTGGGTAGCTCAGTCAGTTGAGCGTCCGAGTCTTGATTTTGGCTCAGGTCATGATCCCAGTGTCCTGGGTTCAAGCCCCATGTCAGGCTCCGCATTGAATGTGGAACCTGCTTAAGATTCTCCCCCTCTCACCCTCTCCCTTTTTTATGCATGTTCTCTCTCTCGCTCTCTCAAAAAGAAAGAAGAAAGAAAGAAAGAAAGAAAGAAAGAAAGAAAGAAAGAAAGAAAGAAAGAAAGAAAAGAACACTAAAAAGAAGAAGAATCAGTCTCTTCAATGGTTGGGTAAATGCACCTAGAATGCCCTGAAGTAGCCACAGAGCCCCCTGAGGAATCATCACACTGCACCAGGGGCTGTGGTGATCCTACCAGCCCAATGATGCCTGAGCCCCTGGCCCTGACAGACTCCCAGATTCCCAGATCCAAGGCTTTACCCTTTTGAGTGCTCACAATGTGCCAGGCACAGCAGCTGCCCTCAGGAAGCCTACAGTCTAATGGAGGAGGCATACATGAACAAATGACACACATGTAAACCTATGAGTTGCAAACTGCAAGAGAATTCTATGATGAGGACATACAGGGAGCTGTGAGATCCAGGGAGGGGGTCTAGCTCCAGTCTGGGAGTCAGGCAAGTCCCCTACAAAGAACTGGTCTAAGCCAAGACCAGAAGAACCAAAGGGCAAACAGGGGTATGGAGGGGAAAGGGACAGGTAGGATAGACTGCACGAGCCCCCCTCAGGGAGGATAGCAAGGAGTTAAAGGAAAGAGAGCAGGCCAGTGTGACTGGAGTGTAGTGAGTCAGGAGGTGGGTAATTGGGGGGAGGGGGAGGCAGGCATGGGTCAACTTTGGAGAGAATCCAAAACTGCCTCCAGCTAGCTCCCCAGCTAACACCGAACCTGCTTTTGAGTGATTGTCTAATTGAAGTTAAGGAGCCTGATCCCAGGGGCACAGTCCTGGCCTGGGAAACTTAGCCACATCCTCTTCCAAAGGGCTGGAACCCTGGGATCTGCCAAGGTTCCTCCTTCAAGAGATCTCGTGTTAAAAGATAGAGCTCCTCCCTCTATTCTGTGGAAGATCACCAGAGACTAGGCCACAGTCTCCCTGAGGAAGTTCCAGAGTCCACTTAGCACCACCCCAGAGCCCTGGACTCTTTCTCCAAATTCATGGGCCCCTGGCCCTGTGGGTCCTGAGGACTGAAAGTAATTTTTCTCACCTCCCATGGCTCTTTCTTTACGTCCCTATACCTGGTCTTTAAACTGATGGGAACCCCCTGTGCCCAGTAAGACAGCCTCTACACCTCCTGCCCTAGCCCAGGCAAGGACCACATCCCTCAGAGCCAGCCTTGAGTGCCACTAGGGACACATGGGTCTTCTAATGCCTCTCCTACTGTTGACCAAGCAGCCTCGGACTCACCTCAGCTCTAAAAATATTCTCACTAGATTCAACTTTAATTCTTTCGTCTGATTCTCCAAGGAATGGTGTTCAGCTGTTTCTTTAGAGTACCAGATAATTCCCCCCTGAAATCCCACCAATTTTAGAGCCCAGATCAGATGATCTCACTCTCTATCTCCAAATCCCAGTGGCTCCCCATTGGCCATGTCTATAATGAGGTTCAAAGTCATTAACATGGCAGAGAAGTTCCTTGAAGTGGGGCCCCACATGCCCACCATGTCCCCAGCACTATCTGTTCCCAGCTGTACAGGACCACTTGCCATGCAGTGTCCTTCATCCCTTTCACATGCCATCTCTCACCATCAAAATCCTGCTTGTGCATCACAGCCCAGTTCAAACATTGCCTCTCAGGAGGCCCCTGCAGGGATGGAGACAGCATAGTGCAGTAGAGAGATCCCAGGGCTTGAATCTTGTTGAGTCTTGGCTTCTCTACTAAATAGCGGTGTCCCCTCACTCAAGACCTAATCTCTTTGGGCCTCAGTTTCTCCATATCTTAGATAGAAGTAGACCATTTCCCTCCCAGGTAACAGTAGAGTCCATGTTTTGGGGAAAGAGCTTGAGGCCTAAATCTAGCTAAGGCGACAGATGAAAACTCAAAAAAAAGGCAAAGAGATAGGGAGCAGCATTTTAGAAGCCATTTCTAGGCCTTTTAGGGGCCACAGAGCACTCTTGGAACAGGGCTAATCACTAACGTGAAGCTGAGAGGAAGCCTGTGAAAAAGCATCATAAGGGTTAGATTGCTGTACTCATCATAGTCATCAGCTCTGGATTATCAAAGAAGGACATTGGGGACTTTGGAGGGAGTGGAGGTGTCAGAAGCACTCATGGCAGGAGCTAGCAGCTGCCCCTGGGACACCAACCAGCTTGGATCGGGATGGGAACTTCAGCTCCCGCTGGAGAGGAAAGTGCAGGCGGTTGATGAACTAGCTTTGGCAACGCTTGGTTACCTTGTCCTGCCAATAAAGTCACCAGGATTGAAAAATGAAACCAACTCCCTCCCTTGCCCTTGTCCTCGGGTGTTCTATGTGTCTGAGCTCTGTCCTTTCTGTTGCCAAATTACCTTTACTCCCCTTGCTCTGAAAAGCTGGTGGTGAAATCACTCTAACCTCCCCCCCCCCGCCCCCGCCTCCCTCATCATGTAGGTAATACAGCAACACTGGATGTGTTAAGCGTGTGGATGGTGCTGGAACTGAAGGTGGCTGGATTCACAGGGGAGGAGAGAAGGGTCTGAAGGGAAAGGACCATCTGGACTCTCACCTTAGGTGAGAAACTACCCATGAGGCTTCATCTAAAGTCTACAGGGAATCAACAAAAGTGTTTATTCACACCAGTTTGGAATCAGGTAGGCCTGGAATGGAATATGGGTTCTGCTACTTAGGAGCTATGTGATCTTGGGAAAGTTGACTTAAGCTCTCTAGGCCTCAGTGTGCTCACCTGAAAAATGGGGGAATAATGTCTACCTTCGTGAGTTGTAAGGCTTAAATGAAGTTACATATGTAATTTAATGCCTGATTATAAGTGGTTATTGTAAGTAATAGCCATTATTATTATTAACCCTCCCAGCTGAAACTTCCAGCTTTCTCTCAGAACCATGTGATAGGGCCAGGAATTAAAGTAAAGCAGACTGGGGAAAAAGAAGCTAAGACTGACATTAGGATGGTGATTAAGGCTCAGAGGAAAATAGGTTTGGGTGGGGAGAGACATTGCCCAAGAACTTGAGAGCCCAGCCTCAAATTCCCTTTGGCAAGCCCTCTATTGGGCGGAGGGGGGCGGTGAGCATAGGAATAGAGCAGCCAGCATTTACCTCCCCCCTCCCTAGCCTACACAGGGCACAGATAGGGTCTTGAAAACACTCTAGGTAAGGAACCAGGCTGGTATAACTATAACTGAGCCTGAGTTTCTCCTCTTTAGAAATTAGCTCTCTATGCCTCTGTGCAGGAAAAAAAAAAACTGGTACAAATATAATAAATGCTTAATAAATTTTTGTTGAAAGGAAGGGAGATGGATGGTAGGGAGGGTGTGAGAGAAGAAAGGAGGAGGAAAAGAAAGGCAGACGAAAGAAGGAAGCCAGTGAGAGCAGTATGGGGGCCGGGCTCACACCTGCTCCCTGTCTGGGAACCTGTGAGGTAGCAGTCTGCATCTGGTCAGCCCCGCTGTCTCAGAAGCTGAGCTGTGTATCTTATAGTCTGATCACTTCCCCTGCTGCTCAGAGGCCTGCAGCTGGTCCACAATAACCTTTGTGCAGGTCCTGGCAAGCTTGTGGGCCCCTCACCTCCAGCCCCAGGCTCAGGCTGGGCAGCGTAGGTAGGAGCTAAGAACTCCCAGGCCACTTGCTGCCTCCCTCCTCCTCTGACCCCACGGATCTTTTCAGCTTCCATCCCAGCTCCTTGCCTTGCTTCACTGACCAAGCAGCTCATCAGCGCACTGCCCCTCGGGCTCCGGAGCCTCCATGCCTTTGCGGCATTGGTCTGTCACCCTTCAGAGAGAGCAGCATTGTCTGAAACCTCCCACATCCTCCTGCTGGCTTGTAACTGCCTCTTCCTTTGCCTCCCCATTACTGACTCTCCTCCCTCTTACCACAGTAGCTTCTCTCATCCTCTGGATGGTGGCCCCACTGCCTTTGGAATTAAATCAGAGTATCTGGTTCTGTCCAATGTGGGCACTCAGACATCCAGGGTCATCTTAGGAGGACTCCCTCCCCTGAGCCACCTCCAAACTTGATCACATCCTTGGTCCAAAACATTTTTCCCTCCCCTTGCTACTCCACCATTCTCCTCCTGCCAAAGTCTACAGATGATGCTGTAAGTCCCTACACTTAGCTTACCTCTTCCAGTATAGACTGCACATAAGGCTCATAAGGCCACCTCCTCCGGAAGCCTTCCCAGAGCTCAACCATCAGAATCAATCACCAGTGCTTTGCCTACAACAGTTCTAAGCAAAAGTCGCAAGCTTCCTGCATGAGACTAGGTCATGTGGCTGCCTCCCTACCACACCCCTACCTTTATAAACCCCACCCCTAATTTTATAAACAGGAACCTTATTCATCTCTGCATCACTGGGACCTAGCTCGCTGCTTAAAATAATGTATGTTGAGTTGCCTAAATGGTGGGCACTTCTGGATTGTCTGCTTTATCAGGCCCTTGGCTCCCTCAGAAGATGAAAACTCGTACTGTTAAGAAGGACATCGCTTCATGCTCACAGTCCCCCAGGGACGGAGCAATGGCCTGGTAATTTTCCTGTCCAGCGCTGTGGCCTCCAGCGCACACAGCGAATGGTCTCTATGTGCGCAATTCCCATCTGTCATCACACCGCCATACTGGGACCATTGTCTACCGCCACACTGATTTCTACTAGGACCCCCAGATCTTTTTTCATCCATGCACATATATAGCCTCATAGTACTTCCCCTACCTCCACACATACCTTTTCATTTATATAGGTTTTTTTTCCTTTTTGCATAAAAACATAATTTTGATCCATTTGTCTGTATAATTCCCAGGAAATAACCAATTTGGGCCAGTATTCATCTTCATCCTTTTCCCAATTTCTGTTTTCCTCCTACATGACAACTTCAGGTTAAAAACGGCAGGCATTTTTGCATCTTCAGATTCACTCCTTCCACATAGCCAAGGAGTCAGTTCATTCTTGGGAATGTTTCCAGATTCATCCCTCCTCTCCCATTTTTAGAGCTGTCACTGTCATGATCTGGTCCTCAACACCTCATACCCAAGGACAGCTCTACTGGAATGCTAGAGCAGAAAGCGACATTAGAAATCATAATCCAAATTCCTCATTTTAGAGATGGGGAAACTGAGGTTCAGATGTGAACTGCCTAGTATCATGATGAGAGAGAGCAAATGCCCCATGAGGGCAGGCTCCATGTCCGCCATATTCAGCTCTATACTCCCAGCACCTGGCAGAGTGGCACATAGCATTGGACCCAATAAGTACAAGGCTTGACCAACAGAATCAGGCTCAGAGCTGGGTCTTCTGCCTCTCACCCCAGGGCGCTGTCCTCCCTGCCCGTGCCGTTGCCACCTGGTTCATCCCCCAGCTGCCAGCCCATCCTAGCCGCCAACCTAAACTATGCTTCAACATCCAACAAATGCTTCCTTTGACAGGCAATCCTCCTGCCTCCAAACTTACCATGGATCCCTATTCACTGACTTGTCATGAAACACACTTTCCCTCCCTTCTCAAATCATAGGGGCACTTATGTTTTTCTTTCAGAGGAAAAGATCGAATAGTACATATTGTTGAGGGAGATAGAAAGACAAGAATAGGCTTCAACTCCAAAATTTATGAAAATCCAGACCTGGTCTCTGGGCAACAGGACCCCAGGCTGGGAGATGATGAACTGTTCAAACTGGCCTGATGAAGATGAGGAGAGGGACAGAAGGGAGTACAGGGCCAGGCGAAGCAAGGTAGAGAAGCCAAAACTAAAGGAATCTTTGCTTTGTCTAGGGGAAGCAGAGCTCAGCAGCCAGGCTCTGTCCCCTAGCTGGTAAGCTCTGCCCCTGGGGCTTATCAAGTAGAGAGGTCAGAGCATGCTCAGTCTTCAGAATGGAGACGAGAAGTCTTCACACAAATTGATGTCTCGGCTGAGTGTTCCTTGTCTTGGGGTCGAGAGGTACAACGCCAAAGGGAAGACCACCACCAAGCATCTGTTGTCTTTATCCAACATCCAAGACTGGTCCTCTCCCTCTGCATTCACCTGCTCTCTGGCTGCCAGAACAAAGTATCACCAATTGGGGGTCTCAAATAACAGAAATATATTTTCTCACAGTCTTGGAGCAGAAGTCTGAGATCAAGGTGTCAGCAAGGTTGGTTTCTTCTGAAGTTTCTCTCTTTGGCTTGTGGATGGCCGCCTTCTCCCTGTGTCTTCACGTGGTTGTTCTTTTGTGCTCACACATGCCTGTGCTTGAATTTTTTCTTCTTATAAGGGCACAAGTCATTTGGATTAGGATCCACCCCAATGACCTCATTTTAGCTTAGTTATCTCTTTAAAGATTTTGTCTCCAAATTCAATCACATTAGGGTCATTAGGACTTCAACATATGAATTTGGGAAGAGGGATGGAATTCAGCCCATAACACCCTCTCAGAGGAGTCCAGGGTAGATGAGGTCTGCAGAGGACCTACGTGGCTTCTTTGTGACATATGTCCATGGGTAGGAGAGACTTGAAAGTAAACACCAGCTGATAAATGCCTGTGGGTTTGGGGGTTTCCAGTTAAAGACCTTTGAAAGAGCACTACCTCTGAGCACTACCTCTTGTGGCAGCAGTAAACAGGTTCTGAGCATTCAGTGTTTTTATCACAGTCCCAAGAAAGGCAAACCCAGCCTAGGTAAGGGATATCCATAAGTCTACCTGGGCAGAACCAGGCTGTGAGTGAGAATCAGCTTGTCCTATTGGCAAATGGGCTGTGGGATCCCAGACAGAATAGAACTCTCGATGATGAGGGTTGGGAGCCAGATAAGCAGCTCACTCAGCAGGACCAAGATGGTGGGAAATAGAGTAAGACAGCAGAGTTAAATATCTTGAGAATGGATGCCGGGTATAGACTAGTTGTGTTAATAGCTCCAGTTAATGGCCTTGCTGAATTATACCCTCTACCCTATAATTTTTTAGTCCTGCTCACCTTGACTCTGGACTTGGCCAAGTAGCTTGCTTTGGTCAATAAAATGTTAGCAAACATGTGTGTGAGCAGAAACTTAAAAGGTGCTTGTGTGTTTGCATTCCCTGTACAACTGGGCTCCTTGGCTGTGCACTTCTGCCATACCATGAGAGTATGTTTGGGCTAGCCTGATGGACACTTGACAGAGAGCTGAGTCATTTCAAATATCCCAGTCATCCAAGATCAGCCAACAGCAAGCCAACCTCCCCACAAATGTGGAAGGATGCAACCATTACAGGAAAACCTCCTAGATGAACACTGTCCCACATCAAGCTAAATAAATGCTTATTGTTTTAAGCTTCTGGATATTGGAGTGGTTAGACAGCATTATTGTAGCAAGTTCAAGAGACAAAGCAAGACAGGCAGCATCCAAACACCAGGCAACAGCCAGTGATCCAGAAACCCTTGGATCTGAGAGAGTCTGACAATTTGAGACCCTAAAAACACAGACTGGCAGAAGACTGGAAGCCAGAGCAACAGCAAGACTTGAGCCCTGATGTCAAGGAAAATTCGTCCTCACATTGTATCCCCAATCCTCCCCAAGTCCTGACCTTCACCTGCCTTCCATCAAGGTTATTTAGGCATTTGCCTAATCCTCCCCTATTAAATATTTTGGCTTATCCCTCATGTGTCTCCCCTTCTTTCCATCTCCCAAAGGGGCTGGAAAAACACACTTGCCAGGAGCCAGAAGCCTGACTCTTCTTATACTGAGTGACCTTGGGCATCTCACTCCCCATCACTGATACTCAGTTTAATTTTCTGTCAAGTGAGGGGTGGGGCCAGATGACATCTCGGGTCCCTCCAGCATTGACATTTTAGGGTTCCCTGTCGCTGGTGATCCCAGATCTCTAGTTTCTTCCTTTCACCTTCCACCCTCCAGTTGTTTTCTTTGCCTTCTTGTCTGTATGCAGTTTGTTCCAGCTACCCGAAAAATAAAGTACTGAAAACCTATGCATTTCTGGTGCCATCTATTATCAGCGTTCCCTCATCATCTATTAGGAAGAAACATTTCCCCTTATCTTTCTCTTGTTCCTAGTGTATTTTAAAGAATGTTTTTCTATTTCCTTTTATGTGTTTTGCAGGTTGCATCTCATTTCTTTCTTTGATTTTTCTCTTCTCACACCTATAAATTCTGGCTATTTCTTTGTTCTCTTCTTGGGCAATTGGGCCAAGCTTCCTGTTTTTGCCTTTCCGACTGGCAGATCTGTTCCCTCTGCAGGTTTTTGTCTAACCAATGAGATTTCTCCTTATCACTTACCAATCCTGTTTGAGTTGGAGTTTTTTTCATAGGCCTTTAATTCATTCTGTATGCTGGAGAGCTGGTTGGTAGTCACAGCTCTGAAACTTAACTGAATGACCTTGGGCAGGTCCCTTAGCATCTCAGAGCCTCAGTTTCCTCACCTGTAAAATAGGGAAGTAATAGCAGCCCTTACTACCTGCCAGAGTTATTATGAGGCTCTCAGAAGAAGAAGGTAAAAGTCTTTGGCAAACTGCAAAGAATGATGGTATAAAGACAGGAGTCATTATTTTTGTGGACAAGTGATCTTCTGCCTTATAAAGGTGAGCTCTTCATGTAAAACCAGGAACCAGAGCTACTTTTTGTCCCAAAGAGCCCACTAATCAGGGATTGCTCACCTTTCCTGAACCCTGTTTCCCACAGCCTCCATACTTCCCTCTCAGAAGGCAAGATAATCTAGGGAGCCCCTGGCCTAACTACCTGGGACTGTGTGTTTATACTACAGGGCTCCAGAATATTTAACATTTTTCTGCGTCCAGTTCGATTCCTTATCATCTTTTTTCTGGTTCTTTAGTTAGGTCCTCCCTCACTTTAGGTGATACCATTTGAGCCATCACCTCATCATCTATTCCCTCTGTGTGTGCCCTTCTCCCCCCACCCCCTGCAACAAGTAAAACCATGAGACTCATGTTGATCTGTCAGAGTATGTGAACATGACCTAAGGAGGGCTAATCAGAATCTTATCTGTGATCGGCTTATGGAAATTGGAAGAGAGAGGGTACTTTTCTGCTGGTGTTGCTAATCAGATAGGGAGTGATTCCTGGCAGCCATCTTGTCATCACATGATGACAGCCTGTCTCCAGAATAAAGCAAAGCAGAGAATGAAAGCTGGAGGGAGGGGCATAGTCAGGATGACATCATGTGATAAACATCCCACATTCTTTCCTCCCCCTGGCCCCATCCCCCACAAGATTCAACATCAGAAGCTGGATCTACACCTAAATTTCCTAGTCTTCTGAGCTACTTACCTATCTTTTTGATTAGGCTTGTTTGAGTTGTAGAAATTATCATCTTACTGAAAGATTTCTGCCTAATATACCTCATATATCTCAAATAGTTCTGGAGTCTCTCCGCTCCCCTTCGCCACCAGTTGGTGCTGTTACATGGCTAAGATGGCAAGGAGACAGACACTTAGAGGAAAAAGGGAAGCAGACAAGTTGGTCTTTCCCTCATCAGTTCACACAAACTCTGTACAGACTAGAAAGTTCCTTCCTCACATGGTGGCCTTAGGGGGTGATCATGAGGGTTTAAAAAGACTCCAGGTTTTAGGTAGAAACAGACATGGGCCTTGATCTTGCTCCTGTTTATAAGCCATGTTATTTGGGATCCATACCCTCTCCGGACTCCTGTCTTACAAGCCTATTTAGAAAGAATGTATGTACACATCCAGGCTTATAGTAGACACTCAATAAATGTTACCTATTATAAAAAGTTTCCTAATCCTTCTGAATTCAACTTTCTAAACTGAAATGGTCTTTCTTTTGTGTTTCTTTTCCTGTTTTCTTGGAAAACTTTGTTGTCATGGTTTTTGGCCATTTCCTCTAAGGTTATCTTGAACTTTAAAATACTCAAAGACTTCTTCTTCCCTACCGTACCTGGATGCTGCCTGCATGAAATAAGCCCTCAGTGAATGTTTGTGGGATGAATGAGTTCGTGAATGCTGAATTGAAAAGTGCATTCACCTCATTAGAGCTCTACTTTCAGCACCATGGAGCTGTCCGCAGTACTCTGTGGAATCAGGGAGTCCAGTCAGAATTTAAAACTTGAATATGGATTGTCTAGCAGACTTCTTTAACTATTTCAAATGTATTATCTGCTGTCTCAAACCTGGAGGTAGGCTCCTTGGTAAGAGGAAACTCTCCATATATTTTATTTCTTTCCTTATTCATTCATCCAACAAAATTTGATGCAAGTTCCTGTGCTAGGGAGATATCTATTGCCTTCAAAGAGCCTATAGACTCCCACAAGTAAACTTATAAAAACAAAAACTTTCCTCTAAAAATTTATAGAAACATGATGTCTGATCCATGGGGATAAAAACAGAATCACATGACATTAATGGTGGAAGAAAAACCTTCAAAGTCATTAAATACCCCACTCTCAGCACCTCATCCCACTTTCCCAACTACAATTTATTCATACACACAAAAACGAGTGACCAGTGACTTTTCCAAGGCCACACTTCTGGTTGGTTATTTGTTTTTCCAACAAAAAGATGTTTTCATGCACCTATATTCAAGTATTAAAAGGTTTCCATCTTTGGAATTCTGAAGAGCAACCCAAAGTTCTTCATAATTTCTGCTCTGGTCAAGTGCCCTCTGGTACCCTTGTCATGGGTCTACATTGCTCCCTTCCACACCATCTTCTGCATGAGTTTGCCTTGCTTTGTGTTCGAGGCCACACCACAGCTCTTTCCCTTTTTCATGTATTTCTTGCTCTCAGAGTAGTCTGGCTGCAGAGCTGGCCCAGAATTTCAGTCATACACATCAGATCATGGTCACCAACACCAGGAACCCCTCCATGGGAGGATGCCTCTAGGAAGTCAGAATCTCCCTGCCAGAATGCTCTGTCCTCTTCCCCATCACCTTTGGATACAAAATTATTCACCATACTTCTTTTCCTTGCATAAACCAGAAAAACTCCTTCATCTTCCTACAATTCATGTCATTAAGTAGAGGTTGTTATTCAGACATGGGACATTAATTTGACCCTCAAAAAGGGAGGCAGTAATCACCTAGTAAGGTCAGAAAAAAACAAGAACCTGTGTATGATCTTCAATATCCTTTCAGACCATCCCTTACACATTTCTAATCTCCCACTCTACCAGCCCCAGGCTAGTATGCTTAGAGTCCTTTTTTTTTTTAATGTTTATTTATTTTTGATACACAGAGAGACAGAGCATGAACAGGGGAGGGTCAGAGAGAGAGAGAGAGAGAGAGAGAGAGAGAATCTGAAGCAGGCTCCAGGCTCTGAGCTGTCAGCACAGAGGCCAACGCGGGGCTCGAACTCACAGACCATGAGATCATGACCTGAGCCAAAGTTGGAAGCTAGACAGACTGAGCCACCCAGGTGTCCCCCCACCCCGCCTTTTTTAGAGTCCTTTTATATGGATATATTACCCCTGCCTAAACTCTACCCATATCTGGCAGAGGCTTCCAGAGGGAGAACTGTGCTTGGAGGGAGGAGAGCAAAGGAGAAAAGAAGTACTTGTATGTTTGTTAGCTTATTGCTAGCTCTTTCCACACCCTCCAGATCGTAAGCTCCATGAGGACAGAAACCAAGTCTATTTTGTTCACATTGTTTACCCAGTACCTGGCACATAGCAAGTATTAAATGAATACTTGTTGAATGAAAAAATAACCACCAAAGAAGAGAACTAGAGGGACAAGCAGAGGAGAGGCACTTCCTGTACACATGTCTCTGTCTTGTGGCTAATGGAATGGGATGGATGAGAGGGCAGCCTGTCCTCAGAGGCTTGTCCAAAGGGCCTTTGTGCTCCCTCCCCTCACCAAAGGGCCAGGGTTGCTTTCCATGATTTCTGATCCAGAGCTGACATTAGTCCTCAGAGGAAGACACAACGGGCAGCTGACTCTCTCTCCTTATCTTTGTTCAATCATCTGTAACTCTGACAGATGGCAGCTAAGAAGGGCTGCACGTGAAAAGGGGCAGAGGCAGTGAAAAGACGAAGGAAGAGAGAAAGGAGCTGCCTCTGGAGTTTCAGATTCAGGTCACTTCTGAGTTCCAAATAGACAAGATGGACAGGCTTTTTTTTATGTTGTTTGTCTACCAATACAGGCTGAGAGACATGGATCTGGAGACATGGAGACATGGGCTTTTTGGGCCAGTCTGTAACACTGTATGAGCAAGGCATTGCAGACAATATTCCTAAGGGAGAGGCCAGGATGCCAGAGTTATCTCAGCTTCTTTAGAAATGCCCACAAGTGCTGTAGGCTCTGAAGGTCTTGGCTTGACAATCTAAGCCTCCATTATTTGATCTTCATACTACTTTACCACCGTCCCCCTGGCCCATTACACTCCTTCTATGCCTCAGGGCATTTTCTTCATGGCCTGTATAATTTTTCAGGGAATTTGATTAGCAACTTCTAGAATTCATACAGAGGAGTCAATGAGCAAGAATACCCATAAAATATTTTTTAAAAAGAACTAAGAGAGGGGTTTGTACTATCAGATGTCAAGACACATTACAAAGCTATATGAATTTAAATAATGTGGTACTGGCTCAGGTACAGAGAAAGAAGACAATGAAACAGAACAGAATCCAGAAAGACACCCAAATAAGTAAGAGAATCTTATATAAGAAAAAGATGCTATAATCAATTAGTAGAGAAAGGATTAGCAGTTCATTAAATGGTAAATGGTGTGGGAACAATTAGTCATCCATATGGAAGA
Organism: Felis catus; assembly: GCF_018350175.1. Lineage (NCBI taxonomy): Eukaryota > Metazoa > Chordata > Mammalia > Carnivora > Felidae > Felis > Felis catus. The sequence continues at coordinate 57,022,198 of NC_058378.1, read as the reverse complement.
AAATTAAGTAGATCCCTACCTCACGTCACATAAAATATATTCCAGATATGTTACAACTTTTATACACCCTCTGTCCTACTGCTTATATTTCCTTAAACATGGATTTCTTTAAATATGCCCCTCCACATCTTTCTGCTTTTGTTTATATTGTTCCCTCCGTGTAGAATATTACAAACTAACTCTGCTCCCTCTCTCTTCCAAACAACTTTGCTTTGAAGGCCCATATTGAAGCCCTTCATGGTTTCCCCCATTGGATTGGAAGCTCCCCCAAGAGAGGAGCTGTATCATACTTCTATATACCTATCCTTAAAATCTAGAAACATTCCTTGTAAGAATAAGGAGTTCTGTAAATACTAACTAATGATAGCGATTGTGGTGATGGTGATGGTGGTGATGACGAAGAAGCTTAACCAGATACTCTGGGAAACAGGTTGGATGACTCATGGTTTGCAAACAAAATGATCTTCATCAAGCTTCCAATCAGTGTGAGAGTCAGGACTCCAAATTCCTTCTCTGATATCTATCTATTAATTCCTGATCTGGAATTCAAAACTGAAAATTATGCTTGTTCATTCATCTATTGATATACACTTGGATTGTTTCCATATCTTGGCTGTTGTAAATAATGCTGCAATAAAGATATGGGGTGCATATGTTTTCTTTGATTTAGTGTTTTGTTTTCTTTGGGTAAATGTCCAGTAGTGGAATTATTGGATCATATTGTATTTCTATTTTTAATTTTTTGAGGAACCTCCACACTGTTTTCCACAGTGGCTGTATCAATTTACATTCCCACCAAGAGTGCAGGAAGATTCCTTTTTCTCCACATCCTTGCCAACACACCTGAAACTAATGTAACGTTGTGTGTCAACTACACTCAAATTTGTAAAAATGATACTTGTCAGCCAAGGCCATCCAAGATCTTTTTTTTAAATTAAAGTATAGTTGGCATACAATGTTATATTAGCTTCAGGTATACAAAATAGTGTTTCAACAATTCTATACATTACTCAATGCTCGCTATGTATGGTGTATGGTGTAGTCACCATCCAAGATCATTGATGGCCCATACTTAAGAAAGTGAAAATGCCACTATTTGGAAATAAGTAGTAAAATCATAGGAATCAAATTTTTAGAAACTAACCAATTAATTAAAAAGCATTTATTGAGCTTTTCTTCTGTGCCAGGATCTATAGAAGATACAAAGAGCTAAATTCAAAGTAACCAGTTACAAAAGATATACAACGGTACATGCCAAATTCTAGTTCTGTAATTAAAAACATGTGTTTGAAACCAGAAATATGTGGGTCTTAATCCTGACTCTGCCACTTACTATCTTTATGGGCTTGAGCTGATTATTTTACTTCTCTAAGCCTATGCTTTCTCATCTATAAAATGGACATTATATAAGTATCTATTTTATAAGTTGTCATGAGACTCAAATGGAATTTATGTAAAACACTTAGTGCTTAGCATCATGACAGACATATAGGAAATTCTCAATATATGCTATCAATACTTGTTGTTGTTCTAGAACAGCAGTTTTCAATCTGTGGGCAATAGACCCTAGTAGGGGGTCTATATTATAGAAGAACCCCAAGTCTGCATGACAACTAAGAAAAAGGTATAGAATTGATAAATAATATACCTCTCACACATGTATGTTACTATTTTTCAAATGGATATAAATGTTGCTGTAATGAAAAAAAAAACTGATCTAAAACAAGAAAGGAATATCATTGTTCACTTTATCACTTCATTTTTTTCCCAACTCTAAGCTACCGCTAATCCAGAGACAGTGAGAAAGTTTTGCTTCCTTTTCCTTGGGAAACTCAGAAACATGTTCAAGAGTGGTAGGCAAAGGACTTTAAAAGACCTTTCTATGCACAAGAGTTTGGAAAGAATTTCCCAAATTTAGAGATTTGAGCTAGAGGTTACGTATCCCTTTCACTACCTTCCCTTATGTCTGTAATTGCCCACAGATGGGAACCAAATGACCAGGATCCTTCCTGATATCAATGCTCAGCACGGGATGACTGTACCACCGCTAATCCTCCAGTTTTCCTATAACTGTCATTACAGAAAAGAAGAAAAGCCCCAGGCAGAAGCGGGTCCACCTGAGGAGGGTGCCGGTGAATAGAGACCCAAGGAAAGGTTAAAAGGCTACTTCTTAATAGAGCACAAGGGATTTGGAATTGTGAAAGGCAACATTAAGATTGATTTCCCTGCAAAGTGCCTTTTTCGTAAATGCTATCTTTGGGTGTTTAAGTGGATAATCTTTATTTTCAGGAACTTTTCTGAGGGAATTGGACTTGAATCTTTTAAATGCTGAAGTTTCATTTATTGAAACCCCCATTGGTCTCTGATGGCCCAATATTTTAGTCTTCTCTAACATTATTGCCAACTTTAGATCTCCCAACTGACAAATCCAGGCACATACTGGAAGGTATGGCTGAGAGGGTGTGTATAAAGAGCAGGGGTCAGGTCAAAAAGACTATAAGCATCTCACATAGCAAGACCCAGACACAGAGGCCAAGTGCTCAGCCTTCCCAGCAGAGAGACATAGAGACAGAGAGAGAGAGGTGGGGGCAGGCATGGAGGGTAGGGGATGATGAAGGGTTTTGCTTTATCAGTTTCCAGAATTACAGAATCAATAAGCCACTGAAGCTCAGAGAGGGAAGACTCCTTACCAAAGCCAAGGAATGAAGGTCTGGAAGAGCTGGAATTAGAATCCAGGCCTTCTGGCTCATCGGTGACACTCTCTGAATCTGCCACATAGCCCTTTCCCACAGTGACACCATGGAGAGGGAGATCTAAGACACAGGAACCCCAAGAGCCAAAGATGGGAAAAGAAGTCTATGCTGACTCACTTTTTGCCATGCAGCTTCTAATTGGTGCCAGAGTAAGGATTTGGCAGAATCATAGAATGAAGAAGCAAGGAAAATGAACAAAATTTCCTATGGAATGTGGTTAGAAATTCTAAACAGGATGACCATTGATTTCTGATTTCTGTACCACTATTCCCAGTAACACTGGAGGCCTAGGCTCACTCAATTTCCAGCCTACCTCAGCCATTGAGACACCTTCCCCTGTTTCTGTTCAGGAGAATTGCTTCCAGAGACAGAGACTTAAGAACAGATTCAAGGAGTCTGACAGTGGAATAAAAAGTGGCCCCTGACTCAGCAGTATTTGGACATCAGGTGTTCTGAGCTCATTTGAAATGTAACATGGTCTCTTCTGGTCAGTGGATGGGAACGATAAGCAGTTTGGTTTACTTTGGAAGAGACGACACCTGGGCAGGGGCTACTGTCTGGAGCCATGTATAATTATATAATCCAGGATATGCTGAAATGTTTTTAAAGCCCATAATTGGACTCTCCTACTCAATTTCATTCACTCCTGTAACAAGCAGAGTTGGAAGACAGGCATCAGTAAATTCTATCAACAAATTAAGATGTTCCAAAAGAAAGGTGAAAATGGGGAGTATTGTCTTTGTTAGCCCTTCTGGGTCCAGTCTCCCAAGACGGCACCCGATATTCCTATCCCTACCCATCCCATCTTGCCCCCTCTGAAAGGAGTTGACCTCTCTATCAAATGTGAAACCACAGGTATTCACTCCTGTCTCCAAAATCCATCCAGTTACCTCCCACCTGCCACTTTTGACCTCTGGGTAGGTAGGCATTCTTGCCTTCCCTGGCTTTCCAAGCTCTATTTTGTTCTGAGTCTCTGGATGGTAACATCAACACCCACCCACTCCTTGTTGATGATCATTGGGTATCTTTCCCGGATCAACTTCCACTCTATTCCTCATACTCCATTCTTATATTTCTGGCCAAGCCCCTTACACAATGACCCAGAAAAAAAGACATCTATTCAGCCCGCTTCTGTGGGATAGACCATCTTCTTGTTCAGGACCACCTTGCTTAAAGTGCACTCTTTCGGCTCCTTTCTCTTTAGCCGCTACAGTTCAGTACTGAAGTTCTACTGTGCCAGATACCAAAGATGCAAAGATAAATGAGACAACAATCCCTTCTTTCAGGAAGTTCACAATTTGTTGGGAGAGAAAAAGCAGTAAGCAAGGAAAACATATCAGTCAAAATTCAGTTTTACGTGACAAGCTTAGGGAAGAAGGAGGAGGAGGAGGGGAAGAAGAAGAAGAAGGAGGGGGAGAAAAAGAAGGAGAAAGAGGAGGAGAAGGAGGAGAAGAAGAAAAATAGGAGGAGGAGGAGGAGGAAGAAGAAGAAGAAGAAGAAGAAGAGAGGAGGAAGAGAAGAAGAGGGGGAGAAAGGAGAAAGGCAAAGGAGTTGAAAGATGAATTTATTAATTCATTGTAACATATACCTTAAAAACTTAAGGGTAATAACTTCAGGCATAACTTGATCCAGGACTTCTAAAGATGTCCTGAGGAATGTGTCCCTTTCCTCTCTCCACTCTGCTTTCCTGTCTCTACTGCTTTCCTCTGCCTTTATTCTCAGACAGGCTCTGTCTGCATTATGTCCTCCACCCCTATCCAGATGCTCCAGCCTTACACCCCACTAACTCAGCAACCCTAAAGAATATAACTCTGTCCCAAAAACTGCACACAAGTCTAGAGACGGCTTTCTATTGGCTTGATTCGAGTCACATGCCTATCTGTGAACCAATTACAGTGGCCGAGGGAATGCAATGCTCCACCTGGCTAAGCCTAGGTCACATGCCTGTGAAATTCCATGGACTAAGATTAGAACAGGGATAATTTCCCAAAGAAAAATCGGGATCCTGTGTCTAGAAAAAAAGATGTTGGGCAGGCAAAAGCAACAAGTACCCACTCCACAACCAAACCATACTGTCTTCTCACCTGTACTCCCCCAGCCTTTCCAGGCCATCAGCTGACTAGCTTGACACCTAGGATGGCTGAGCTGTTACTGTGCACCTGTGTGGTCCCATGTCACCATTTTCTCATCACATTTGTATACCATTGTTCTTCACTGAAAGGCCCAATGCCACACCCTCTACCAGTGACCGAATGTGGAAAATCGCAGTCATCGAAGCGGAAGAGGGGTGGGGAGACTTTGAGAAAGAACAGCCTTTGATGTTCCTGTCAAAAACCAGGCCCCATCAGCATCTTTTCCTTTGATCCTCAAAGAGCTGACCGGGGTTAATGCCACACTCTACTTGTATGTAACACTACTTTAATTGCACCATTTAAAGGCAAACACTGTTGTTTGTACAATAAAGACTCAAGTTTTTCATCACAGGGTGTTTGTGTATTGTGTGCATGCCTCGGTTTATTTCAAGCACAAACAGCCCAGCTTGAATCGTTAAAAGACTTCATCATTTGCCAATATACACATATAACCCCTCTGTCTTCCAGCTACCTCCACTCACCCTCAAGACTTTGAAAGCATTCTGCCACCACTCTTGCTAGGCTGCCTAGAACAGGGTTAAACTCTGTGCCATGTTGAAAGAAAACCTATAGGTTAGCTAACTAAGCTATTTGGCTTACATCAATTGTCCCAACTGCCACAACATTGGCAGTGTCCTGCCAAGGAATGACTCAACATTGTCAAGAATTCAGGAGTAGCTAAAAAAGAAATAGAGGTCTACTTTCCAGCCAAGGATGATTCGCTCAACCTAGAAAATAATGTGCTGGCCATAAAAGTAATGGGCTAAAAGCACAATGTGTTTGAGGCCATGCTCTTCCCCACCACTGAACTGGAGTACCTGAGACTTTGATAAGCAGGAGGCTAGATGAGTCCCAAGACCATCATGAGTCTGTTTGTGTCTGCATCCTGGGCTCTTCCTCAGGGATTATGTCAAAGAACCACCTTCCTTAGGTAGTGCCATAGAATTGAAAACTTCCAAGTTTAGAGATCAGACATACCTGAGTTTAAGTCTTGGCCACGCCACTTACTTGCTCTGCAACTTTGGGCAAGCCTCAGTCTTAATATTGTAAAATAGAGAGGATAATACCAACCTCCCAGATGGCTGTGATGACTTAACAAATATTTACGGAGTACCTACCTACTCAGCTCAGACTCTGGGGATATAGCAGCGAACCAGATATGTGGTACCTGTCATCATAGAGCTCTAATTATATAGGCCATACAATAGTGTATGCAAAGTAATTCCCCATTGGAAATGCAGGTTGTTAGTTATGATGGAGACCTAGGAATTCCAAAATCTCACTGCTATTTGGGGGAAGGAAAGTGATGGAGGGAGGCAGCAGGAAAGGGCCCCATGGGGAAGTGGGCTGAGCTAACATTCTCCCTCAACAAAGAAATGTTTGTTGACAAACCATTAGTGAGTGCTGACTTTTAAATAGGAAAAGTCGTCTTCAAGGCTTAGTTGGGGTAATCAGAACCCTCTCAAGCTTAAAGCAATCCTGACAGTGGTAGATTGCTGTCCTCACTCCACCCATGAGGGACCTACAGCTCAGAGAGGTTAGGTGCCTTGCTTAAGCTCACACAGCTGGTAAGAGAAGGAGCTGGGAGCAGTACCTGAGTCTGTCCGGTGCCAAACCCCCTGGTATTACACCTTGGGCCATAGAACCTACATCTGCATGAGAGGAATGTGAAGCTCTCACACTCTGAAGGACACAGCCTTTTCCCTGAGGTCCACGCAGCTGCTAGCGATACTGAGCCCAAATACTGAGCCCAGATACCCTGAACAGTAGTCACTCTTCTATTCATGCAACAAATATTCATTAAGTGTCAGGCACTGTTTTGGCTTTGGGGAAACAACACTGAACAAGATGGACAAAAACCCCTGCCCTCATAAAACTTATATCATAGTGAGGGTGAGAGACAGTTAAAGAAAGGGGGGTGGAACTATATGATGGTTAGATAGTGATAAGAACGAGGGAGAAAAATGAAGCAGGGAAGGAGGCGAGGGGATGTTGGACAGAAAGTTGCAATTCTAGACGGGGCAGCCAGGGAAGGCCTTGTAAAGAAGGCAGAAGTGAAAGTAAGCCCTGTAGATACGTAGGGGAAGACTAAAGGAAGAGGAAGAATCCATCAAAGGATAGAATCATCTGTGACTTGGTTTTAGGCAGGCCAAAACAGATAGGGTCATGGTGGCCATGAGAATGTGCCTGGCAGACCACCATCTGCAGGGACAGGATTGACCAAGGCTCCCAGTGCCGGGCTCTACAATGCATCACCCAGTTGACAGCAAGGCCCTGTTTCCCCTGGGCTGCTCCCCATCGATGACTGAGCAGAGCAGGGATGCTATGGCTGGCTCATGCCCAGGCGATATCAGATCCCTTAGACAGCCAGCCCAGGCTCAGAATACTCCGAGAGCCTTGGTGAATGTTCTTTAGAATGCAGGACAGTCAGGCACACCCAACCTTCCCTCCTGCGCTCCGGGTCAGACTTACATTGCTTCTTCTGGCTGTTTTTTAGTTCCTTCCCCATTTTCTCTCACACAGGTACTGCCCCCCGATAAAACCGATACTCCCTTAAACCTGTCTTGGCCTCTGCTTCTTGGAGAGCCCACACTAACATAAGGTGGAGGTAAATAAGAAAGAAGAAAAAAAGAAAGAGGCAGAAGAGACAAGGAAAAGAAAGAAGAGAAAAAGAAAGAAAAGGGAAGAGAGAAAAAAAGAAAAGAAAAGGCCTAGGTTTCCAGTAGGTTGTGCTCACTGAGCTCATCTTAAGTTATCTTGGGCTGAAGGGTCCCTGCTCCGCAAACTCATCCTTTTATAGGCTTTTGTACTTTCTCTTCTGGGTTTGTTTGGGTAATTTACTAGTGGAGTTCCTTTTAAGTAAACGGGCACAACAAAAGCTCCAGTGCTGTTGCAGCTGACCTAAGGGGGACTGTGCTCATCCACATCCTGACACACACACAGCAGAAGCCTTGATGACAGTGGCAAGGGTGGGGGGGATCAGAGGCCAGATGTGGCGGTGGCAGCAGCCAGCCTGGTGGGAGGCTGAAGAAGACATTAGCGCTGGAGGCCATCACAGGATACGAGCGGGGAGGGAGGAGCAGGGCAGCCGGGAGTACCTCTCCCATCTCTCAGACCCCAGTTTCGGAGATGTTGGGGGGTGGTGGTTGATGTGTGGGCATTTCTGGGGACATGAAAATCCTTTGCAGGGATCAGCAAGGTCCGTTCTAGGCTCAATGACTTCAGTTTCCCTATCGGTTTTAAAGGCAAGTAAGTCATTTCCGGCTGTTCTGCAAACATCAGCTCCAATCGATAGCATGGAATCGTTTCTTTGCCCCATTTGTTTTCAACAGCCCGCCACTGGCAGTCCCCCACGCTGACTTTCTCCAGTGGCAGCTGCGTTCTCTGTGCTCTCGGGGCTCCCTGTCGGTGTACGACAGAGGTCCCCAGCCGAGCAGCAATCACAAGTTCAGGCCTTTAATCTCCTGCTCAGAGGGATGAGGCCCCGGTTCACCTCCCAGAGCAGATTACAGGCACTTACTAGTGCAAGCGACAGCCCTCCTTTGCCTTGTTCTGCGTTTGCTCCTGAGAATAGCGTTTCTGGGTAAGCAGGACCCTCCCTCCCTCACAGACATTCCTGAATACCTTCCTTGCACACCTCAGCAGCTGCAGGGATGGCTAACAGCTAGGTTTTCAGGAGGAAGAGACTCAGCAGGAAGAAAAGGCTTGTGTTCCATGTCCCCCTTGCCCAAGGATAAGGTCTGCTCTTGGACAAAGCCCTGCCATGGCTAGATACCCCAATCAAAGCTGATTACCAGAGTGCCTGGTCCTGCCCTCACCCAGACCCTTCCAAGAAGCTCTGATTATTCATTCCCCCATTTTACCACCTACCCACATTTCTTCAGCAAATCTGAGCCCCTCCTACCTGCCCAGCTGTGTTGTGGCACACACAATGCCTGTCCCCAGTGACTGCAGGAAAACAGGAGGGAGGGTTGTATGGACAACTAATTGCCATCACTCCTTTAGCCAAACTGAAATGGTCTTCAAGTCCTGGAAAACAGCATGGTTGGGCATATGGCCTAGAGAAGGGGTGGAGGGAGGTGTTATTTGCTTTGCCACTTATCTGTTTTCCTTTACATATTGGTTTATAACGAAGTCTGATTATACCAGGCAACGGATTTCAGCCATGTTGGGGAGTGTTCTATAATATGGAGGACAAGAGACTCACAAAAACACATCAGCCAAGGAAGAAAAGTGATAAAAATAGAAAAGAAATGTATTAATTAAGCAGTGTGGGTGGAGCTGGGTAATAACCCCACTAGAATATAAGTTCTACATGGGTAGGGAATTTAAACTGTTTTGCTCACTTCTAGATTCCCAACTCTTGGCACAGTGACTGGCACATAGTAGATGGTCAATAAATACATATTGAATGAATGAGTATTGACTACATGGACAAAGAAAGAGATGGGATTTTAAAATTAAGATCCGGGTCTATACTGTATTATTCATTAAAAACAGAAAATAACGATGAATATACTTCTTTTTACTGCTAAGTTGAGAGAAGACACAGGAAGGGAAGTCATCAAGACTGTGGCCAGAGGGAGACACTGAAAAGAGTGTGAGACCAGCAAAGTGCAACCAGTGACTGGGCAAGGCCCACATTCCCCTCTTGCTTCTCTGACCCATCGTGTTCCTTGCTCACTGCATTCGCTCCGCTACCCAACCTCTCACCAAAATACACCCTCAAAACAATCCAGATTATGAATATTGCAAGCCTCTAGATCCCTCACATGCCAAGGCTGCCAAGCTTGGAAGATCAGTGTGTGCAGTGGAAAGGACAAGGGTGTAACACTATTGGATGATCTCACTCAGGCCTCAGAATGACCCTGCAAGGTCAACATTATCATCTCCACATCATGGACAGGGACGATTGAGGTTCAGAAGGTTAAGTAAGATGTCCAACATCACACCATTAACAAACATCAGAACTGGGAGTTATTCCCAGGTCTGACTTGAAAGCTCATTCTAGTTTTATCTCTGCCGCTACCCATGCAACCCTGGCTAAGCCAGTTCATCTACTTGGGCCTCAGTTTCCCCATCTGTAAAATGAGGAGCTCGTGGGACATCCACCAGTATGTTCCCACTTCCAGGACTATATTTCTACCAAGGCAGACCTCCCCCAGTCATCCTTTGTGCTGCCTAGATACCCCCACATAACTCTGTAGCTTGGACCCCCATCCGGCAAACCATGAGTCCCCAAATCCCACCACTTATCTTCTCCACTCCAAGCCAGCCTGACTCCTAGAGCTACTGCTCATCGTCAGCTTCCTCCTCTCTATACCCCCTCCTTCACTGGACCTACTCCCTCTCTGCATCCCTCAAACTTCAACCAATCAGGAACCACACCTTCTTCTAGAATCCCAGCAGCTCAGGGAGTGAAATGCCTGGGAGAATAGAGTGAGCCCTCCTCAAATTCTGGAGCCTTCCTTCATGCTGCCATTAGAGTTGCTGGCCAAACAGATGCTCAGTTGATCTGTTGCTGCAAATGGTGGGAAGTGGGCAGGAAAGGACAATCTTAGAAGCATGACATAGGCCATGGTTCTTTCTCCTTCGGTCCTTTTCCCTGTACCCCATGGCCCGGGACCTGGAGTTTGGTCTTCTCAGACGTGCAAAGCAGCACCTGACTATGACAGCACTGGTGCTACATGGCAGGCTGGGGTAGAGGGCAAATGGACCTGCAGCAAGTGGCTGCTGGAGCTGCTGAGGATTGGTTGCCAGGGTTGGGAGCTGGCCAGGGCACCTGGGTGAATGCATTGGCAAAACAGGTCAGTGTCCTGGAGCATCTTCTCTCCCTGGGATTTGGGTTGAGTTCTGGGCTGGAAAACAAAATGCCTACTCCAAATTCCTCTGAGGGGAAACTGGGGGGAGGAGGGGTAGAGGTTGAGCCTTAGAGAAGCAGGTGGAGAGGTCTCTAGTCAGGACTCCAGCAGAATCACAGGCTGCACATCGCCCCAGGCAGCCGGGACACTTAGAGCTGCTCAACCAATAATGATAATGGCAATGCCTTTTATTGGGCAATGCTCAGTGTTTACAAAGCCTTTGCACCAGGGCTCATTTGATCCACACAATAATTCTGTAAAAAAAAGTAGGGCATGAACAGTCCCCACTTTACAAATGAGGAAACTGAGACCAGAGACAGCATTCAAACCAGGAATTCATGAGTTCTTCCATGGCCCAGGTACTGCTCCTCTTAGCAGGGACACAAACTTAGATATGTCACAAATGACACAGGGCCAGAAAAGATACTTTCCCTACAGAGAGGCAACATGGACTATGGAGCCAAGCTTACTGGGTTTGGATCCTGGCACCACCACTTACTAGCTGTGTGATGTTGGGCACACATGCCTCTATTTCCCTCTCTCTTAGAAAGGGATTATAATGGCATTTATTTGATAGGTTGTTGGGAAAATTAAATGCATTTTTAAATGTTTACTCATTTTTGAGAGAGACAGACAGACAGAGTGTGAGCAGGGAAGGGGGAGAGAGAGAGGGAGACACAGAATCCAAAGCAGGCTCCAGGCTCTGAGCTGTCAACACAGAGCCCAACATGGGACTGGAACTCATGAACCACAAGATCATGACCTAAGCCAAAGTCAGACACTTAACTGACTGAGCCACCCAGGAGCCCCTAAATGCATTTAATACTGGCCCCAAAACCTTGGTACCACACTACATAACTACTTAAGTGTTGCCTATTGTTGCCACAATTAGGTGGGGTTTTGAACTCATATCTCAGTAGGCTGAACTGTGCAGGGACACTCTGTCCTCATATCAAAAGAGACCATTTATTCCCTTCAATGTCCAAACTTAGGTCTGGGAACAGGATGTGCTATGGGATACAAGATCACCCCAAGGAAAGAAAGGGCAACAGAGCAAGAGAAAGGGTTTGTCCCAATGCCTAGAGTGTTGCTGGTCTAAGGCTTCTCCTCAAGGTTCCTTATGTATGAGGAGTCACCCCAAGCCTCATGGCCTTGGGAAGAAAGTATGGGGGTGGATAATGGCATCTCCTTACAAGGATGCTGACATTGGACCATAGCCCAACTTCACCATCCTCAGGGTGGGCCACAAATTAGGGTGGCCAGGACCAGGTCCAACACCTGACAACTGCTTTCTGCCCCTTCACCAAACCTCTGTAGTGGCCAAACAGAGCTCTTTTTTTAAAAAAAATTTTTTAACGTTTATTTATTTTTGAGACAGAGAGAGACAGAGCATGAATGGGGGAGGGTCAGAGAGAGGGAGATACAGAATCTGAAACAGGCTCCAGGCTCTGAGCTGTCAGCACAGAGCTCGACGCGGGGCTTGAACTCACTGACAGCGAGATCATGACCTGAGCCAAAGTCGGCCGCTTAACTGACTGAACCACCCAGGCGCCCCTAAACAGAGCTCTTAAATTAGCCTGTTCTATCATCCATGTAGATACAGAACCTGGTCTGCAACTCAGATCCTCTGTCTCTAGTCCTGACTACCCACAATGCTGATTTCAATCTGCACATCAACTCTATTGGCCACTGTCCCAAGCATCTCTGAGCCTTTTTCACCACTGATAAAATGGGCGCCATAATTCTAAATGATCTCACAGGCTAGTTTGGAATTAGTCTGGGAATGGCAGGAAAGGCCTTTGCAAATGGGGGGTGGTGGTTATTCAGATGGAATGAATAGCCAGTTCAGGCTCATGTACAGTGCTTCTAGAAACAAGCAGGGTATGACAGAGCAGGACCTTGAATTCCTGGGTGCTAGAGAAAGACCCAAGGGTGAGGCACCTGGGTGGTTCAGTTGGTTAAACATCCAACTCTTGATTTTGGCTCAGGTCATGATCTCTCAGTTTGTGGGATCGAAACCCACGTTGGGTTCAGTGCTGGGTGTGGAGTCTGCCTAGGACTCTCTCTCCCCCTCTCCCTCTGTCCCTACCCAGCTCATGCTCTCTCTCAAAAAAGAAAGAAGAAAGAAATGAATGAAAGAAAGAAAGGAAAGAAGGAAGGAAGGAAGGGAGGGAGGAAGGAAGGAAGAAAGAAAGGAAGAAAGACCAAGTAAAATGGACCCATATTTGGAATGGCCCCAGATATCCACAGCACTGACTCCATTGTCTTTCCACACTCTAAGGAATTCTGCACACCAGATTTTACAGCAATATTTGGAAACTATAGTTTTCCTACAGCTTCACAACCCTAGGGCAGTGTTTCCCAGCCTTTGGGGGACTACAGACCCCTTTGAAAATATAATTAAAGTTATAGGCATTCTCCCCAGAGAGATATGTAGTGTGTGGGTGCTCACAACATGTTGCACACAATTTGGAAAGCATCACAGTCCCCTCTGAATACTGCCCCTGAAAACCTGATGCAGGGCATGCCTTTGGGTTTGGAGGGTATGTAGAAGAGACTAAGTTACCTAAGCAACCTGAGAGTAATCAGAATTTTTACATTTACTGAGTACTTCACATTTTACGAAAATGTTTTCCTTTCCATGCCCTCACAGTCCTTGCAGCCATCATGTTCATGATGGAAATGAGGCTCAGAGGACTTAACTGACTTTTACCCAAGGTCACAGAGTTAATACTGATAGCTACAGTTTACTACAACTAGCTTCCAGGTGTTTTAGAGATGTTAAATCTAATTTCCCAACAGTATCATAAGGCAGATGCTAATCATTATTCCCAGTTTGTAGATGAGGAAACTTTAGCTTGGAAAAGCTGAGTAACTTACCTGAGATCACCCAGCTACCAATGGCAGAGCAGGGATTTGAACCAAGGGCTGCCTATGTGCAAAGCCCTTCCTGGACATGTAAGGGATCCTTGGAATATGAAGCAAGCATCTTTGTAATAAAAGGCTGTCTGGTTAACAAAGGAAAGAATTTTGTTTAAAAGGAGCATTTGGATAGTGTAGATATATGGGTGTTTCTCCAATATGGAGCAGGAAAAATTGTGTATTTATATGCACTGAACAGTCATAACGGTCTGCCCAGATCCGGGTCTTTCAACCAGGCCAAAGCACTCCAGGCTCCATGCAGCTGGCTCCAATAATAGCAAGCTCTAGGCTTACTAGGCATATTTGCAGTGAAAGTCATGGACCCTCTCAGAGCATGCCCACTTTTGCTCCTTGATTTTTCTAGCACTTACTTGGCACCCGCCCTCTTGGCTTGTCTCCCATGTCAAGCCCCATGCCAACCCCTCATACCTGATGACCAATTGAACTCAACTTGTCCTTGAGCCCTGACCTCCCTCTCAGATGCTGCTTGAGTACATCCTCTGTACTTGCTCTTGCCCTCTCTGGGATCCCCTGTTCCATCCCCCACAAATAATCGAGAATATTCAGTCAACATCCTCCAGCCAGGCATGTGCCTCTCCCCTCCTGGTGGGGTCAGACAGCAGTTCTCAGAGTAAATTAATGGGCTGCATTCTGGTGTAACAATTAGCCTCTTGTAAAGTTGGTTTGGTTAATATGAATCATACATGCACTGATTAGACTCAGCTCAACTTTATGCCTAGGTACAAGGTCTCCTGGTGTCCTTGCTCCTATGCCCTTACTGTGTCAGCAGGGAGATATGACCATTCGTGCATGTGTGCATTTTCACACATTTATTGAACACCTTTTGAATGTAAGTCCCTGTTCTATATGCTGTGGGCACAGAAGGGTATTAATATTTTTTGGGCTCCTATATTGGGCCAGACTCTGGGCTGGGTGCTTTTCATACATTATTATGCAATGATTAAGACACAGTCCCTGACTTAAGGTGTATATTTTTGAAAACATTTGTTGATAAGAAATGTAAAAGTGGCTTAAACAAAAAATAAATAAATAAAAGAAGAAAGAAAGAAAAAAAAAACAAACTCAAAGTTTCATGGGGAAGAAAAAAATGCATGCAATAATTACCATACATGATAGACTGTTAAAACAATATACTGGAAAGTGTTATGCTAAGTGAAATAAGTCATACAGAGAAAGACAGGTACCATATGTTTTCACTCTTATGTGGATCCTGAGAAACTTAACAGAAGACCATGGGGGAGGGGAAGGAAAAAAAAAGGTTAGAGAGGGAGGGAGCCAAAACATAAGAGACTCTTACAAACTGAGAATAAACTGAGGGTTGATGGGGGGGTGGGTGAATGGTATTGAGGAAGGCACCTGTTGGGATGAGCACTGGGTGTTGTATGGAAACCAATCTGACAATAAATTTCATATTAAAATAAATAAATAAATGAAACAATATAAACATTTGGGGCAATAGGGCAATCTTTGCTAGTGGGAGAGGTTTATGTACTAATCCTTCAACTTCAAATGGACTCCCCTAAATTTTTCACGGTGGCTCCCTATATTCTCAGTCATTTATACATTCATTTTTCTTTTCCACCTCTGAGATGGGTAAATATCTTGCCCATTGCATGTCAGCGGCAATTCTACTTGTTCAGGCAGCAGATCAAGGCAATGATATGGACCCAATGCATCTTGATTTCAGCATGGCGTTTGACAAATGCTTTACCTGGTGCCCTTGAGGATGTGATGGGGAAATGAGAACTGGGTCACAGGACAGGAAGTGGAGTCATAGCTGGATGAGCAACCACAGTCAAAGAATGTTGATTAGTTTTTCTGTGTCAACCCCAAGGAGGTCTCTAGTGGCATGCCATAGAGCTCTGTCCTTGGTGCTGACCTCATTGGCATTGTTACCTGTGACTCAGAAGACAACGTACAAGGTGTTCTAATCAAGTTTGCAGCAGACACAAAGCTGGGAAGTATAGTTACCACTATAGATGTCAGAATGGAAATAAGAAATGACCTCAACAGGAAGGAACACAGGGCTGAAACCAACATGATGGAATGAGAATAGAGAAATGCAAAGTCCTACATTTAGGTTAAAAACTAATTGCACAAGTACCGGATGGGGTAGACCTGGTTTGGCAGCAGTCCAAGTGAAAATGACCTATTTGTTTGTTATTCTGTAAATTGGCCACTAGCTCAGCCTGGTCCAACTGTGTTATGTGGTTGATACATGATACATAAAGTGAACACAATCTTGGCTACATTAAGGGAAGTAGAATGTCTCTGGTCTAGATCATAACGTAGCCTCGATTTGCTCAGAACTGGTCAATCATGTCTGGAGCACAGGGCTCAGACCTGGGCATTACAGAGTAATAAGGACATTGAGAAATTGGGCCACATCCTGAGAATGGCAGCCAGATGGTGCAGGAGATGAAAGTCATGTCCATAAAGAAGGCTTGAGGGAGCTGGAAAATTTTGGTCTGGGAGAAGACGCAACTCAAGGGGCACATGAGCACTGCTTCAAACATGTGACAGGTTGTCTTGTAGAAGCTGGAGCAGACTTCCTCAGTGGGTACCTCTAGGAAATGTCACGACTTCTCTCTTGTTTCCCCATCTCCCAGGAGAAGGACCCTTCTACAGCCCATTAGGTCTTGAGGATACTGACCGGGGCATCCTCATAGGGGTAGAGCCTGAGCAGGGTGGGGAATAAATAAATGCACAACATGCAAATACGCCCTTGGTCTCTTGTGCTCTCATGTACCTCTTGCTGGCAAGTATGGCCTTTCCTCGAGTGGAAAGATTAAAAGCCAAGCGTTGGGTAGACATTTTGGCATGGAAGTTGGCAGAGCAGGCCTTTAGGCTGGCTTTGGTTCTAGGCTGTCTTCATTGAGGTAAAAAAGTTGTCCAAAGGGTTCAGTGTGACTCATTGGCACCTTGCATTGGAGATTGGGGCCAAATTCCAAGAGTTATAACCCGTTCCTTTGCCTTGCCTTGTTCCTTCTGTCCT
Source organism: Felis catus (assembly GCF_018350175.1). Taxonomy (NCBI): domain Eukaryota; kingdom Metazoa; phylum Chordata; class Mammalia; order Carnivora; family Felidae; genus Felis; species Felis catus. The sequence continues at coordinate 57,005,514 of NC_058378.1, read as the reverse complement.
GCACTTCTGGGTACCTCTCATGGAAACATGGCAGGATTCCCTTACTGGGTCCCTGGGCAAGAATTATATGAAGTTCCCCAACTGTCTCCAATAGCGATGGAATAATTAAAGTTTATCAAGGTAGACAGACTTACCTACCTGTTCAAGACCTTGTTCTGGTTTGTCAGCTGGGTGACCTTGAGCAAGTTACCTAAACCTCTCTTCTCAGCTTCGTCATTTGTATGAATGAAGCTAATAATGGTTCTTACCTCCAAGGATTAGTGTGAGGGTTAGATGCAATATTACACACAAAGTTCTTAGCACATTGCTGGTCACAGAAGAAGGGCTCAGTATTAGCATAATTGTTGACCCATGCTTTGCTCTCTGCAATTACTGCCATCCCTGCGCAGAGATAAGAGAGGATATGGGTGTGTGCAATGTTTATCATGTGGCAGTAACACCACACTTTCTCTTCTAATCAAGAAAGCGCCCAGGAACCCAAGTGAGTAAAAGCAACATTATTATAGGAGTATTCTTAAATCTGCACAATTAAATTTAAGAAGTAAATAATTTGCAAATTCTGCCCCCTTTTTTTTTTTTAGGAAAAATGACTGGCAGCATTTGTCACAACTGATTACACTGTTGGGCACTGTGACACCTAGATGGGAGCCCCTGCCTGCAGTCCAGTTCTTATAACACTGTGTGTGTGTGTGTGTGTGTGTGTGTGTGTGTGTGTGTGTGTGTTTGTGGGGGGGAGAGAAAGGGACAGAGACAGAGAGGGAAAGGGGGAAGAGAAGGAGGAGACACAGAGAAGATAGGGTAGAAAGAGATGGAGAGAGAGAAAAGGAGACAGAAAGTGGGGGGGAGGGGAAAGAAAGAGACAGAGAGAGAGAGAGAGAGAGATACAAATCCCTGAGCTCTACCCTTAGAGATCTGTAGTACCCAATAGGTCTTGGAGGGCACTAAATTCCCTGACATATTTTCTGGAATTTTGAGAAGTACAGTTCTGGAAAATAGAACCTGGAGTTATTTATGAAATCAAAGCACCCTGTAAAGGAAGGTTCAATAAAAAAGGGGACTTTTCTGAAAAGTAGAAGCATCCAACTATGGGGCGGACAGGACCACCAAGCTCCCCATCACTGGAGGCTCTCACACAGGAATCTGCCACAAAAGCTTACAGGCAGAGCATGTCTGTGCTTACCCTGAGGAGGGTGGCCCCAGGCCAGCTGCCTCCCTCCCTCATTGCTGGGAGCCCTAAGCGTCTGGTTGGGATGCCGAGGAATTAGAGGGGAACCCCCACCACATACAGGTCTGAGAAGCAAAAATTTGTCTCAAACAAGCTTCCTTTCCTTTCCCTTCTCTCTCCAGTTTGGGTGACAGGGAGGTGGGCAAACACTCAAGGTCAAAGCCTTTGTCTCTGGGGCACCTGGGTGGCTTAGTTGGTAAGTGTCTAACGCTTGATCTCAGCTCAGGTCTTGATCTCACGGTCATGAGTTCAAGCCCCTCACTGGGCTCCACGCTGGGCATGAAGCCTACTTAAACACACACACACACACACACACACACACACACACACACACACACTCCATCTCTGGTAAGCCATTCCTTAAAAGAACTGGAGAAGCCCTTCTCTCAGAAGTGCCTGCATTTTAAGAAAGGGACTCCTGATGGGGTGGCTGGGTGGCTCAGTCGGTTGAGCGGTTGAGCGTCTGACTTCAGCTCAGGTCATGATCTCACAGCTTGTGAGTCTGAGCCCCACATCGGGCTCTGTGCTGACAGCTCAGAGCCTGGAGCTTGTTTCAGATTCTGTGTCTCCCTCTTGCTCTCTGCCCCTTCTCTCTCTCTCTCTCTCTTTCTCTCTCTCTCTCTCTCTCCCAAAACTAAATAAACATTAAAAAATAAAAAAGAAAGGGACTCCTGATATTGGCAAAACTTATGAACTTGTAGTTAGGAGCTAGTGAGGACATTCTTATCCTGTCATAAACTGGCACTTCAGTGTCTACAAATCCTCATTGCTGGAGACAAGATAATGAGAGGGTATGAGCAGGCCACGCAGTCCAGTCCAAACAGAATGTGAGCTACTTATGTCATGTAAAATGTCCTAGTAGCCACATTCAAGATAGGAAAAAGAAACCGGTAAAGTTAATTTTAAAAACATTTTTTCTTTAAATCAATGTATATCCAAAAACATAACCATCTTAACATGGAATCAGTATAAAAAATTATTAATGACCCATTTTACATTCTCCCTCTCTTTTTGCACTTCTTTTAAATTGGGGTTATAATTTACAACTAAAGCTCACTTCAGTTCAGACTAGCCACATATCAAGAGCTCAGTAACCGTATCTGGCAAGTAGCTACATTATTAGACAACATATCTGCAGTCCCTAAACTATCCCAAAGGCTTCCTAGCTTTTCTACTTTACTACTGGCACATGACCTCAGGCAAGTTATTGAACTTTTCTTTATCTGACTTACCTCCTTTGTAAGTAGTGATAAAAATAATAGTGTCTTCATGACAGAGTTGCTATGAAGAGTAAATGAGTTAATATGTGTAAAGCATATAGAATAGTGGCCAGCACAGAACAGGTTGCTCAGAAACTCAACCCTCTGAGCTCTGTCGCATAGAAAGGGCAAGAGTTTTCATCTCTTTCTTATAGATAAGACAAGAACATTTATTAAGCCCCTCAATATGGCAGGCTCAGAACTAGAGGTCATGATCTCATTAAATTCCCCAGTAACCCAGAGAGGAAGAGATGACTGCCATGTTTTAATAATGAGGCTCAGAGCAGTCATTGAACTTGTCTCAGGCCACACAGCACATACATGGCAGAGCAGGGATTCAAACCCAAGTCTCTTGGCTCTAAAATCCAATTCTTTTCACTAAACTGCGTGGCCCAATATGAAGAGATGGCCCATGCTCTTAGAGCAGGTGAGGACAACTCTGGGATTTGAGCTGCCATCTGATCCTCCGGCAATCTCCCCCTCCACGAAGCTGCCCCCCCCAAGGGTAGAAAGTAGGTCACCATAATAGGGTGACGGAGACATTTTTGGTGGGAAGATCCTCCCGGGCGTTCCTTCAGATTACGTCTCTTTAGATGGATCCCCAAGTCTGCCAACACTACCGGGCTTTGGCACCCAAGCTGAAGATACAGAGGGGATGGAAGAAATGGGAGTTTCTCCGATTTACCAAAAATACTTCACAACTTTGGAGCCTATTCTTGTCTAGGCTCTGCCCAATGTCTATCGCTCAAGTCCTCAATGCTTTGAAAGAAGAAAGTGGGCGCTCTGGCCAGAAGGGCACAGCAAAAGGATGCGCCCCAATGCCTCCCCCTGGCTGCCCCTTGCCCCAAGATATCCCAACTCCACAGCCTGCAGGTGAGAGGTGATCACAGGAAAATGACTAAAAGGAAAACAGGAGGCCCAGGAACCAGGATACAGTTATAGGGAGAAAGGGGGGGACGAGAGAGACAGTGAGAGCAATTGAGAACGGCAATGCAGCAAAAAGAGCTTTTAGTGATAATTAATAATTAACATTTCTAATGATGTCCCGGCGACAGGAAGAGGCCAGCACAGGGCTCTGGGGCACGACTCACTCGGGGTGACTGCGACCTCCAGGAGGACCGGCAGCTTCATTAACCTCGGTGAGCTCCCCATGCACCCCTCATGCAGCCAGTGGGCTGCCGGTGCCCGAAATGGCCATTGTCATGACAATCAGAGAAGGGGGAGGCTAGGGGTGATTTAAGGGGGATAGGCTGCCAGTATGAGAGGGCGCTAGGGAATTCCTTCTCTGGACTTGTAGATCCAGCTCCTATGAAAGCCAAGTTTCCCTTGGCCAAGGCAAGGAGCAGAGGGAAAGCATGTGCAAAGACACAGAACACTCCTAGGGAGCAGCACAGCTAAGAGCCAAAAAAAAAGGGGGCAAGGCAGTGGAAGGAAATAAAGACCAGAGAATGCTCTGTGGGGCACGGGGAGCTGTCCTAGGAGGGGACAGGTTTGGCCAAAGCCAGGAACAGGAAGGACTGGCTATATGGCTATGGCTATCGTGGTAATAGTCAGTCTGAATGGTCCCCCAAAATGCATACATTGAAACCCTAATCCCCAGTGTGACTGTATTTAGAGATAGGGCCTTCCAGAAGTAATTAAGGTTAAATGAGGTCATAAAAGTGAGACTCCAGCCAGATGGGATCAGTGTCCTTACAGGAGGAGAAGGAGACACTAGAGAGCCCCCGTCCTCCCCACGAGCACACAGAACTAAGGCTATGTGAGAACACGGTGAGAAGTTGGCTGCCTGCAAGTCACAAACCAAATCAGCCAGAACCTTGATCTTGGACTTCCCAGCCTCCAGAACTGCAGAAATAAATTTCTGTTAAGTCACCCAGCCTGTGGAATTTTCTTTGGGCAGCCTGAGCAGACCAACACAGTGATGGTTGGAAACATCATGGCAATCAAAAAATGAGGTATAGGCTCTTGGCAACCAACCACCCCAGTTTTCCCAGAACCAAGGATCCTCCTGGGATGCAAGGTCTTCAGTGTGAAAGCTGAGACAGTCTCAAGCAAGCCAGGATGGTTGGTCACCCCAGCTAGTAACAGCAGTGGCAGTAATAGTGATGGCAGATGTGGCAGAAGTGGTATAATAATTAACTGATGCTTTATATGACATTTATATAATAATTCTATATTTATTCACTTGTAAGCTGCCGCATTCCTAAAGTCTGAGGATGCTTTAAGCCCTCATACGTATACAGGGCTCTACGGGTACAAAGCATTTTCAGAAACACATCTGCCCTGCCCATGTAAGCCAGCTCTTTGCCCACCGAACTCAAGTTTGGCCCATTTTACCCCAAAGGCCAGTATGGACTCAGCTAGGTGGAGGGTCCCTCTGCCAAAGGCCCCCTAGCCTGGAGGAGGCTGCCCCCCCCCCCCCCCCCCCCGTCACTAGGTGCCAAGCAGATGTCCAAAGCTTCATTCCCAGAGCTCTAGATTCCTTCCAGCCAGGTGCGCTGGGCCTCGGCAGGCTTAGTGAACTTTCCAGGGGGTTCTGAGGAAGAACCGTGCTCCAAATGCCAAACAGTGGTTCTATCTACTGCTACTTGGGTTTACTTTACTTGTTATAACTTTTTATTTCGATATAATGCCAAATTTACAGAAATGTTTCAAGAACTTTCTAAAAAAAAAAATCTCATATCCCCTTTTCCCAGATTCACCAATTATTCACATTTTGTCCATTTGCTTAGTAGTTTCTCTCGTTCTAGGGGCACCTGGGTGGCTCAGCCAGTTAAGCGTCCAACTCTTGGTTGGGCTCAGCTCATGATCTTGCGGTTCATGGGCTGGGCTCACGTTGGGATCGGCAGCTAGCAGCACGGAGCTTTCTTGGGATTCTCTCCCCCGCCCCCTGTCCCTCCTGGCTCACACTGTCTCTGTCTCTCTCAAGATAAATTAATAAACTTAAAAAGATCATTTCTCTCATTCTTTCTTAATCTAAAAAATAAAACAGAAAGAAAGCTTTCCTAGTGTGTATAATACACACGGACAGAAGGACATATATGATATACAAGTAAATGCATCCGTATATTGGGAGACATATGTGTATTTTGGCAGCTCAGTGCCTGCTTACTAATAAAGATGCATCCTCATAACCTTTGGTGGCAAAGATCATGGTTGTCTGGGGCTGGGGGTAAAGGGAGATTGACCGGGAGGAGGGGTGATGGAAATGTTCTATATACCAGTTATGGTATACATATATCTATCTATCTATCTATCTACCTATCTATATATATACATATATGTATATATATACATGTGCCAAAATTCATCCATCTAAATGAATGCTTACTATATATATGTTACTGTAAGCAGTTTGTACTTCAATAAAGTTGACTTTTTAAAGTGTAGGCTTTTTTATTTTTTAATGTTTATTTTGTTATTTTTGAGAGAGAGTGTGAGAGTGCAGGAGGGGCAGAGAGAGAGAGAGGGAGACAGAGGATCCGAAGCGCGCTCTGGCCTGACAGCAGCGAGCCTGACGTGGGGCTCAAACCCACAAACCGCAAGATCATCACCTGAGCCTAAGTCGGACGCTTATCTGAGCCACCCAGGCGCCCCCACCAGGCTCTGTTCTAAGTACGTTACAGAATGAGCTCATTGGACCCTCACAACAAGCCTGTGGTATAAGGGCTATGACGGTCCCATTTTACAGATCAGAAAGGAAGGTTAGCTAGAAGCCCAAGATGGCACAGCTAAAAAAGTAACAAAACAGGACTCAGCACCCAGGCAGGCTGGCACCAGGGCCCCTGCTCTTTGACACTAAACTAAACTACCTCCTAATGTGATAGCAAGAAACAGGTCCTGTGTAAATGTGGACTGTGTGCCACACAGCAGAGGTGCCCCCCGAGTGCCTGGGACCAGCCAGCGGGCAGAGCGAAACCGGCTGTCCCTGGGACTTCGTTGCACAGCACCCACACCACAAGGCTCTGCTCCACGGTTCCCCACCCTCCACACTCCTCGCGTCTGTCAGTCCTGTCTCTAGCGTTTTCCAACTGCCCGATTTTAGGAAGCACCCACTGATGTCTTCTCGCCTAGTGCGGGAGACAGACTTGAACATTTAAACCACTCTACCTGTCCCCAAGAGATATTAATAGAAAATTAATATGTGTGTGTGATTTCCTGAAGTTCTTCTATGTTTCAGAAGCTGGAGATGGCCTCCTCATGACCTGTGTGCTTCCCGTAAGTCAGGGTTCTGTGTGAGGAGAGCACTGGACCAGATTTCAGGAGTTCAAGCATGGACTTTGCGACTGAATTGCTGTGTGATGTGAGGAAAGTTACTTCCCTTCTTCTGGACCTCAGTTTTCTCACCTAAAACAATAGGGGTTTAGATCAGTTCAGGGATTCTTTGCTGATGGATCCCTGGGAAATCCATGGATGGGCTTCAAATGTTCAAGGAATCCTCCAAAATTTGTATGCAGAGCGTTTTGGGTATGTGGCTTCAGGGGCCCATAGATTCTTTTGATTTTCAAAGGGACATGCTATTATTCTAAAATTTCAGCATCACTTGCCTGCCAAAATCCTGTCTAGTTCTAAAAGTCTAAGATTCTACGTGTTAATCTAAGTCTTTGTACTGCACACCAGCCTGGAACCTTCATTTACAGAGAATGACAAAGGAGACCCAGGACATTTGTGGCAAAGAGAGGGCTAGCACATGAGTCTCCTGGTTGTAGTGCAGTCTTTTTCATTCATTCACTCATTTATTCATTCACTCGCCATATATCCATTATGGTAATTGTGTGTTATTCAAATGATAAGTTTTGACATACGGCATGAGTCCCTACAATGCTCCAGGGTCTAACACAGCACCTAGCACATAATAAATACTTGGTGGATAGAACAGTGAGCAGAGAAGCTAACCAGGTCCTGGGAATGGGAATATGGGGAGAAAAGGCTGAGCCCCAAATTAGGAGATCCAAGTTTTGGCCTCAGCATGGCTCCACTCAAAGCCTCTTCCGCTCTGCCCTTCTTTTTCCATCTGTGAAATGAGGGAATAGACTAGCTAAGCTCCAAGGCCCCTTCTGGATTTAAGATTCCAGGATGTCAAGACTGGCTCTAGCTACTTAGATGGAGCTGGGAAACAGCAGTGTCTAAGAGCTCCCCAACCCCGGGGAGGCCGCTAGCTCGGTGTATGAGTTATCTACTGTGCTGTAACAAATTAGCCTAAATTTCCGCAACTTAAAACAAAAGGGCGCCTGGGTGGCTCAGCCAGTTAAGCGGCTGACTTTTGGTTTCGCCTCAGGTCATGATCTCACGGTTCACAGGTTTGAGCTCCACGTGGGTCTCTGTCCTGACCGTGTGGAGCCTGCTTGGTATTCTCTCTCTCTCTCTCTCTCTCTCTCTCTGTGTGTGTGTGTGTGTGTGTATGTGTGTGTGTGTGTCTGCCCTCTCCTCTTTCTCTCTCTCTTTCTCTCACTGAAACCCTGTTGCCCAGCACAGCCCTGCAAGGATGAGGACAGAGCTGGGCGGGGGGTGGGGGGGTGGGAGGGGTGAGGGCTCATCGGAAGCTACACAAATAACCCAGGAAAACCTCAATTAGCCAGAGAAGAGTAAGATAGTGCCTTCACTTAATCACAATTTTTTCCCTCTTCAACTACCCCCCCCCTCCGATACATAAATCTAAATACTATGGCTGATGACAAGGAGACAAAAGGCAAGCAAGTATATTGCTGTTAAAGAATTTAAAAAACCCTCACAGGGTCTATACCTATGAGCTTGCATTCTGTCTACATCAAAAATATTGTGAGATACTGAAAAATCCAGAATTATCAATGAATGATCTGTTACCTTTATTTTTGCTTGCTAAGAAAGAAACGCGAAATAAAACATTTTAGGAAGTTTTTAAAAATTAACATTTCTAACAATGTAGCCTTTCTGCTGAACTTCCATCTAATTAGGAAATTAAATTAACCAGACGATTTCACTTCCTCAGTAAATGGGATTGGATTTCTTGTGGTGGCGACTCAGACTCTTTTCTCGATTTCCTTGACATATCCGGCTCTTCCCATCCGTCTTTCATTCCTCCTGCTACCTGGAATTCTTTCTGATCCTGCAGTTAGAGTAGGAAGAGGTGGGTTCTAGTCTGTTCCAGGGCATGTCTCTCACATCCAGGGCATGTGGCCTCTCTGAGCTCCTTTTCCCTCAGAGATTAAAGCAGATGATTCTTTAGGTCCCTTTCATTCTAGGACTCCCTACACTGACCCTATTCTCTCCCTCTTTCTTCTAAAATCCAACCACTTTTTCAAGATGCAAGTAAAACGCTTATCACCACCTTGGAGCCTCCCTTATCTCTGTAAACACAAGTGATCTCTTGCTTCTCTATGATACTGCAATTAGATGTTACATTGTTTTATGTATTGTGTGTAATATATATGCACATTTTGTCTCTCTAACCAAACCCTAAGCTCTTTGAGGATAGGGGTCTGGTATTTCTCATTTTTATATCCCTTAGCACTGCACCTGGCACATAGTAGGTGCTCATTCTGTGGTTTGAAGGAAATCCAAAGTGTTGTGGTTTTGCAGGACACAGGTGTATTGGATGCCCTTAGCCAGCAGGGGGAGCGCGTCTGCTCCTTAAAAGAAGAAACAGGCTCTGAACCTTTACTCTGTGGAGAGCTGATGGATAGATTTACCTCTGAGAATGAGAGGCCCATGGGACTGGGATGAACGCAGGGACGAAGGAGAGCCTGTTATTTCTCACCAGAAAGCCACCATTTATTTTGTAAACTTGGTAAACAGAATACCATCTCAAGAACAGAAAGTAACCTTCATGATAAATTCAGAGCATTTCCTATCTCTAAAGCTTGCATGGAGTTACAACGGGGATACGTTCTTGATTAAACACTGTGTACCTTGGGGCATTAAGTCTATGATAAATTGGGAGATAGGGACCCACAACCTCATTTCTTTTAAGGATATTTAATTACAAAATTCTGTAACAAAATTACAGCCTTATTAAAATGGTTTCTCACCAAAGAGAGGGTCTAGAAAGAGGATACAATGCCAATGGTAGCTTTTGGGTTTTCCAAGATCTCTCCCTGTGCTGCTGCACTCTATTCAGGGGTCAGCAAGAGGAGACAAACATCTCCCTTCAGAAAATAGCTCCTTGGGGAAGGGAATCTCTCTCTTCACCTACCCCCATGATTATGGGGTGCCAGGCAGCTAGGATCCCAGTATGCAGAGATGTCTGGTGGATAAACTAGCTTCTCTTTAAAAGGACAAACACCTGCCAGTAGTGAGTGACGCATTAGTCACTCACACCTTAGTATGAATCATACCGATCATTTTATTTTGGCACCCCTCCGAAATGGGGGGTCAGGAATGGTCAGTTTGGTTGTATACTAAACGAAGTTGTGATTCTCTGGGGGAGGAAAGCCAGGGTGATGACCCTTTATGGAAGGGCTTTGTGCAGGCAGAGAATGGTGTGGGGGATAAGGAACAGAGGGAGCCCCAAGATGTAGGTGATTGTGCCAAGAACCATGGTGACAGTAACCATCGCTGGGTTTTTCCAAGAGCCTGCTCCATAACCAGTCAAACCATGTGCCCCAACTTCTCATGAGGAAAATACAGCTCTTTGGCTTTCCTGGCACGTTTCCTCCTCCACCACCAAGAAGCAGAAATAGGCAATCCTGGTGGTTTGACCTTGGGGTCTGGGTCTTTGTTTCACCTCTCAGAGACTGAGACCGGATGTCCTCAACCAGCAAGTAGGGAGGGTCGTCTGACTCCCCTCCGAAGAAATACGCTGCTAAGGACATTGCTCTGCCTGGTGCACAGCGAGCCCTCAGCCGCCGCCACCGCTGCTGCCGTCAGTGCCCGGCACACGAGCAGCCCTCGAGAAACACTGGCTGCTGCAATTACAGAATCATTCTGGGCCCTGTACCCGGGGTCGGCCTGCGACACAAGGTCTGCTGCTCATTACTTACATCCACGTTAGCTTTTCACCCCTCAGCTGCCTAATTAGGAGCCAGAGCGTGGTGCTGGAAAAAAACAAGAAATCTGACAACCCCAGCTGTGCTCTCCCTTCCCCCGGTCACTGTGCGAACGGAGCAGTGCTCCTCAGGAGGTGGGCACCACTTCTAGGAATTAAACATTCTGGAGCATCAGGTGGAGATGGTCTGTAAGTGCCAGATGCTTTGTGGCAAAGCCCCATCACGTGCTGGCTATGTGACTTCAGGCGAGTCGCTTAATTTCCTTTGCTGTTTCTTCTCATCTGCAAAATAAAGACCATGAGGACCTGACGCCACCCACGCCCATTCGGTGCCCGATGCAGAGTAGGAATTCAGTCAACATTAGCTTCCTTCCCCGCCAACTCTTTCTCCTGCTCCCCCCACCCTACTAGGGCCCAAAACGCCAGAGCTATAGGGAATCTGAAAAACGGCCAGCTCTGTCTTACCTTTCCAGATTAAGGAAGGACACAGAGCAAGACAGAGGCGGCCCAGGATGAGAGGTCAGGCCGCCCCCTCCCAGTCCGTGCTCATCCGCATTATGGCTCTGCCGTCACATGACCGTAGTGGGGCTGTCAGCTCAGGGTTCAAGTCTCCTGGTTTCATTTACCCTGGTCTGTGGCTCTCCTCATTCTCTGAAATTATATCAAGGAAGCTTTAACGACCATCAGCCACGGTGGTTTTTCCTTTCTGAGGTCACTCACATCTTTGGCTAGAAACTCATCTGTGTAAGCAGCTGTATTCTGCGCAGATTTGCAGCGGACCCTAGGAATTGTGCCTGGGTCTGGGCTTCTCCTTACAAGTGAGGGATTCTAAATTCAAATTCACAAACCGAAGCCTGTTTTCTGGAGCACGGCCAAATGTGGGTGAGTGAGAACAGGCAGTTTATAATCCTGAGATGCTAATCTACCTTTCCAGGTTCTGACTGTGGTGGAGGAAGTAATAAAGTTGGAGAACAGAATAGGTTCCAAGCCTGAATGACCAATTAAGCCTCTTTTTAAATGACCAAGAGCAATATCTATAAGATACAAGCTAATTACAAGAATTAACAACAACCACTACCCAAAACCCCCAGACGCTTCAACTATATCAAATGCTGAGGACCAGAAATGCAAGCCATCTTAACAAGATGCTCTCAGAGAGTGCCTAGCCCTGAGAGGACAACATGGTAAATTAATGGGACAGTGAGGAACGGGGCTTACCTCAACGCACCCTGGATGGATGGTTGGAATAGCATCTTTGAGGAGGTGACCACCATGAGTTGAGACCTGTGTAATGAGTAGTAAGCGACGGGTGGACCTGAGAGAACATTCCACACAGAGGGCACAGCAAGTGCCAAGGCCCAGCTTGAGGATGATCGTGAAGAATAGAGAGCAGGTCAGGGTGGCTACAGCTCAGGGAGCCAGGGCTGCGGTATGAGATCGGAGAAGGAGGCAGTGGCCCAATGGTGTAAGGGAGAGGGAGGCAAGATATGGAATGGTCAGGTAAAAACGGTCTCTGAGGACAGACAAACCTGGATTTGAGTCCCAACTTTAAGATTTACCAGCAGCATGACCTTGCGCAGGTCATTTAACCTCTGAGCCTCAGCTTCCTCATCTTTGAAATGGGGATGATGTTAATAGAACCCACCTCACGTGGTTACGTGAGGAATAAGTGACAGAAGCCATTGGGGTACACTTGGCAATCAGTAAGTTCCAACTTCTACTACGGGCTTCTTATCATGGACCCTCCCCGCCACCCCTCCAGGCCCTGGACCCAGTTCAGCCGCCACCACTCAGGATACCACCAGGTGGCAGTCTTTCAAGCTTTTCCAGCTTCACCAGTGCCTGGTCCTGCCTGGTTTATCCTTGTTTTTGCCCGTTAGGGAAGTACAAAGACCCAAAGACTCTTTGGGGGCAGAGACTGGTTGGGTACAGGGTTACTGGAAATGTTCAAGGAATATTCTCTTATTTCAGCAAGAAAATGTAATGGCGAGAATACCAAGTCACAGCTGCAGAATACCGATTCTAGCCTCTACTTCACCTGCAGACCAGTCGAGCTTGGCAGTGCATTTGCTCCCTCTGGGCCCCAATCGTCCCCGTCTACCTGTACCATGGTATCACTGTGAGGCCCAAGTGAGGCACCGTGTGTGGAATGGCTAGAGTCTGCCTAGAATGTACTGTACAGCTTTGCCACTTAGCTTGCTGTTTACTTAACCTCAGCCTTTTCGTCCGTAAAACGGGCATAGTAATTAGAATCGTAGGCTTGTAGGGATGATTGGAGCGCTAAAAGCACACGAACAGCACCCAGCACATGCAAGAGCGGCTCAGTGTGTGCTGTTACCATTGGTAAAGTACCGTGTAGGTAGATCGGCTTATGAGCACAGGCTGTGGGGGCTTTGGGTGTGGTGCGTGCTGGGGAGCGTTTGACACGGGATGAACTCTCCGAAGGCCACGAGTAAGCAGAGAGAGGGGAGAGCTCTACATGGGGACGGGGAGGGAAGGTGTCCAGTAACCAAGCCAGGGAAACCTCTCCTGCCCTGCAGTTCCCAGGAGAGGCTGCAGGATGAAGGAGGAGGGGTGTCACCTGCAGGCCACATCTCCCCAGCCCGATTCTATTCCCTATCTCTTTCTGCGTGAGTTCAGCATCAATTCCCTGCTGTGTTGTAAGCTCCTTGAAGGCAGAGAAGGTCTCATTCATCTTTGTTCCCCCACTGGCCTAACACAGAGCCCACACCTAACAAGCTCTGAATAAATGCTGGCGGAGGCCCATCCATCCTGGACTGTGTAGCGAATTGGTCACATCCCAGAAGCCCCTGGGTTGTGCACTGAGCTGGAACTCCTCCGACCCAGGCTACGAATTGGATGCTCTGCCTGTGACCCGGGGGTGTTGGTGTCTCTGTGCTAATGTCCTTATCTGTAAATGTGCGCAGAGCATGCCACAAGCACGGGCAAGAGAAAAGGCACAGATACCAGCTGGATTTCCCAGGCTTGCCATTTGTCCTGGACCTTTCCCTCCTGCCCGGAAGGCTCTCTGGAGGGGGCACTTGGCAGCGAGCGCTGTGTAGTGGGGAGGACGGGCAGAGTCATGGGGAAGGGCGGCAGGTACAATGAAATAGACTCGGCATGCCAAAAAAAGAGCACCCACATTCCTAGGCCTCCTCTGCCATATGAGCATTTTGCTGAGAGGGAGGGATCACTCCCTCTTTCTGGGCCCGTTTCCTCAACTCCACTACAGGGAGAATATAAATACCCACTTCTTTGTCGTAAAGGGCGTAGTGCCCGGCCCACAGAAAGCGCTTAAGTGCTCGTTGACTATCCCGACGAGGCAGCGCCTGAGACAAGGCTTTGTAAATACTGGAGCAGCTCTGTTAAAACTTCTCTGCCAAAGTACTCTCAAAGCAGAAGAAAGGGTATCCCACAGCCCCAGCCCAGGGGTCTGGAGGGATCTCACCCAACAGGAAGTTTGAAAGGTCTTTTGTCTAAAAGATGCACGTACAGGGCATTTGCATTCAACTCTGTGATGTATCTAGATTTATCAAAATGGAAAGCGTATTTTCAGTTTCTTACCAGTTAAATTATCTACCAACACCTCCTCTTGCCCCCTGCCCCTAGCACATCTTCCGGTAAAAATGGGTAGTCCAGGAAGACGTGGTGCTTTTATCTGGGGTAATTTGTGGTCCTGGAATACTCCCCAAACATCCCTGTTTAAGGAGCACGATGAAAAAGCACTCTTCAGGTTTCATTATTTGCATTTAATCTTGTGGTGGGCCAGCCTCCGCACCCTGCTTTGCTGAGGTAAAATACTTGGCCTTTGTCTGTTTGGGTCCAATCAACTCCCGAGGGTCCAGAATGAGCTCCCTCCCTGCACGCTGCAGTGCTCACGGGGCCAGCCAGCAGGCAGTAATTGGACAGATCAGACAACAAACAGCCTGCGGGGCTCTCTACTCAGAACTCAATGTTGTTACTGCTGTTCTTGTTGCCTGAACCTCTGGCCCCCTGCCTCCCTGGGGCCTGCCTTCCCCTCCCTGCTCCAGCCCCTAGCCTTGTCTTTGAGGTTTTGCCTGCCTCCCGAGATGTCCTAAACCGCACCTCCCCCCCCCCCAAAAACCTGTGCCCCAGCTTTCCAGGCAGCCGTTGTTGCCACCTCACTGGAAAGCCGAATTGTGCTCCAGCTCTTAAAGAGCTCCAGGGGAGCAGTTTCTACAACCTCTGCAGGAATCTGGTTCTAACATCTCACAACTCTCGAGGAGAAGAAAGCCTTCTTTTCATGAAATCTCAATTCCTTTCTGTTGCAATGAGCATGGAGTTGCTTTTATTCTCTATAGTTAGAGCTACACTTAAACAACCATAATTCCTCACGATTTTCTCCTCGCTCACCAGCGTGTGGAATGTTGGCTTTGCTTCTGCTGGTCAGCCTTCATCTACCATGTGCACGGCCCTGGGGCAGGGCTGGGCTCTTCTTGCCTCTGAGGAGTGAGTGGAGTGACACTGAAACAGAGTGGACCCTGCCATCACAGGGGTAGGGCTGAGCCAACAGTGACCCTGCGCTTCTTTGGGTGTCTGGAAGAAGTGACTGAAATGACCCCCGTTGAGGGTCCCTGGTGTGCCAGACCCTAAAGATGTTTACGGGATACGTAAAGCCAGGTCTCTCTGAAAGGAGCAATTACTTGCTCGGCTCTGGACAGTAGGCACTGCCCAAGAGACATCAGTTTGCATCCCAGCTCTGCTTTTCGTTAGCTGAGCCAGGCTGGGCAGGCCACTCACCCCTTCGAGCCATCATTTGTGTCAATGAGGATTTTTTTTTTTAATTCTGTGAAGTTCTGCACAAATTGAAAGACTCACTGTAGATCGGGTGGAGAGATTATGCAGGCAGGGGTACCTACAGATCTGCCAGTGCGGGAATATAAAAGTGAGATGCCGAAGGTCTGGGTGGGAAGAGAAAGAGATGAAAGTGAGTGGCATTTCAAAGGAAGGACGGGCAGGTGGAGGGGACAGATTGTGCACTGAGATCGGAGGAAAGAGAATGACAACAGGTACCATTTATGGAACGCTCACGATGTACCAGGCGCTCTGCTAAGTGTTTTGCCTACGTTGTCTCATGTGTTCCTTATGAAAGTCCTGTAATCGTGTTTATTGTCCTCATTTTACCCCGGCATCTGGCCGGTCATAGCAATACCTCCAGACCCTGAAACTGAACCTGCGAGAAATCCATTCTATCTTGAAGGGAATGTGGTGTCAAGACGAGGATAGAGTTTTAGGGAAAATCAGGAAAGAACCAAGAGGTGCAGGGAGAAGCAGTGGGGGGAAGGGAGTACTCCACAAACCCCGGTTAATGAAATCACGATGGAGTAATAAAAAATAATGCCCCTTGCAATTTCAAACATGGATTCCTTTTCCCAGACGCCATCAATTCTTGTCCACCTGTTCTTGTTAGCCCTCCACTTCTAACCCACCTCCTCTCCAAATGGTCTGACTCCTCCCTCCTCCCTCTCTTTTCCCAATGGCTCCTCCCTCCCTCACTCCCTCTCTTCCCCGCCACCCAATTACCCTTTCCATCTTCTTTTGTGTCAATACTTGACTCTTTTTTTTTTTAAGTTTATTTATTTATTTATTTATTTATTTATTTATTTATTTATTGAGAGAGACAGAGCATGAGCCAGGGAAGGGCAGAGAGAGAGAGAGAGAGAGGGAGAAAGAGACAGAATCCCAAGCAGGCTCCAGACTGTCAGCACAGAGCCCGACACAGTGCTTGAACTCACGAACCATGAGATCATGACCTGAGCCGAAAACAAGAGTCAGACCCTCAGCTGACTGAGCCACCCAGGCACCCTGATACTTGACTCTTTCTTGATGACAAGATCTTCATATTCAGTTTACACATTCAAAACAGATTAGAAACATTCTCCTCCACCCTTCGCTTCCTCTCCAATATCCTTCCTCCCCTTTCTCTCTCCTCCTGATTCTTTCCCTCTTTTTATTTACACCTTCCTGTTCACTTTTCACACATTTCTCTCTTCCCTTAGGATGAAACTGGCCAGGGCACTCCCAGCCCAGGGGCCCCTTGGCATATGCTGCTGGCAAATGCCTGCTTCCACTCCCCAACTGCTAAAGGCTTTTTTATTATTATTCTTTAAGCCGTGACCATGAGTTCATGTCTGTCAGAAACCTGGCTGGGTTGGCAGCTGGAGATGCCAGACCAGGAGTGGCTGGAACCTGAATCAAGATCTACCCACCAAGGCAGGGCCAGGATCTTGGGAGGTCCTGGCAGCTGATGGTAGGAGGAAGTGAGGCCAGGTTGGGGGAATATCAGAGGAAGCTGGCATGAGGCAGTCAGTGGGCAGAGGCTCAGGAAGGCAGTTGATATCAGGGATATGAGGCAGCAGGTGGTAATGACTCAGCTACAGGGAGGGAAGAATCTGGACCCCAGAACCCTAAACACCTGGGTCATGTGGTTGGGTACCAGGATGGGAGAATGAGACAGAGACCCAGTTATTGGAGCAGGAGTACCAAACAGAGCTCAGTCAGAAGAAAAAGGTAAGAGCGGGTACTAGGACCTGGAGCAAAGGCAAGGCAGGACCAAGGTCAGCAACAAGGCCAGCCTTAAGATTCAAGAGGAAGCTTTCCTGCTGCTGACCTTGGGCTCCAGGGAGCCCCCTGACCATGAAAGCTATTGCTGGCTGGCCATCTCAAGCACGAATAGAGAGCTGTGTAGTCGGGGGTTCTCCATGGCCCTGCCTTGTCCCTGTGTCATACTCTTAGCCAGCCTCTCCGATTGCAAAGCCACCCTACAACAGTGTGGGAAAACTTCAAAGCATCCAAGCCACCTGGGTACAGAGTAACATGATTATCAGACGTCTACCCGCAGCATCGCTCCCAGGCTCCCCCACACCCCACCCCGCAGCCCTTAGAGGCTCTGACCTTTCTAACCAGCTTTTCTAGGATTCCATAATGTTCTCCTTTTTCCAGTCTCCTTTCACAGGTCTGCCCTCTTTCCACCTGGACAAGTTTCCTGTAGCATGCACTCCCATTCTAAGCTGTTCTGAATGAGCTCTCTCTGGCCAGCTGGAAGTCCAACATGGTTTGTGGCTTCTCTACAAGATCTGCACCCTCATCCCTACTTGCCTCCCCTCATAAATCCATTCCATGCATCTGTCACTTCTAAGCCACTGTTCACACAAGTGCATCTGAAACTCGCCAGCCATCTGATAAGTACATGTTCCTTAGAAGAAAGGACTACAGCACATTACAAGTTGGTTGGAGAAGGAGTCATTTCTCCACTGTCCCTTAAACTCCTCACTTCTTTCAGTGTATGGTTTCTCACTCGCAACTACCACTGCTGTCGCTTGCCCTCACCAAACCATTCTTTCTTTGGGGGCAACCAAAACTAATTCCACAAATCCCTCATCTGCAACTCCAAGTTCTCAAATCTCTCAAAATCAAGAGGTGGATTTTTGTTTTGTTTTGTTTGTGAGTCTGTTGCCAAAACTCAGCTGGTGATAAAACCTGACCTCAACTGATGGGAAGCCACTTTATCCTCACACCTGCTTAAGTGAGAACATTCACGTATCTTACTGCAGAAATATTAGTGCATCCTGTTAAGGGATACTGCCCAAGACCTCACAGGGGACGTTTCAGAGTGTATGGTACATTTCTGAATTCTAAAACCCCTTTGGCTTCAAGGGCTGCAGATAAGGGCTTGGGGACCTGTAGCAACCTCTCTGTTCTTTTGCAACAGACCTGTTGGAACAGAAGCATCTCTAAGATCTGAGATTCCCTGGCCTTTTCTTTCCATCTGGAGAGTGAGAAGACAGCCAGGTGGATCAGTGAGGGTGACGAGAAAAGCAAGGATAGCAAATCTTCTGATGTGGAAAAAGAAGGGCTGACTTACTGTGACTCTAAGTGGCTCGTGTAACCCGTCTGAGGCTGGACTATGGGAGGGAGCTCGTTCCCAAGAGTCCCTGCTCCAAAAGGCTTTCAAGATAACTGAAGTGACACCCACAAAATGTCTTGAGCTTTTAGAAAACAAAGTGCCACATTAACTTTTTAGTATTTTTTAAAGTAAAGTAAACATGTTTAACTGGAATAAATTAATCAGCGAACACCGTGTGTTCACTCAGTGCCCAATTTCACACCGGCTTCCATGAAGTAGTCAAGTGTAAGATACAAACTCTGGGCTCAAAGGGGCTTCCATTCAGATAGGATGGCCCAGTTTTATGCCTAAGAAATAATTAGAAAACTGGAGTGCTAAGATGTTGCAGACCTGCAGGAGAGCAGAAGAGGCAAAGCTTGCTGGCCAGAGTGGTTTGGGAAGGTGGTGTGGGAGGTGAGATTTAGTCTGGGTGTCAAAAGATGAGAAAACCTCTTAGGCAAGTGTCCCAGATAAGAATGCACATTTGTGGGAGAATAGTATGGAGAGAGACGTCACCAGAGTGGAGAAGGCTGGAGTCAGGGTATTGGGAGGAGACTGAACACGCCAGATTGGGTAAGGAGTGGGTTGAAAAACGTGTGTGTCTGTCTGCTTATGCAGTCGTAACAAAATACTACAGGCTGGATGGCTTATACAACAGAAATGTATTTTCTCACAGCTGGAGGCTGGAAGTCCCAGGTCAAGGCTCCGGCAGGTTTGGTTTCCTCAGAGGCCCCTCTCCTTGGCTTACAGATGGCCACTTCTCTCTGTGTCCTCACATGACCTTTCTTCTGTCCACGTGCAGAGAGAGAGAGGGAAACCTCCAATGTTTCTTTATTTTTTTGTAAGGACACCAATCCTAAGGATTAGGGTTCTACTCGGTGATCTCATTTAATCTTAATTACCTCCTTAAAGGCTCTATCTCCAAATACAGTCACATTGGGAGTTAAGGCTTTAACATATGAATTTGGAGGCGGGGTGGGGTGGAGAGACACAATTCAGTCCATAACAGTGTGCATGTGTCCGGAGAAAGCAGGGTATATCTGGGCAGTTTGTGAGGGCAAGATGTCTACAATGAGGCAGGGCAGGGCTAGACTCTGAGTGGACACAGACATGAACTGAGTGAATGGACATGGAGGACATTAGAGGAATTAGAAATTAGTAGGACCAGGTCTGCTTGGACCACAGGCTCAACCCTCCCAAGTTCAAGTGCAGAAACCAGATTGCATTCCCTAGAGAACTTCCTGGAAAGAATGTCTCCGTCATTTCCTGCATTTCTCTGTCCTTCCCCAGCACCTCTGGTCTGTTGTACCCTTACTTGTCTAGCTGCAGGGAAGTGTGACATCATTATAGAGCTGTTTTGTGCAGACAGCCTATTCACATCTGGATGACTGATGCTGATAATTACTGCATTGGTTACTAAATCTGCTGGGTTTAGGTGAGGCGAGGCTCCACAGCTGGGGCTGCTGCTCACAGCTTCACCCGCAGAGAGAGAGGTGAGAACAAAAACCAAGAGAGGTGTGCTTAGGTGCTTGGGATTGAGTGAAACTGGTTAATTACCAGTCACTTGCTATCTCCCTGAGTTGAAGCTTCTAGCTAAGGAACTCTCATTGATCAGACAGAACACGACAACCTGCAACTTACCTCCACACTAAGAGGGTGGTGGGAACCAAGATGCAGAAACAAGCGTGGAGGTGGCCTCTGGGATGCCAGGGGCATCCATATGACTCAGATGCCCTCCGAACAGGATGACGGCGTGATACAGCAGCAGACCGGACTCCTTACGGAAAGAGCTCCGAATCAGGTGTGTCCTTGGGGCAGAGTTTCTGCTAAGTGAAGGTCCTTAATTTGGGGTCTTAGATTAGCTTTTAAGGATCCATGAACCCCCTAAATTTGCACAGCAACATGTATGCGTGTATGTGATTGACCATTTTTCTGAGAAACAAACCCCTACCATTAATCAGATTCTTGAAAGGCTCAAAAGAGTTGATCTCCCAAAGGGAAAATATTATACACCACTGCCCTAGACCCCCAGAGAAACAGGTTGACATTGGGCAGAGCCCCAGGAAAGACTTGAGATCCCTAATGATCCTGACATGATACTCAGAGATGTGTTTGTGTGTGTGTGCGCATGCACGTGTGTTTATAGATTTTTCTAGAGGGAGGATTCAACAATTTTTGCCAGATTCTCAAAAGGGTCCACAACCCTCAAAAGACTAAGAACCTGAGCTAGTTCCAGTTCCAAGACTAAGAACCTTACCCATTTCTTTCCAGAGGACAGTCACAGAGACGGGAAAACAGGGCCCAAAGTAGCCTCTGGTAGTTCTGCTAAAACCTGGCGATAAGTGGGGCCAGGGGCTAGTTGGCAGGAGGGTTTCCATTAAACACACACACACACACACACACACACACACACACACACACACACACAACCAAAAACCACATTGGAGTCATTTTAAGAGTCCAGTGCCCAGAAGCCACAGTGATGGTCACAAAGCCCTCAATAGATGAAAAAAACAGTCCTAGCTCCCTCCTTTCTGATGGTGTATTCCCAGGTCTTTCTCTTCCAGTGTCCCCTGCCCCAGCTTTCAGAAACGCAAAGACTTTACTTATGGAAGCTCAAATTTCATCCAATAAATCCTTACTGATCACCTACTATGTGCCAGGTCTATTCTAGGCGCAAAACAAAGGACTTGTCTTCAGAGTGTTATCGACCTAGACCCATTTCCTGCCCAACACACGGGTATTTTGGGCACTGCTGACCTGGCGCTTAGCCGGCCCAGCCCCTGGTCCAGAGACACTGAAACCATCTCGGCCACTGCAGCGGGCTGGGGGTCGAGGTGGGGGTTAGCAGTACCTGTGAGAAAAGCGGTGAGAGGGACTGGAAGGACCCGAGCGGGTAGGCCTACCGGTAGACCCCAGATTAAGCTCAGCCCCGGCGCTGCCGGGGTGGGGACACGGCGGAGGCACTGCCGGCGGCTCGCCGGAACTGGGGGGAAGGGGCTACGGCCCGCCGCCTCCGCCGCCTCGTCAGCCACGCCTGCTCTCCGAGCCGTGCTCGCCCGCTCCCCGCCCTCTGGGCCGTCGCGAAGCTCGGCTCTCCATACTGAGCAGTCCCCGGGAGGCGTTCGGACACGTTTCCAGGCCGGATAAAGATCGGCTCAGCGCTCGCTCCGCAGCGCGAAATCGCGCCATCAGAGCGCCACGCGCGGCCGCTACGGCCCTGCCCGGCGACGCCAGATCACTATCTGGGGGGGAAAGGCAAAGCAGCGCCGCCGCTCCCGCCGCCACCCTCGGCCCTGCGCGCTGGGGTGGCCGCGGGGCCCAGGGGCTCGCCTCCCTCCCCTCCCCCCTGGCCTGCGTTCTCGGCGCTTCCTCCCGAGGGACCCCCGCTTCCCGCCGGCCCGGGGCCCCCAGCGCCCCGCCAGGCGCCCTCGCCGCCACCCACCACCCCCCCCCCCCGGCCGCCCGCCCCCAGCCAGGCCCCGCTGCCTCCTGAAGGTTACGCGACGCAGCCGCGGGGTGCGGGGGGCGCCCGCCCTCGCCGCCGCCTGCGCCGCCTGCGCCGCCGCCCACCCCAGCGCCCGCCGCGCCGCGCCGCGCCGGCCCGGCCCGGCCCGGCTGCCGGCTGCTGCCACCGCAATCCCCGCTCCTAAATCAGCGCGGGGAGGCGTCCCCTCCCCCCACCGGCTGCCCGGGCTCCCCGCGCCGCGATTGGCCGTGCGGGCGCCCCCCGCCCCGGGCCCCCCCGCTCCAGCTGCCGCGCCATTGGCTGCGGGTCTCCGCCAGCCTTTACATAAGCCCGGGCGCGCTCGAGTGGAGTTGTATAAAGCGAGCGAGCGGTGGCGGGGCGGGAGGCTCGAGGCCAGCCCGGGACCGGGGCTGGGAGCTGGAAGGCGGCGGCGGCGGCGGCGGCGGAGGCAGTGAGTGCCCGCGCTCCGACGCCCCCAGGCGGTGGGGCTGAGAGAGCCCCAAGATGGCTCCGAGCGCTGACCTCGGCGTGAGTACCCGTTCCCGTGCACCCACTCCCTCAGGCGGAGAAAGTTTCTCCCGCTCTGCGCGCCCCTCCCTACTCGCCCGCAGGGGTGGCGGGGATGCCGCCGGGGAACCGGGAAGACGGACACCGCCACTGAAGGCGGAGGCTGTGTGTCCAACTTGCGCAGGACTCGACCGGCGCGCGGAGCCTCCCCCGCGGGCTGGGGGCGAGGCGGGCGCGGGGCTGGAGGTGGAGGAGAGGTGGGAGCGGGGGTGTGCGGACGACAGCCCACTCAGCTGGCAGGGAAGGTTTTGGGGGCGCCCTGGAGGTCAGCCGTTTGGGGAGGGGGGCACTGGGGCTGCCAGGGGGGCGGAGCAGGTGAGGAAGGATGTGCTGGGGGTATTTGGGAGTCACCCAGCTGGGCTCAGCTCCGAGCCGGGGAAGCTACTGGTCTCGACCAGTGGTAGCTCACCCACTACGCTGCTAGGATGGGGAAGAGCCCCGGGGAGCCTGTGCTTCTTCCCCGGGGGAAGCCGAGCTCCTAGGCACAGCGCTCCGTGGCCGAGAGCTCCAGGAGCCAGCCCCGCGAGCAGCGTAGCCGCCAGCTGCCTTTGCTGGACCGAGGTGTGGTCTCCTCGCTCGCAGCCTGTTTCAGGCAAACCAGCTTCAGGCATTCCAGGGGGGAACGGGGGTCTTCCTCGGCCCTTGGGGGCACATGGAGGCTTTGATGGGGCAGCAGGCCAGACTTGGGGGCATGCCCAACAATGCAGCTCGCTTCTTCGCAGTACATACAGTAGTTGGGAACCCTGGTTAGTCCCGTTTCTGCAGAAACCAACTCAAGAGTCCAAAGTCATCCCAGCCTGGATGGGAGCCTCCCAGAGTGGTCGGGAAAGGCTCCTGGGGTTGGAGGGGGGTGGGGGCACTCCCCTTCCTCAGGGAATGACTAATGAATATTGCTGGCGCCTGTGGTGGAGTGTGCACCTAGTGTGGCTCCTGTGCGTCCCAGGAGGTGCTTCTGCTCTCCAGGCGGGACACGTTCTCGAGTCACACTTGAGATGTCTTCTGGGATGGGTGCAGGACTTCCCAAGTGAAGCCGGGTGGAAAAGAAGGGGAAAAGGTTCCAAGAATGGGGGACAGCTCTGTAGTGCCGCCTTGAATTTGGGGAACTCACGTGGGGAGACAAATGCTGCTGATGGGAGATTTTTTTACCCTGATGCCTTGGGGCTGGACATACCCAAGACTGAACCAGAGTGAATTCAGAGTCTTGCTGTACGTCACTCTTGGCCCTGAGGAAGGGGATGATGGAGGATGGAAAAGTGGGAACATGGTAGTTCTTCCAATATACCTTTTGAGGAAGCATTTTCTCTCTCTCTGGCTTAAGAACATCATTCTGGCAGCAGGTCCCAAAGTCAATTTAAGAAGCAATGAAGGGGGTTTAGGGTCTTGAGGCTGGCGCAGTGGACCACAATTAGAATATTCTGGTTTCCAGTTGGCACTGATGGACTCTGGAGAAGGTCAAAGGCATGCTCCTCAGTTGGGGTATATCCTTCACCTGTATACCATTCCTGAACATGAGTGGGTGTTTTGAAGTCCTAGAGGAGCTGCTTCAACCTGGAGATCTTTTAGGGGGGTTATCAGTCCATAACCCCAGACCCAGCTCCATTCTCTGCCTGCAGTCAACGTTTTCTGCTACATTTCCCAACACCTTCTCTCCAATGTGGATTTGTGCAGCGAAATACCTGCTTGTTGCTCTTTCTTCCCTTCTCTCCATCTGGGTTGCACCTGGTGTTCTGAACCCTGATGTTTATTTTGTGGCATCTTGATGTTTGCTTAAGATGTCCCATCCTGCACAGGTTGCCTGTAAATGTGTGGACCAATAGTCTGTGTAATTCTAGGGAGTGAAACATACGCTGTTGTGGAGAGAGGACCAGGGACCACAAAGGCAGTACTATGAAAGTGCTTATGACAGTCTCCTGTTCTCAATCTTCCTTGCTGCCTGCTGAAGCGATCAGGGGTTAAAGGTGAAGCAGGGTTCTTGGTGTCCAGTAGGGGGCGCCAAAGGCACCCAGGTCAAGACTTTCCCACTTCTTGCTGTTCACTGACCATGGTAACTAAACCTCTAAGCAAGCCGAGACCACAGCCCCCAACCCTCACCTTCATGATTGAAGCCCTTCTACCACAGGCTTCCTGGACATCAGGTGGTCCTGTCATCTCAGGTGCAATGGGGCAGATGCACGTACAACATTCCAAGGACAGAGAGCTAGTACTCAGCCCCACCTGCTCTCTGAGATCATTCCTTTGTGCTTGGTTCTGGTGTGTCCTTTGAACTTGTTAGCAGCTCCTGGAGTCCAAGAGCATTAGGGATAGAAGGGAGGATCCTTGAAGAGCATCTAGTCCAACCTCATCCCATCCCCAGCACTCACATGCATACTTAATTTACAGATGAGAAAGCTGAAGCCCAGTGAAGGCGAGTGTCTGGTCCAAGGTCACAATGGCTCTTTGATGGAAGACACTGGATGAGGTTTCAGGATTTCCAGTTCTCTGCTCAGAGCTCTTTCCACTCTGTGACCTGCTTCCTCCCTTTTTACTATGGAGATGGACGTGTGTTCTTGGCACACTAGGTACTCGTAGCTGCTGACATTGGTCAATTAATAAAATTAGGAAATTTGGGGAAATTGTCTTCAAATCAATTATTCAGAGTGAGGAGCAGATAAAGTTCTTGTAATGTACATATGCAGGTAATAGAAATTCCTAATCGTTTTTTTCCCTTTCGTCCATTATCTTATCTCATTATTCCAAGCAGTCTTTTAGGCAGAGACAAAGCAACTCCAGTTCTCCGTCCATGCATGTAGGAATCAGAAGTGCCCAGTCCCTCTCTGTGGCCTTGAAACCCAAGTCAAAGCTCTTCCTTTCTTTCACAAAGGCGTGCTGGAGTAGGGTCTCCCTGTCCTGCATCATACCACTGCCGCTGACACCTCCATTACTCAGATACTGGGTGGAGTGGAGAGTTCCCAACAGTTATTTGCCCATTTCCCCATCTTTGCTGCTCCCAGCTCAAGGTCAGAGTGCTAGGATGTTCTATTTTTGCAAAATCCTCGTATTAGGGCTTCTTGGGTGACCTGGAAGATGCTACCATTTCCACTGCCCTTTTTCTGTTCTGTAAGTCTGACTGTCGACATCTGAGCTGGGCCCTGGGAAGGAGGTTTGCTGAGTAGCCTGTGGGCCGCCCCTCCGTTTCCTCTCCCCACCCCGTTCCTTTGCGCACTGCATGGAGCTCCTCTGGGTTCCTCCCAGAGCCTCAGCAGACTTGGTGGCGACCCTCAGAAGGAACTAGTGCCTGCCAAGCCCCAGAATTCTGAGAGCCAGATCCCCTTCTGTCCCTAAAGCTCACCCAAGGGATGCTTGTTGCCAGGGAAGATGCTTGAGTTTCCTCTTCTCCTCCAGGCTCACAGGCAAGTTGGGTCTTAGTCTTCAAGGGGGGAGGGAGGTAGTAAGATTACGTGGACCACCAGACAGCAACAGCCCCTCCTTTAAGAAGTGGGGTTCTGAGAGACCGTGCTTGAGATCCACGCCAGCTCCCAGCTCTAGCTGAAGAAATGTGCCTGCATTCCCAAGGCTTGGTCTAGTCTGGATAAGGAGAGGAATATAATTACGTAAAATATGGCTGTAGCATAGGATCTCTAGATTTTGGTTTAATGGAGGAGAGGACATAGAGTTTGAGAAGTGGCATTAGACCCTGAGAAATCAAGAAGCCACTCGTTTCACGAGCCCCACTGGATGGCTGACCCTTACCTTACTCTCGTTGGGAAGGCAATCCGTGGAGTAGAAAGGACACAGGCTTAGGATCTGGCTCCCCCATTTACTGGCTTAGAGACTTTGGACAAACTGCCTAACCTCTGCATGCCTCAGTTTCCTCCTCTGCAAAATGGTGCAGATGGCAGCCCTGTGATGAGGGTAGGATAGACAGTGAAGAGCAAGGAAGATAGTCTCTAACATGCCTCTGCCCTCAGTAAGACATAAAAAGGTATTCAGCTGGAAGGGGATATTGTTGTGGGATCACTGGGAACCACACCGAGGCTTCCTTTTCCAAGCAAGCGAGGCCGAGTGTCCAGGTTTGCATATCAGCCCTCTGCTCACAGCAACATCTGGGCTGATGGACAAGGCCTTCCTGGCAGGGCTCCCTCCTTGCCTTCTTCCTTCCCCCACCTTGGGGCTTCGTTTGGGGGTTCTGCCATACTTGGGGAAAAGAAATTTTACAGGTCCCAGGATAATTCTGAATGTGATGAAGGGCCCTGAGCTATTGATTCCTAAGGAAGGATCTTTGTGCTGGGAGAAGCCTTCCCCGAGCCCAGTGATTTAAGAGTGCTGACAAATCTGTGCTCACCGAGCCTCCTGCAGGCTGCAGATACAGGCTTCCAGGCCAGCCGGGGCTCTGCGAGGGATTTCTGGGGAGCCTGGCTGGTTGCTTAGGGGACATAAACCTGTGAACTCTCCTTAGGAAAAAGTATGAAATCAATTGGCTTATTATCACACCCAACACACCCTGGACCACATAGGGCAGTTAAGAAATGAGAAGCAGCAAAGGACTTGGAGGCTGTATTTGAAAACCATACAGAAAGGTGTGAAGGGTTTGGGGACAAGAAGTTCACACTGAACCACTCGTGATCTTGACCTTATTGAAGCTCTTTGGCACTGACTAGGGGGCCTACTTTGTCTCCCAGACATTTGGCAGTATCTGGAGATACTGGTTGTCACCACTGGGCTAGAGAGTGCTACTACCATCCAATGGGTAGAGGCCAGGGTTGAGGCTAAATATCCTATAATGCGTAGGACAGCCCCCCAACAAAAAAATCAGCCTAAAATGTCAGCAATGCCAGGCTGCGGAACCTGGACTGGAGCAGTACCACACAGAATCGTAGCATGCTAGAAATGGGAGGAATTTCAGATGCGTTCTCATCCCGCTCTCCCATTTCACAGTTGAGAACACTAAGATCTAGAGAGGTAAAAAAACTAGCAAGGGTCCTACAGCAAGCGGGCGGCCATGCTGGTCTGGAACTCAGATCTGCTGTTTGCTGAGACCAACTTACAGACTCTCTCAAAGATGTGAAGATTCACTGTGAGCTGTGAAAACACTTAGAAAATTATAAAGAGACTATTATTAATATTGCTATTATTAAGAATTTGGGAGTTTGGAAAGTTCTATTTCTGACTGTGCCACTGACTCATTGTGTAACATTGGGCGCATCATTCCCCCACCCCCAGGCCTCTTTGAGTGTGTGTGTGTGGGGATGGCGGGTGGTCTTAGCAAATGGTAAGTACATCATAATCATTATCTTTAGAGAAAAGTACAAAGATTTGCCCTTCAAAAACCCTAGGCACTTAAAAAGGAGAAGATAAAAATTTTCCTTGAAAGACATCATGTTGACTTCGTAAGAAGCAAAGCGTTTTCTTCTTGGAAAAATTCCAGTACCCTGGCCCTGTAAGTTGGTTCCAGCCCAGGAAATCTGATCAACATCCGGAGGACAAACTGATAGCTCCACAAATGACAAGCGATTGGATTTGTCCCCACTCCCTCCGGGAAGGGGAGGTGGGAACTTCTTCACCCTTTCCTGCTCAACCCTCTTGGCACAGGGAAGTTCTGCAAAGAACTTCACTGGAGGGTTGAGAAGGAGTGTCATTAATTAGTAAAACCTTGTTTACTTAACAGACAAATTCTTAAAGATCTCTTCCAAGGGACGTTTTGACATATTACTTTAATTAGCCACAGAAGAATTGCAAGTACAGAGAGTGTATAAAATGACCCTTCCTGTTGTTTCTAGTTACTGTTATCTTTGTTTGCACCCAACAAGTACAGTGACAAGGTCATGGGAATCACCGCTGAGCTCAAGGTGTCCCGTTGACCAAGGGAGAGACTGTGGGGACTTCCACCCTAACAGCAGCCTCCACCTGCCTGGAGAGCAGCCCCCAAGTGGAGCTTCCTCCCTCGGCATCCCTTCCCTGCCTTCCTTTGATGTCTTCTTTATAAGGACCTGTTGTGCCAGGTGAATCCTGACTCAGCTGTCTGAGTAGGAAACAGGCCTGGGAGCCCCATCCCCACCTAAATGGGCAGAAAAGCTCCTTCAAGATTGATAGGAGCGGCCTCGGTTGGTGTTTTTCACTGAAGGCCCATCTCTGGTCTCGCTCTCTGTGCGCTGAGGATTGGAGGTAGACAGTCACTTGAGTCTCTCCTTAGAGGATCAAGGTTACACTCTGGTCAATCCCTGTAATCAGAGGAGCTAAGCAGACAGGCCCTTTCCGTCACCTACAGATTCGTTGTCTAAGTGACGTCGCATTCCCTTTCATCCTGGTCTCTAAGAACAGACTTTCTTGGAAATCGTAATCATGCACCTCTCCTCTGAGAAGCTATATATGTCCAAGGAGGCTTTTGCAAGTGGGGACACAAGAGTCCCTGAGAAGGAGAAATACTGCCTCGTAAGCAATGTCAAGGCAGGCACTGTGTCTTTTGTTCTCAGCCATAATAACCTCAGTGCCTGGCATGGTGCTTGGCACATGGAAGAACTCCGTGGCTGCTTGAATAAATAAGTGAATGTGGGTGGCTGTTCTGGGGCAGAGGTGACTCTTGGTATGAAAGCGGATCTCCAAACTGGCCAGTCTTCCTTCTGGCTCCTTCTTCCCAGAGGGCTCTAGGGACCTCAAGGTCCCACTGCTCAAGCAAGGGTTGAGGAGTTCCGGCAGGGCCCACCCTACAAGGTGGTGGCAGGCTCTGAGCCTTGGGCAAGGCTGAGTTTCTCCTCCTCTTTACCACCCTCCACGCGCTCACTCCCCTTCCCTCCACCTTCCCACCAGGCTGCTGCAGGGAAGCTCAGTGTAAGTATGACTTTGCTTTCAGCTGATAGAATAGATGAGAATTTGGATTTCCACTGAAGACAGACTAGGGAGGGAATCACTGCTTCACCAAAAGATTCCCAGGGGCATGCTTCTAAATAGCAAGGTCCACTAATGCATTTTAAGTGATTTAGGAAAAAAACAAAAAATCCCTGACCCGTAGACTCTTAGGCCTGGAAAAGAAGTCTGGAGGTCGTCCAGTGCCATGCCACTGCCCTGCCCCAGGACGCCAGTCCCCTCTGTGAAACTTTTCAGAAGCTCACTCACTTTTCAGAAGCACAGCCTGCCCGTCCTGAACACTGCTGCCCCAAATCTAAATCGCTCTTTCTCATTAAAAACAATTTTTTTTAATAAAATGCAAGTCTGATCATGTCTTAGCCAACGCCAAACCCTCTCCCATGGTATGACTCCAGGCTCCTGACCTTGCAGGCTCCACAGGCCACAGCTGCTGCCTCCACCTTTTCCCACACCCTGCACTCCACACCCCCGACCCTGCATTCCAGCAACAACTGCCTTTGCCTAGTGCACCCAAGCCTTGATCTGTAAATCCACCTGGAATGCAGCTCCCTTGGAATCTCAGTTTTCCTTCCTTCCTTCCTTCTACCTGCCCTTCCTACCCGCCTCCCTAGACAACTCCTCTTACAGGCTGCAGCTGCACGTTGTACCTGTTGCTGCTCTGAGCTTATCCCTCCGAGTTGTGCCTCACCCCTGCTCGACTATAAGCTCCTGGAGGTCAGGAGCCATGCCTTAGCTGTCATTTCTGACCTGGCCCATGGGCATCTACTGTTTGAGCATGCATGTGTATGTATATGTCAGTAAACGGAGGGGTCCTGTGTGTGGAAGGCAGTGCTGAAGAAGCCAAAGAACTCCACCAGCCTCCCTAGACAAATGAGTCACAGAAAGAAGCCTATCTCTCGAAGTCTGACAGTCAGTCCCCAGGCATTCCATTCAACTTTGGCAACTACTTCTGGAAGGGGAGTACCTGGTGGGCCTGGGCTCCCCCTCCTGAACTGCATTCCTTCATTCAACATTTGTTAGCAGTAGTAATAGTGTGATTGCTGTTACCGTCACCTACCATGTACGGACTTTGTGTTTGCCAGGCACTGTGCTCAGCACTTAACAGGCATTATCTCATTTCATTTCCCGTTTCACAGACTAGGGAGTCTAAGCAATTAACAATACTTCTGAGGCACCTGCTGTGTGCCCTGTGCGCAAGGCTAGGAGACTCCATTTGTCCTCTCACTTTCGGTAACCCCGTTTCATTAGCCTGCTAGTCTCTGTGGCACCTCCTAGCCTGGGTCCCCTGAGTTTTCCTCTGGCTTTTCTGGAGCAGGACCAAGTCTGCTTCCTATCCGTGAGTGCAGCTGCAGGCAGCATGTGGTGTTTTCCCCAGGTAGAGGGAAAGAGAAGGAAACCTTATATTTTCTGGGTGCTGGGGAAGATGCATAGGACTTGGTGGCCCCTCAGGTGGGGGGCGGCGGGGGGGGGGGGCGCAGATTCCGAAAGTCTAGCATTTGGCAATGCAGAAGATGAGGACAGAGACAAGGTGGAGAGACACCCATGACTGAGGCCTCAGAACATATACTCCGTGGGGCAAGGCCTTTTGTTTGTTCTCAGTTGTCTTCCCAGTGTTGGGCACAGTGCCTGACACGGTGTGGGTGTGCGGGAATATGGAATGAATAAATGAGTGAGTGACTGAGGGGCACCTCCAGCTTTCTCTCCCACTTGGGCACAGTATTTGCTTCCCAGCTGGCATCTCAGCTTCCAGCTGCACCCTCCCATGGCTTCCTCCACACCCCACTGCTACACTGGGCTTTCTAACACACCACCCCCAGCTGGGTGGTTCCCTAACCCACTCTGGCTAGTACTGCTCATGAGACCGCCTCTCTTTTCCAGCCTCCCCAGCCACCCTCCTTCCCAAAGATTGCCCTGCCCCATCCTGTGCTCCAGCCACACAGAGCCTCATTGCACAGCACAAGCCTGCTTGTCCACGCCTATGCCGGCCCCTCAGCCCGGGACACTTTCTCCACCTTCTCCCCTTGGTCAACTCACCACTGCCTCTCTCTTGGGCCCCCCCGCTGCCACCGCAGGCAATGGTGCTTGCTCCTTCCACTGCGTTCCCATCTCACTTGGTTTAAGACAAGTTTGGTATAGTGAGAGAAGGTGTCTGTCTAGTGTAGTGTCCAGAATACCAATTCTGGAGCCGGTGTGCTTAGACACAAAATCTGGCTCCACTACATACTAGCTTTGGGACCTTAAGCAGGTTACTTAACCTCGCTATGCCTTTGTCTCCTCATCTGTGAAATGGGGTCAGCAGCAACACCTACCTCACAAGGTTACTATGAGGATTGAATGAGATCATCTCGGCGAAGGTTTAGAGTAGTGCCTGGCACCTAGTCAGTAGTTAGGTAAGTGTTAATATTACTAGCCATTCCTCATGTGGTACTTGTTATGCAAAATTGCAGTGGAAATCTGTTTGCCTGGTGTACAGAGTCCCATGAATTAAGCTAAAGAGAGATGTGATCAGTTCGGAGATTAGAAACAGAGCTCTGACAGGCATGTGGAAGTGGGGGAGCTGAGCGGAAGGGGGTAGTTAGTATTGCCACTGTTCGGGTGAAAGACAGAGGAGCCGATCTCCGGCAGTGGGGGTGGAAAGAACGGGCAGTTTTCAGAAATATCCACGGAGCAGCATGGACGTGGTGATCCAGCAGGTGTGAGGAATGAGGAAGAAGCAAGAACCAATTATGACACCGCATTTCCAACCGGAATGACGGTGTTGGGGTTGGAAGGGGCCCAATGAAGAGCATCCCCCCTCCTTACTCAGGTTCAGAACCAACTGAGAGAGAGAAGGGGGGAGGAAAAAGGGAGGAGAGAGGCAAGCCTCAGGCAGAGATTAGAATGCCACGGTCACTACAGATACCGCTGTTTGGAAGGCCAGGCTTCAGAGTGGGGTCTGTGGGGCACCTCACTGCGGCCCTCCCTGCGGGTGGGGGAAGGGCTGAGCCTGCCTGACCCACCTCAGCACTGGGCAGAGAGCAGCCTCTGCAGGGAGGCAGGTCCATAAAGGGCTCTCCTGCCCAGTTCTTGCACACTGACCGGTCTGTGAGTCCCTGCCCAGGCCCTCAGGAGGAGGAGTTGGGGGGAGAAAGGAGGCTGGGAATGCTGCACCAGCACTGGAGGTTCTCAGTCGCACCCTGTTGGTGATTTGGGCTGGACACTTCTTTGTTGTGGGGGCGGTCCTGTGCACCCTAGAAAGTTTGGCAGCAGCCCTGGCCTCTACCCACTAGATGCCAGTGGCACCCCCCTTCCCTGGTCTGACAACCAAAAATATCCCCAGACATTGACAGATACTCCAGGGAGCAGGTGGGGAAGCAAAATTGCCCCCAGTTGAGAACCCTTGCTCTAGGCAAGTGGAAGGTCTTCTGGATGGAAACTTCCGGACTGGGAAATTAATGCTTCCTCCCAACTCATGATCAGGGGATTGGGGCCTTTAAATAGGCAGTGCTAGGGGCGCCTGGGTGGCTCAGTCAGTTAAGTGTCTGACTTCGGCCCATGAGTCATGATCTTACAGTTCATGGGTTCAAGCCCCGCGTCGGGCTCTGTGCTGACAGCTCAGAGCCTGGCGCCTGCTTTGGATTCTGGGTCTCCCTTGCTCTCTGCCCCTCCCCCACTAGTGCTCTGTCTCTCCCTGTCTCAAAAATGAATAAAAAAGTTACAAATAAATAAGTAAATTAATAGACAGTTCTAGAAGGCCAGGAAGGCCAGGGTGGCTTAACAGCCGGGTCCTCCACACCTTTGGGTCTGCCCTCTGCTCCTTCTCTCCTTCCTCTCCTGTCTGCTACCTCCTTAACATCTTTAACCTGTGGCTACAGCACCTACAGCACCCTATCTGTGTGGAAGCACTCCAGTCCCCCCCGCCCCCCCCCCCCCGCCGAGCTAAGTTAGGTTTCTCTTTGTGCGTCCTCTTCCATGGCACCCTTCACCCTGTACTGCAAATGTTGACTTCCTCCCTGTGACCTTAGTGCTGCCAAGCAGAATCCCAGGCTCATCGCGGGGCCACAGGGAGTGTCGCTATGGGTAAATAAACCAAGACGGCTTCTGTTGCCTCTTCTCCAAAGATGCCTTAGTTCCAAGCCCTCCTCCGTGGGACTCTGCATAGATTTGGTGGCCCAGCCTGCACAGGGCACAGTGACCCCGCAGCTGTCTTTCTCCCTGGAGCCTCTGCCCTCTTACAGTGTCTGGAAAGGGTCTGGGCTCCCTGCTCCTCTCTAACATCCGAAGCATCCAGAGCTCTTTTGTAGAGTGAGACTCTGCCCTCCTACAACGTCTGGAAAGGGTCTGTGCTCTCTGCCCATTCCCAACATCTGAAGCATTCCGGGCTCTTCTTTTGTGAGATCTCGGGGTGGTGCCCTTGGCTCTTTCGATAATTGCTAAAGAACTGCTTGCCCTGAAAATTGTCCTGGAAGCCTCTCCCCACAGCCGCCTGACCCCACATCCGAGATCTAGGTTGCTTGGTTACCAGTTTTCAGACCCAATTCAGGAAAGTCCCAAGGCTGCAGAAAACTGAGTTTGGCTGCATGTGACCCCCAGCCAATGTCTAAGGACGATCTAACCTAACACTATCCGTGTGAAAGGAAGGGAAACGAGTGGTGAGCAGCGCTGCCCTGCCTGGCCCCCGGCAGGTGCTCACTCGCTCACCTAACCCTTGAAACCTTGGTGTGGCATATGATTCCCACCTCACAGATGAGGACACTGAAGATCTGAACAATTAAGGAACATGCCCCAGGTCCCAGTTTGTGGGGCGGGGCGGGTGTTGAGATCCAAATCCAGGTCCCTGACTCCAGGCTTTGGGTTTTTCTTTCCCTCTTTTTATCCCGCTGAGGATTGCTCAAGAAGTTTGCTTAGAGAGCTTTTTTTTTTTTTTTAATTATTATTACAAAGCAATTCTTCTCACTGCCTGAAACACAAGTTCTGCGATCTCTTGCCCTTGTTAAGACAGACCCCTCTCTGCCCCTGCCCGCTCCTCCCCTGCAGGCGCAGCCCATGTTCCTTATCTAGCTAGGTACAGGTACCCTGGCCCCACTCCCCCACCTGCTCAAGCTTTGCCTTTGGGAGTCAGCCTCGCCTCCTCCAGGCCGCTCTGCCCCTACGTCCGCCCTTTGCACTCACACGCTTAACCTACCGCTCGGCACCACTCAGCGCTCGAATACATAGTAGGCACTTAATACCCGAGCATTCAAGAAAACAAAAAAATTCAGTTCAACCTACTTTTTAATTCTATTTTTAACTTCTCCACGCTCTCCCACAAGATTCAGATGTTCACAGTGGTGTGACAGGAGGTTTCCCAAGTCAGCCATGTAAAATGTGAGGTCACTCCGGGTGCCTGCTGTGCCGCTGCTTCAGGCGGTCCCATCCCGCTCGGCTTTCCTCCCCAAACTCCGCATCTCACGTCTTCCTTTGACATTCTCTAGCTAAGCAGGCTTTCTTAGATACTTCAACAAGCTGCTGACGAATTTTGGTAGCAGAAACATTTTTCACTTTAAATCAGATTGTAGCTTACACTCCCGGATATCTGAGGACCATGCGCCTGGGGCAGTGGTTCTCAGCCCAGGCTGCCCATCAACATCATCTGGGGAGCTTCTAAAAATATGCAGTACCCAAGCCCACCTCAGACCGATATAATCAGAACTGGGTGAAGGAGCTGGGCCACAGTGTGTTTCTAAGCACTGCCCAGGTGATTCTGTTGGCCAGCTAGGGTTTAGAATCGTTGGTCCAGAGCCTTGCTACTAAAAGTGAAGTCTGCAGACCAGCAGCAGAGGCATCCTGTGACGTTTTGTTAGAGTGCAGAAACTCGGGCCCCACCCCAGACCTACCGAATCAGAAACTGCATTTTACCAAGATCTTCAGGTGATCTGTAAGCACGTTACAGTTTGAGAAGCATTGCTTTCGGGAAAGAACAGTTTTTAAATAAGTGTTTGACAAGTTGCAAGCCATTTCTGCCGGTTCACATTATCATTTGGACATATTCCTTCCTTTGTACATTTAACAAATAATAATTGAGCACCTACTAGTACCAGGCACTATGATGGTTTTTAAGAACACATTGGCATGCATCTCTGTCTTTTTTTTTTAATATTTTTTTTACGCTTATTTATTTTTGAGACAGAGAGAGACAAAGCATGAACGGGGGAGAGTCAGAGAGAGGGAGACACAGAATCTGAAACAGGCTCCAGGCTCTGAGCTGTCAGCACAGAGCCCGACGCGGGGCTCGAACTCACGGACCGTGAGATCATGACCTGAGCCGAAGTCGGCCGCTTAACCAACTGAGCCACCCAGGCGCCCCATGCATCTCTATCTTGCCTGCAAATTCCTGCCCATGCCCCATTTTCTGTAAGCCTTTGATGGTAGCTATCTCTTTTCTCCTTGACCTGACCCCCCTCCAGTTCCAACCCTTCCCCTCTTCTCACTGTTTTGCAAAAACTGGAGTCAGAAGCCTTTTTTGTCACTCCATATCAAGTGTGGTAATTTAACTTCAAGCTGAAGACAGCTAGTACTTTGAGCGTATAAGGATAAACTGAGCCTGCAGCCCTGTGGATTGCATAACCCTCCCTTGATTTCAGCTCCTTAGATCTGGAGACAGAGGAGAAGGTTCTGGAACTAATCGCGTACCTTCACTGTAGTATATACCCTGGTTTCTGGCCTGGGAGCTGTGGGATAGCTGTTCCTCGCTATTCAATGTGCAGTTTGTAGACTGGAGCCATTGACGTCACCTGGGAACTTGTCAGAACTAGAGAATGTTGGACCCTACTACAGATCTACCTAGTCAGAATCTGCATTTTAACAAACCCCCAGATGATTCGTATGCACATTAAAGTTGGAGAAGTACTGAAGCACTCGTATAGAATAGCGTTTCTTAAATTTTGTGACATATTATGATCACATGGGAGCTTTTAAAACTCTGATGCCCCTGCTGCAGCCGGTGCGAGTTAAGTGGGAATCTCTTGGTATGAGACCAGACATCTATATTTTTTTATTGTGCTAATATATATCAAGAGAACATAAAGTTTGCCACTTTAGCCATTTTTAAGTGTACAGGTCAGTGACACTGAGTGCATTCACATTGTTGTGCAACATCACTATCATCCGTCTCTAAATTTGTCATCTTCCCAAACTGAAACTCTGTATCCATTAAACACGAACTCCCCGTTTCTCCTGTCCCCACCAAGCCCTGGCGGCCAGCATCCTATTTTCTGTGTCTGTGAACGTGACTACCCTGGGTACTGCATCTGAGTGGAATTATAGATTATGTATCCTTGTGACTGGCTTACTCCACTTAGCATAATGTCTTTGCAGTTTATCCATGTTGTAGCATGTGTCAGAATTCTCTTCCTTTCCAAAGGTTCTAGTATTCCATTCTATGTATAGACCACATTTTGTTTCCCCATTTGGACTCTTGGGCTGCTTCCATCTTTTGGCTATTGTGAATAATGCTGCTGTGAACATGGGTGTAGAAATATCTGTCTGAGTCCCCTCTTTTAGTTCTTTCCAGTGTAAACTCAGAAGTGGGATTGCCGGATCACATGGCAATTGTATTTGGGGCTTTTTTTGAGGCACTGCTACATAGCAGTTTTCCGCAGTAGCTGTACCATTTTACATTCCCACCAGCAATACACAAAGGTCTTACTCCTCCACATCTTCACGAACGATTGCCATTTTCCATCTTTTTTGTTTTTTTGTTTTGTTTTGTTTTGTTTTTTTTTTTACTATAACCATCCTAATGGTATGAGTGGTCTCTTACTGTAGTTTTGATTTGCATTTCCTTCATGGTTACTGATGTTGAGTGTCTTTTCACATATTACTTGGCCATTTGTATATCTCTTCTTTGGAGCAGTGTCTATTCAAGTCCCTTACCCATTTTTAATTGGGTTTTTTTGTTGTTGTTGAGTTGTAGGAACTCTTTATATATTCTGGATTTCAATCCCTTATCAGATGTATGATTTGCAAATATTTTCTCCTGTTTGGTGGGTCACTTTTTTGCTCTGTTGATAGTGTCCTTTGATGTGCTAAAGTTTTAAATTTTGAGGTAATCCATTTTATCTGTATTTTCTTTTGTTGTGTGTACTTTTGGTGTCATGTCCAAGAAATCATTGTTGGACAACAGTATTTTTTAAAAACTCCCCCAGTGATTCTAGTATACAGCTACAGCTAAGCAGTGTTTCTTAAACTTTAACGTGCATTTGTGTCACCTAAAGTCTTATTAAAATGCATATTCTGGGGGTGCCAGGGTGGCTCAGTCAGTTAAGCATCTGACTTTGGCTCAGGTCATGACCTCATGGTTCATGAGTTTGAGCTCCACGTCCAGCTCTGTGCTGTCAGCTCGGAGCCTGGAGCCTACTTCAGATTCTGTGTCTCCCTCTCTCTCTGGCCTCCCCTGCTCACACTCTCTCTCTCTCTCTCTCTCTCTCAAAAATAAATTAACACTGGGGTGCCTGGGTGGCGCAGTCGGTTAAGCGTCCGACTTCAGCCAGGTCACGATCTCGCGGTCTGTGAGTTCGAGCCCTGCATCCGGCTCTGGGCTGATGGCTCAGAGCCTGGAGCCTGTTTCCGATTCTGTGTCTCCCTCTCTCTCTGCCCCTCCCCCGTTCATGCTCTGTCTCTCTCTGTCCCAAAAATAAATAAACGTTGAAAAAAAAATAAATTAACATTAAAAATTTTTTAAATAAAAATTAAAAAATAATAAAATGCATATTCTGACTTATTAGGTCTGGCGTGGGGCCCAAGATCCTGCATGTTAACAAACTCCTGGCTGATGTTGATGCTGGTCTGGCGAGCAGTCTGTGTAGCCATGGTTTAGAGGAGCACTTGAGGGATTTCTTTCATGTGAGCCCTGAGAGTAGAAGGGGATATTATCCAGACCTTTTCCTGAGTTTCTTCATGATAAAGTGCGTGTTCTCCCTGCACCATGGGGGAGGCTGTCCACTGCGGGGTGATTTCAGATTCCAATCAGATGGCTGATTCCTCTCTGGCCTTGGCCCCTGTGGGTGAACTACTGTAGAATCCTGCCAAAAGCTGTTTTGTTCAAAATATGTTCAATATGCTCAGAAAAGAAAATCACACAGGTTGGTCTGAAATTTTTGGAAAGAGCTAGGGAGAAAAACTACTGAAGGTCTGCTTCTAAAAAAAAAAAAAATCCTTTAATTCATCATAGAATTTTAGAGCTGGGAAGCACCTTTAGAGTCTATTCCAAACCTTCATTTTGGAGAAGAAAGCTGGGACCCAACAAGGCTGTGACTTGTTCAAGGTCACCAAGCAAAATAGAGGTCAACCCATAAGTGTATTACTTCTTTTTAGTCTTGCTTTAGGGTATTTATCTGGAAATGGTTAACACAGAGTAGCTACCTCTTTCATATGGCTCCTTTAATTAAAAGTTCACCTTTTCACAGAAAAGGTGAAAATCAACAGGCTGGATCAGGCTTCTTGCCTCTCGTGGCCTTCATTAGAAAATTTCTACCAGTTGCTTGTATTACCCTAATAGGGGTACCTGCCTCTCTGGTGGCAGTGACCCAAATTGCAGGAATGGTGCCCAGGAGGGACTACCTAGCTCCTAGAAGGTATACCCAATGCCACTTTCTCTTCTGTGTCCATTGAAAACCTTGTAATCTGATCACAGTACTCTTTCAATCCACTACCAATCAATTGGATCTGGCTCTCAGGTTGAAACTCATTTGCTGTCCCTATAATAGAGGTCATACCTTGAAAAGACCAGTGACCTTCAGATCCACCTTACATTTCTGCATGTCTACACTGGTTATTAAATACTCTTTAGCTTCTCATTTTTACCACCAGCTGCTCATTAATCCAATTATAAGTTTCCTTCATCCAACCAAACTTCCTGCCGAGTGGCAGAACTTTCACAGTGATGCATTTGCCTTCAGTGATTAGACAGGCCAGTAGAAGATACTGTCTTGTTCAGACATCTCTGTAATTTAGACTTGACCTCACTCTGACAGTGCAACACCCAACATGTGCCCTGTGAACAGGCTCCAAGAGCCTCCTTCCCAGGAAGGCTCACTGAGATTAGTTTCTACCCGGCACTTGGAGCCCTGCCCCCTGGGTCTCTCTCCGGCCTCACCAGCAAGGCATTAGAGAGGCTTCTGAATCATGTTTGACTGTGAAGGCAGTGCCTGGGCCCCTCATTTGAGTTTCTGGGTCCTGAACTGAGGCTGGCTCATTTGCTGGCAGGAGTGTCTGTCTCCGTATGGGAAGCCAGCCTCCCCATCTTCTTCATTAAGACCTCAGCCTCACTCAGCCTTGTTCTCAGCTGCCAGACGCACCAGCATGCCAGCAGGAAAAGTTCCATCAAGAAGGGGTCTGCTGCCTTCGAAGGCAGGAAGGCCCCACTTTGCCTGCAAGACCGGACCTACAGCCTTCATGGGACTTGTTCCAGGAGGGCCTTTAGAACACTCTGAGTTCTGATTCCAGGCCTCCAGGCAGAGTCTCAGGGTGGTGCCATCTGTAGCGCACACAAAGAGAGGGTGGAGTCCTTCTACCTCCTTGGCCGTTCTCATCAGTCTCCTGGGTGCATGTCACCAGCTCCCATGGCCCCAGGCTGCTCGGCAACACCCTGAGTTATGTTAGAGATATAATAATGAATTATACAATGGATTATACATAATTAATTTATAATAAAACACGCACACAATGGTTTAATTTCTCCAAGTGAATGATGTACCACCCGCCAGATCCTGCTGGAATACATTCCCTAACTGACTGCTTCCTGATCTGGAGATGATGGCCAGCTGCCCTAGGGAGGGACCTTGGCCAGAGGAACCTGCCAAGTCTCAGACTCACTCCAGGCTACCTCTGGGGTATCTCCCATAGAAGGATAATCCTTCACTGCCTCTATTGTTGTTCTAGACCAGGGTACTCATTTGGGCTCGCTCCATACCTGGACTATTTGAAAGTGGTTATTTTGTACATTCCCCCAATCTTTCTTTCAGAGTATGGGAGATGCTTATATATTTATACTCGACCATTCCTTCCTTCCTTCATTCACTCAAGTGTGTATTGAGTGCCTATTATGTGTCAGCCCCTGTCCTTGGCTCGATGCCAGCGAGTTAGCAAAGCACAAAGATTCTTGCCCTGGTGGAGCTTGCATTCTAGCAGAGGGAGACAGATGATAAATAGTAACCACAATGAATAAGTAAATTACGCAGTATGTTACACAGTGAAAGGTGCTAAGAAAAAGATAAAGCAGAGCAGGATAAGTATGATCAGGTGTGATGCAGGCAGGCTGCAGTCTTAAACATGGTAGTTAGGGCAGGTCTTAGGGGAAAGTGGCAGCCTAGGAATTGCCAAGCCCTCCGTGAACGGGGGAAAGGTACTTATGTGCCTACTCTGGGCTATTTGGTTATCAGAACTTGCAGTAACATTCGTAACTTTTGGTTTCAGGTGTTCAGGATGTTATTGTTCCTGCTGCTGCTGCGGTTTCTGCCCCCCATTGAGGGGTCCCAGCGTGCTGAACCCATGTTCACTGCAGTCACCAGCTCGGTCCTGCCCCCTGACTATGACAGCAACCCCACCCAGCTCAACTATGGTGTGGCAGTCACCGATGTGGACCATGATGGAGATTTTGAGATCGTTGTGGCAGGGTAAGTGCCTCCTACCCTGAGTTTGACAGGTGTATTAGTCAGCTTTTGCTGTGATAAGGCTGAGTAACAACTACCAAAAGCCAGTGGCTTGCAACAACACATATTCCCACCCATAGGTCTCAGCTGGGCTCAGCTGGGGCTCTAGTATGCCATGTCCTTGCCTTTTGCTATAGCGGGGAGAAGATGGAGCATGGATGGTTTTTCAGAAAGAGAATTTGAATACTCTGCTTCAAGGCATTCTCTTCATGTTTTTAAACTTCCTTAGTTATACAAACATTACTTCCTTACCAGTGTAGACATCCCTACATAGGAGTGGCTTAAAGGTGACAATTATGATAGATTGGGATGCTCAAAGCTGCCTTTGCACAGTATCTTCCATAAGACCAAGAAAACATTAATTGTCCACTTCAAAGAAGGGAGGAAGATGGGAATTCAGGGTAGCTAAACATCCTCTAAAGTGTGCCTTGGTGCCCACTGTTCCCTTCTCTTCTGAGAAGCAACATTGCGTAGAAAGACAAGCATGTTGATTTAGAGTCCAAATAGCTTGAGTTCATGCCCTAGATCTACAGCTTTCTAGTTGCATGACCTTAAGTCAATCCCTTACTCACTGAGATTCAGGTGTATCAGCTGGAGAAAGAGGAATAATCATAACGCTTTCTTGTCTTGAAGCCTCAATAGGGTATTGCATGTACCAGTGCATTGTCAATTCTGCCAGTTACCATGGATAGTTGTTATTTATGGATCTCTAATACATTCCAGGCACTGTGCTAAGCCTTTTTCAGAGGCATTGTTTTATTTAATCCTCCTGACAACACTATGAAGTACATATACAAGGAAAGGAAATTAGATGGTAAGCCACCTGCCCTAGTCAATGAAACAGGATGTGGATGGGTCAGGATTCG